>NC_143041.1:25722446-26097446 GCF_057628025.1 Oncorhynchus mykiss | reverse complement strand
TGTGTGTGTGTGTGTCGGTAGTCTTGATGAGGGATGATGTGTGTGTGTGTGTGTGTGTCGGTAGTCTTGATGAGGGATGATGTGTGTGTGTGTGTGTGTGTCGGTAGTCTTGATGAGTGATGATGTGTGTGTGTGTGTGTGTCGGTAGTCTTGATGAGGAATGATGTGTGTGTGTGTGTGTGTGTGTGTGTGTGTTGGTAGTCTTGATGAGGGATGATGTGTGTGTGTGTGTGTGTGTTGGTAGTCTTGATGAGGGATGATGTGTGTGTGTGTGTGTGTGTGTGTTGGTAGTCTTGATGAGGGATGATGTGTGTGTGTGTGTGTGTGTGTGTTGGTAGTCTTGATGAGGGATGATGTGTGTGTGTGTGTGTGTGTTGGTAGTCTTGATGAGGGATGATGTGTGTGTGTGTGTGTGTGTGTGTTGGTAGTCTTGATAAGGGATGATGTGTGTGTGTGTGTGTGTGTTGGTAGTCTTGATGAGGGATGATGTGTGTGTGTGTGTGTGTTGGTAGTCTTGATGAGGGATGATGTGTGTGTGTGTGTGTGTTGGTAGTCTTGATGAGGGATGATGTGTGTGTGTGTGTGTGTTGGTAGTCTTGATGAGAGATGATGTGTGTGTGTGTGTACCTGTGGAGTGAGGTTGCAGAGCACCAGCCAGCAGCTTCCTCTGGAGGTCCCCCCATCACTCCAAGCAGAGCCTGCTAGAACCAAAGCACATAGGAATCAGTTCCAGATATTAGAAAACCACTACCTCTGTACTTGCGGCAGGCAGCTCTGGAGCAATGAATGATAAATAAGCCCTACTGTACTTTAAACTTGCAGCACCCAGAATAAAATGTCATTTATCTGGGTCTGCATCCCAAATGGCACCACATTCCCTTTATAGTGCACTAGTATTGACCAGTGCCCATAGGGAATATGGTGCCATTTGGGATGGCGCATCAGATCAAGGCAAGGGACATCCTGGGTACATTTAGTCTGCTGAATGCTTTCCCAGGCAGCAGGGCAGCACAGAACAGTACAGTGTGGAAAGACTCAGAAACACAGGCCCCTCCATTCTCTACAAAATTGTGTTATGACATTACCAGGGCCATATCTGGTTTCCTGGATCCCACTCGAGCTGCCCCAGCCACGGGCCTGCCACGGGCCACGGGACGGCGAGGCCTGCTTCTGATTGGTGAGTCCCGGGGGTGGGCGTGGCAGCTGCTGGGACTGTTGGTTGCGATTGGTCTTCCACATCTTGTTGTGTCCAATGGGCTCAGGGGGCCAGCTGGTCTTATACTCTGTGTAATTTGCTGTGAGTAACAGGAAATGAACTAGAGTCAGAACTGCCTCTGTTATAACCGCACACGTGGCGGATGGAGCACACAGAAAAACTAAACGAAGACAGAGTTGAAACTTGATTTACTGAATGATACAACAGCTGAAACAGTAA
The DNA here is from genome assembly GCF_057628025.1 of Oncorhynchus mykiss. NCBI lineage: Eukaryota > Metazoa > Chordata > Actinopteri > Salmoniformes > Salmonidae > Oncorhynchus > Oncorhynchus mykiss. Next base: position 26,096,011 of record NC_143041.1, on the reverse strand, counting down.
ATGAGTGAAAAAAGCAGAGAAACACTACTGAGTGAATGTGTAACACTTTTGGTGAAAGGCACATTAGGACATTCATAAACCACACATAACACATTTACAGCAATACTGTGAGTGTTTTCCAGTCTGCTACCTGAGTTGTGTGCGTTGTTGAGGGGGCTGTCTGAGGCACTGTAGGGCCAGGCACCAGGTGAAGGCAGCAAGGTGTTCAGGGAGGGGTTGGGTTCTGAAACAAACACCACAAGCTTAGCTAGCATCAACACACATGTATTATTATCACAACCTGATGTTTAACTGACTGATGCATGTATTGATGGGTATGATTTCAGTGTTATGTGCAAGTTTTTGACTTTATGTGAGAACACGGAGGGTTGACAATATACTTATGTAATGTGTTACTGTTAAGTAATAAGTAATGTCAGGTCAGCCGGTCTCAGCAACTAGTGCTCGGAATGTGGACTTAGTCATAGAAACAGGAGTAACTCTGCTTCAATCTAGGTAGGTACCTGTGTTGTCTCTTAGCAACTGGTGCTCTGTGTCGTTGAGGCTGGACGGCCCAGGGATTCCCATCATGCTCCCTGGGGTCATGTAGGGATCAGACTCGGGGTCGATGCTCTGGATCCCTTTCCAGGGCACGCCGGGCTGGAACTCTGACATCACAGACAAACATACAGGAATTCTGGATTAGAATTGCAGGGGCAGTATTGAGTAGCTTGGATGAAAGGTGCCCATATCAAACGGCCTGCTCCTCAGTCATAGTTGCTAATATTTGCATATTATTATTAGTATTGGATAGAAAACACTCAGAAATTTCTAAAACTGTGAGTATAACAGAACTCATATTGGCAGGTAAAATCCTGAGTTGAAATCAAAACAGAAAGTCAGAAATCTGAGCTTGTATGTATTCACCAGAGTCCCCAATGAAATCCCCTTCAGATATGAATGATGTTGCACTGCCTAGGGGTTCCACTTGATGTCAATATCAATATCAATATAAATTATAATGAGGCTTCTATGTTGTTGTGGGAGTGAATGAGAGGAGAATATATCAGATGTCCATCAAGCAGCCATTTTGTGATCGCCCTTTTTCCTCATGGTAGTCACTTGCGTTCCATTGCTCACGTAGACAAGAAGGAATACTCCGGTTGGAACTTTATTGAAGCTATATGTTAAAAACATCCTAATGATTGATTCTGTACTTAGTTTGAAATGTTTCTTCGACCGGTAATATCACTTTTTGTTTGATATAATAATGACCAGAATTAGCGTTTGGATATGTATACCAAACGCACTAACAAAAGAAGGTATTTGGACATAAATAACGGACATTTTCAAACAAAAACATTTTTTGTGGACCTGGGATTCCTGGAGTGCTTTCTGATGTAGATCATCAAAGGTAAGGGCATATTTATCATGTCATTTCTTGTTTATGTTGACGCCATCTTTGCGGCTGTGGTGTTTTTACTTTTGAGCGCCGTCTCAGATTATTGCATGCGTTTCTTTTTCCGTAACATTTTTTTGAAATCTGACACAGTGGTTGCATTAAGGAGAGGTATATCTATAATTCCATGTGTATAACTTGTAATACCATCTACATTTATGATGAGTATTTCTGTTGAATGATGTGGCTATGCACAATCACTTGATGTTTTTGGAACTAGTGAATCTAACGCGCCAATGTAAACTCTGATAAAGTTCATATTTATATAAAAAAAATCTAACAAAACATGCATGAATTGTCTAACATGAAGTCTTATGAGTGTCATCTGATGAAGATAAAGAAAATTAATCACTAACCTTGAATTATTTCTGGTTTTTGTGAATGCTACATTTCGCTGGAAAATGGCTGTGCTTATTGTGGTTTGGTGGAGACCTAACATAATAGTTTGTAGTGCTTTCGCTGAAAAGCCTATTTGAAATCGGACACTTTGGTGGGATTAACAACGAGAATAGCTTTAAAATGATATAAGATATGTATGTTTTAGGAATTGTAATTATGAGATTTCTGTGGTTTGTATTTGGCGCCCTCTATTTTCACTGGTAGTTGTCATATCGATCCCGGTATCGGGATTGCAGCCATAACAGGTTAACCCTAGTCACAGAGAGTTGCAGGCTTCTGTTCCAATCCCAACAATAACTGATTCAGGGGATTTAATCAAATCAGGTGTGTTAGTGGTGGGATAGAACAATCCCTGCACATTCAGTTGATATTTAGAAGGGCCACTCACCAGGAGGCCAGCTGGACGTGCCCTGGGGCTTGGAGCCCATCTTGTTCCCAGGAGTACGGTGCCAGTTGTCCCCCTGTGTGGGCATACCTAGCCCCTCCCCTCCCATCATGTCATACTGGGAATATGGCGAGCCCCCCCTCCTCATAGGGGTGGACATAGGACCTGAAAGAGAGAGGGGGATGGAAAGACAGAGGGGGAAGAGAAGACCGTGAGATGAAGAGAATTAAAAAATGAAGTCAGATGAAAAATCAGCCGATGGGTTGACAATGTTGGCTTGTCATACTGTAATTAATTCCGTACACTCACTACAGAATAAGGGCGTTCGCTCTCACCGTTTTTGTGGAGGGTCTCAGGAAGGGAAGGGGCAGGAGAGTGACCCTCCATCATCCATTTGAAGCGGGATTGCTGCCCCCCCACGTCCTTCATGCCCCCTGGGCCCCCCACCACCGAGCCCCCCATGTCCAGACCAGACATGTTCACTCCTCCACTGTACCCTAGGTGGGGGGAGCAAAAAGGTGTCAGAGCTGATGGCAGGTGGCATGTACAATGACTCAATTACATGCAGAGCGTCAGTCAGTATGCAATGAAAATCCACAAGACGGTCTACATTGTTAGTGGTTTGTATTGACAATAATATATTCTACTTAGGTGTTAATTTTAGGAATGTTCTCTCAGGTAAAAAAGGAAATCTCAAGTATGTGACAAGAGATTATTATCCATCCTTTATCTCCATTCATGTCTGTGTGTACACCACTCACCAGAGTAGCCGTGTGTTTTCTGGTGCAGGTCCAGAGAGCCCCCCATGCCTGGATGGGGCAGGGAGTCTGCCATAGGCAGTTTTGGGCCTCCCCCTCCCAGGTGAGAGGGGGACAGTTTGGAGCCCACTCCCACCCCACCGACGCCCTGCTGCTGCTGCTGCTGTTGCCTCTGCTGCTGGAGAATAGCCACGATCCTGGCCAGCTGAGGAGAGAGAGATGACGGATTAGTGGGATTGAAAACCCTGTAAGCAAACACAGCAACATGCGCGCATCACCACAGTCTGACCATCTATGCGATGCTGTGACAGTAATTCCTCAAGTACAGAGGTTTACCCGAGTCATAGCATGAAATAAGTGGGGTTGTGTTGTTTCCAATGCAGTAGTATTAGTAGCTGCTGTACCAGAAGTAGTAGGAGTACCTGTTGAGGGTCGGCCTGCTGCCGTACGTTCTGGTATATAGTAGAAGTAGTAGCAGTGCTTGACTTGGACTGAAGTAGGTGCCTGTACTCATTTTGGGTGCAGTAGCAGTAGTAGTAGTGGTTGTAACAGTATTATTGTATTTTATTTAACTATTTAAAAAAATAAACCTTTATTTAACTTCTTCGAGATAGGGGGCGCTCTTTTAATTTTTGGATAAAAAACGTTCCCGTTTTAAACAAGATATTTTGTCACGAAAAGATGCTCGACTATGCATATAACTGACAGCTTTGGAAAGAAAACACTCTGTTTCCAAAACTGCAAAGATATTGTCTGTGAGTGCCACAGAACTAATGCTACAGACAAAACCAAGATGACATTTCATACAGGAAGTGAGCCAGATTTTTGAGGCGCTGTGTACCAATGTCTCCTTATATGGCTGTGAATGCGCAAAGAGAGCCTACACTTTGTCGTTTCCCCAATGTGTTTGCAGCATTGTGACGTATTTGTAGGCATATCATTGGAAAATTGATCATAAGAGACTACATTTACCAGGTGTCCGCTGGGTGTCCTCCGTCGAAATTATTGCGCGATCTCCAGGTGCGCGCATTTTTTCAATTTTGAACAGAGGAGAAACCAAACTGCCAGGAGTGACTTATCATCGAATAGATATGTGAAAAACACCTTGAGGATTGATTCTAAACAACGTTTGCCATGTTTCTGTCGATATTCTGGAGTTAATTTGGAAAAAAGTTTGTGTTGTTATGACTGAATTTTCGTTTTTTTTCTCAGCCAAACATGAAGAACAAAACGGAGCGATTTCTCCTACACAAATAATATTTTTGGAAAAACTGAACATTTGCTTTCTAACTGAGAGTCTCCTCATTGAAAACATCTGAAGTTCTTCAAAGGTAAATGATTTTATTTGAATGCTTTTCTTGTTTTTGTGAAAATGTTGCATGCTGAATGCCAGGCTTAATGGTATGCTAGCTATCAATACCCTTACACAAATGCTTGTTTAGCTATGGTTCAAAAGCATATTTTGAAAATCAAATCTGAGATGACAGTGTTGTTAACAAAAGGCTAAGCTTGAGAGCTAATATATTTCATTTGCGATTTTCATGAATAGTTAACGTTGCGTTATGGTAATGAGCTTGAGGCTATAAATATGATCCCGGATCCGGGTTTGCTCGTCGCAACAGGTTAACTACGCAAGTCCGTTAAGAACACATTCTTATTTACAATGACGGTGGGTCGTTCAGGGGCAGAACGACAAATTCTTACCTTGCCAGCTCTGGGATTCTATTCAGCAACCTTTCGGTTACTGGCCCAACGCTCTAACCAATAGGCTACCTGCCGCCCCAACAGTAACAGTAGTGGTGACGGTAAACAGTAGTAACAGTAGTGGTGCTGGTAGTGTCCCCCCCCAACAATAGTTTACAGACAGATTATTTCACTTATAATTCACTGGATCACAATTCCAGTGGGTCAGAAGTTTACATTCCCTGAGTTGACTGTGCCTTTAAACAGCTTGGAAAATTCCAGAAAATGATGTCATGGCTTAAGGCGGCTAATTGACATAATTTGAGTCAATTGGAGGTGTACCTGTGGCTGTATTTCAAGGCCTACCTTCAAATTCAGTACCTCTTTGCTTGACATCATGGAAAAATCAAAAGAAATCAGCCAAGACCCCAGAAAAACAATCGTAGACCTCCACAAGTCTGGTTCATCCTTGGGAGCAATTTCCAAACGCCTGAAGGTACCACATTCTGTACAAACAATAGTACGCAAGTATAAACACCATGGGACCACGCAGCTGTCATACTGCTCAGGAAGGAGACGCGTTCTGTCTCCTAGAGATGAATGTATTTCGGTGCGAAAAGTACAAATCAATCCCAGAACAGCAAAGGACCTTGTGAAGATGCTGGAGGAAACAGGTACAAAAGTATCTATATCCACAGTAAAACGAGTCCTACATTGACATAACCTGAAAGGCCGCTCAGCAAGGAAGCAAGCAAGCCACTGCTCCAAAACCGCCATAAAAAAGCCAGACTATGGTTTACAACTGCACATGGGGACAAAGATCATACTTTTTGGAGAAATGTCCTCTGGTCTGATGAAACAAAAATATAACTATTTGGCCATAATGACCATCGTTATGTTTGGAGGAAAAAGGGGAGGCTTGCAAGCCGAAGAACACCATCCCAACCGTGAAGCACGGGGGTGACATCATCATGTTGTGGGGGTGCTTTGCTGCAGGAGGGCCTGGTGCACTTCACAAAATAGATGGCATCACGAGGAAAGAAAATTATGTGGATATATTGAGGAACCCCCAAGGCACCCCCACTGGTGGTCTAGAAGCGTGGTCACAATATTGGAGATAGCTTGGTGAGATCTGACCTGCCCACTCAGACACCCATTCCAAATGGGAACTACAAATGTGGCTATAAGGTCTAAAAATCCCTGTTAGGTGTATCTCATGCAAGACCAAGGCAGTAATCTATTTTATCACTTGTTCATGTGGGAAAGCCTACATAGGACAAACGAAAAGGCAATTAAAACAACGCATAGCTGAACACCGCAGCCCCAATCAGGTGTAAGAACATTTGACTATCTAGTAGCAGCTCACTTTGTTAAAGCTAACCATCCTCCCACAAATACACAGGCATTGAGCATGTTGCTCTACCAAGGAGAGGAGGTAACGTCGAGATCCTACTTTTACAAAAGGAGGCTTACTGGATATCCCATCTAAAAACATTGACCCCCTGGTGGTCTGAATAGTCACTTTGATCTCCGGACCCAAATGAACAATTCTCTCTCATGGATACACATTTCTCTTTATGAAATAGGAAATTAAATATGAAATTGAATTAAACAATGTATGTCAATGATAATATTATGTACAATATTTAATAATATGCTATAAACTGTTGTTAAACAGTTTCACTCAATTCATTCTAATTAATGTAATAATTATGACACACCCCTCACTAGTGTCATTGGTTGCACTAATTGCACTGTGTCTACACAACCTGGTTCAAGCATTACCTGAAGAAGGCACAGTGACGCCGAAACGTGAGTTACCCAATAAATTACTGGGAGTTTATATATATAGTGTGAGACAATTTTTTATAGCTTATGATTTTGTTTTAATAACAACATAACATGGCAAAAATAGTAGCACTGGAAAGTTGCATCCAAAGTGAAAGTATAGGCATTGAATTACTTTTCAAGCAGCTACAGTAGGCTACACACCACTGTTTGAGTTGAGCACCGCAGTAGTGCGCTTCGGACTATTTCACTCCCTTCATCTGAACATCGTGTCAGCCACCATTCATACATGTCAGTTCAGTGCACAGTTTAACAGAAAATAAAAATATTTGAGAAAATATTTATACCGAACAAAAATGTAAACGCAACAAGATTTTACTGAGTTAGAGTTCATATTAGGAAATCAGACAATTAAAAAAAAAAAACTATGGATTTCACGACTGGGAATACAGATATGCATCTGTTAGTCACAGATTTATATATATATATATATTTTTAAAAATTGGGGCCGTGGATCAGAAAACCAGTCAGTATCTGGTGTGACTAGGGCCGTGGAAGTCCCAGAATTTTGTCAGCCAGTGAAGCAAATAACTGGTCGGTCTCACGGTAATTGACCATTCAAAAACATAAAACACATCTAGCATCTCCTTGCTTCCACACACAGCCTACAAGCCATTTAAAAAAAGTCTAATAAATCAATGTAATATAGCCTACACCTTCACAATAAATCCATTATTTATTTTAGACAAGTCTAAAGAAGCATGATATGAAGAAAATGTAGTCCATTTCAGAAGAAAAGAACAGCATACTCTGAGCTTTCTTTATGTTAGGTCCTGATGTGGCTATGCCAAATGGCAGTGGGCTACACCAGTTCATTTAGCAGACATGATTTGCTTATAATTCCGTGGCATTATTTTATTTAATAGTATGAAGAAAACAATTGAACAAAGCTGAATAAAATATAAATATTTTCTCCAAACGATTTGAGGGAGTGCGCACATGCAGCTATTCTGTGTTGAGCAGTTAACAAAGAAACAGCTACTCCAATATGCTTAATTTAGAGTTATTAATGTAACTTTAGTTCTATAAACGTTGGGCTATATGTTTGGTCGTTTAATACATTGTAAGGCTGCATGATGAGACGAATGATGATTTGAAAAAATTTGATTGAAAGGGAAGAGCTCGGCTTTGTTTTTTTGCGAATGGTGTACACACTCCAATAGTCTCATTTACAATTTGACAAGCACTTGATAATGCCTCGAATTTAACACCAGCATGCCCTTTGTGGCTGTAATGCACCCTAAAAAAAATCCATGCCTTTTGCGGCCCGGAGTGCTGCGTTGTGAGTGCCTTCTCCCTGAGTGTGCGGCACAAGCCGAAGCTTCTCTCGCTCACGTGATCGGGTCTTTCTCACAGGGTACAAGATAAGACAGACAAATTCCAAGGTACATATTGAAGACATTGGAAGAACTGTCTACATTTACTTTGTCAGCAATCAAGATGAAACGGCCAAACGAACAGCAAAAGCACTAGCCTACGTCAATCTACTATACATTGTTCTAAAGTCAACCTATTCAATTCTGTGTGCAAAATAAATATTCCAAACATACTCTGGGACAGTTGTGGGATGCGATAGATCTCAAATTAATTACAACCACGAGCATCAAAAAAACTTTTTGATGCAATGTGGCTGACGCAACAGATCAGAACATTTAGCTTAAAAATTGTAATAAATGATTAGGCTTTTCCTTCACATTATAAGCGCAGCAATGCACACATCATAGTTGGCTATAAGCACGAATGTTCCATTAGCGGGAAAACACCATGATCAAAAGTGACCAAAAATGCAATTATGCATGTTATGCTTTGATTATAAATGGTGCCTTTTATAGTGAAAATTCTCACGCCCCTTGTAAAGCAGATTAATGTGCTTAATTTTAAGAAGTTATTTGGCCACTTTAGTTGTCATACAAACTTTAAAGTAAACTCAGCAACAACAAAAAAGTGTCCTCTCACTGTTAACTGCGTTTATTTTCAGCAAACTTAACACATGTAAATATTTGTATGAACATAAAATTCAACATCTGAGACATAAACTGAACAAGTTCCACAGACACGTGACTAACAGAAATGGAATAGTGTGTCCCTGAGCAAAGGGGGAGGTCAAAATCAAAAGTAACAGCCAGTGTCTGGTGTGGACACCAGCTGCATTAAATACTGCAGTGCATCTCCTCCTCCAGATTTGCCAGTTCTTGTTGTGAGATATTACCCCACCTCTTCCACCAAGGCACCTGGAAGTTCCCAGACATTTCTGGGGGGGGGGGGGAATGGCCCTAGCCCTCACCCTCCGATCCAACAGGTCCCAGACGTGCTCAATGGGATTGAGATCCGGGCTCTTCGCTGGCCATGGCAGAACACCGAATTTACGGTCTTGCAGGGAATCACGCAAAGAACGAGCAGTATGGCTGGTGTCATTTTCATGCTGGAGGATCATGTCAGGATGAGCCTGCAGGAAGGGTACCACATGAGGGAGGAGGATGTCTTCCCTGTAATGCATAGCACTGAGAACAAGCTCAGTCTGATGATGCTGTGACACACCACCCCAGACCATGACGGACCCTGCACCTCGATCCCACTCCAGAGTACAGGCTTCGGTGTAACACTCGTTCCTTCGACGATAAACGCGAATCCGACCATCGCCCATGGTGAGACAAAACTGCAACTTGTCAGTGAAGAGCACTTTTTGCCAGTCCTGTCTGGTCCAGCGACGGTGGTTTTGTCTCGTTGTGACGTTGTTGCTGGTGATGTTTGGTGAGGACCTGCCTTTACAACAGGCCTACAAGCCCTCAGTCCAGCCTCTCTCAGCCTATTGCGGACAGTCTTGAACACTGATGGAGAGATTGTGCGTTCCTGGTGTAACTCGGGCAGTTGTTGTTGCCATCCTGTATCTGTCCCGCAGGTGTTATGTTCGGATGTACCGATCCTGTGCAGGTGTTGTTACACGTGGTCTGCCACTGCGAGGACGATCAGCTGTCCGCCCTGTCTCCCTGTAGCGCTATCTCACAGTACGGACATTGCAATTTATTGCCCTGGCCACATCTGCAGTCCTCATGCCTCCTTGCAGCATGCCTAAGGCACGTTCACACAGATGAGCAGGGACCCTGGGCATCTTCCTTTTGGTGTTTTTCAGAGTCAGTAGAAAGGCCTCTTTACTGTCCTAAGTTTTTATAACTGTGACCTTAATTGCCTACAGCTTATACTGTTAGTGTCTTAATCACCGTTCCACAGGTGCATGTTCATTAATTGTTTATGGTTCATTGAACAAGCGTTTAAACCCTTTACAATGAAGATCTGTGAAGTTATTTGGATTTTTATGAATTATCTTTGAAAGACAGGGTCCTGAAAAAGGGACGTTTATTTTTTTGCTGAGTTATATAGGCCTATGGGCTAGGCTACATGAGGTGAGCGACTATGATTCAAACAAGTTGACAAGAAAAGGCATTGTTTCTTATGCTGGGCATCATTCACAAGTGATTGGCTAATATTGTCACCCATCACACTATTCTTGATTTAATCTCGTCTTTACATATACTAAGTAATATATGTGACATGTGTTTTGATTTAGAATCGACCATTATCAAGCACCTGTATCAAAACGGGCAGAGGAAAAAACACATGTCATCACTTAAATAGCGAACGGAGGACTTTTCCCCGTGGTTTATTTTCATGCCAGCCAGGTAAGGTATTCTCCTTTTGTAAATATAAGCAATGTACTTAATATTAAGAAAGTTAAGAAATAAATGTAGTAGGCCTAGCCTATAGAAAGCTGATGGGATCCTATTTTTATTACCGGCCATCACTCGGTTTTCTCCCGTAACTACATAGCCTATAGAAATGTTGCTCAACATGAGCTCATGGGCTCTCATGAAGTGTTTGATTAGATTTTCAAAGACATTTGCATTGATGTCAGAGTGATTTGAGGGACAATAGAGTGCTGAGTACCAGGCAGTTAGCAAGTTTGGTAGACTACTAATGACCAGCAGCAGCATCAGAACTTGGAGAAACCTAATTACCGGGACTAAACGGTCATGTGGAATTTGACTGCCTTCATGACTGGTGACAGCCGGTAACACGGTCACCGCAACAGCCCTAGGTGTGATCACCATTTGCCTCATTCAGCATGATACCTTCTTTGCATAGAGTTCGTCAGGCTGTTGATTGCGGCTTGTGGAATGTTGTCCCACTCTTCAATGGCTGTGCGAAGTTGCTGGATATTGGCGGGAACTGGAACACGCGGACATACACATCGACCCAGAGCATCCCAAACATGCTCAATGGGTAAAATGTCTGGTGAGTATGCAGGCTTCCAGGAATTGTATAAAGATCCTTGCGACATGGGGCTGTGCATTTTCATGCTGAATGGAACGTCAATAGGCCTCAGGATCTCTTCACAGTATCTCTGTGCTTTCAAATTGCCATCGATAAAATGCAATTGTGTTCGTAGTTTATGCCTGCCCATACCGTAATCCCACCGCCACCATGGGGCACTCTTAAAGTTGATATCAGCAAACCGCTAGCCCACACGATGCCATACATGTGGTCTGCGGTTGTGAGGCCAGCCGGATGTACAGCCAAATTCTTTAACATTACTTTGGAGGAGGGTTATGGTAGAGAAATGAACATTACATTCTCTGGCAACAGCTCTGGTGGACATTCCTGCAGTCAGCATGCCAATTGCACGCTCCCTCAAAACATGAGACATCTGTGGCATTGTATTGTGTAACAAAACTCATTTGAGGAATTAATTATTCCTAACACAAGGTGCACCTGTGTAATGATCAAGCTGTTTAATCAGCTTCTTGATATGCCACACCTGTCAGGTGGAAAGATCATCTTCCCAAAGGAGAAATGCTCACCAACAGGGATATAAACAAATGTGTGCACAAAATTTGAGAGAAATACATTTTTGTGCGTATGTAAGATTTCTGGGATCATTTATTTAATCTCATGAAACCAACACTTTACATGTTGCGTTTATATTTTTGTTCAGTGTATTTGGGAATATATTTCATTGGACAGAGATGATTCTGTATTAGACCTGTCATCTCCTAATCAATATAATAGTAGTAGTAACAGTAGCAGTAAAAGTAGTACCTGTTGTGGGTCGGCCTGCTGGCGTGGGTTTTGGGGGAACTTCCTCTGGTTCTGTAAGAGCTGTTGGAGCTGCTGTGGTGAGGTGAGCTGTTGCTGCTGGGGGTTCTGCTGCTGCTGCTGGAGGAGGAGCTGGCAGGCCTGGGGGAGAGGGATAGACGACTGTAAACACCTGTTACAACACCCTAAGAAGAGGAGGGCAGTTTGAACACAGCAGATAAAGTGAAGAGGGGTATGGACAGAAGTTGATCTCAAAATATGTTTTAAAAAGAAATTGGGCCTACAGTATAGTCGGAAAGTATTCAGACCCCTTCCCCTTTTCCACATTTTGTTAAGTTACAGCCTTATTCTAAAATTGATTTAAATAAATAAAATAACTCAATCTACACACAATACCCCATAATGACAAAGCAAAAATAGGTTTAGACATTTTTGCAAATGTATTAAAAATAAAGCCAGAAATCCCTTATTTACATAAATATTCAGACCCTTTGCTAAGAGACTCAAAATTGAGCTCAGGTGCACCCTGTTTCCACTGATCATCCTTGATGTTTCTACAACTTAATTGAAGTCCACCTGTAGTAAATTCAATTGATTGGACATGATTTGAAAAAGGCACACACTTGCCTATATAAGGTCCCACAGTTGAGTGCATGTCAGAGCAAAAACCAAGCCATTAGGTTGAAGGAATTGTCCGTAGAGCTCCGAGGCACAGATCTAGGGAAGGGTACCAAAAAAGTTTCTGCAGCATCGAAGGGCCTCAAGAACACAGAGACTATCATCATTCTTGAATGGAAGAAGCTTTGAACAACCAAGATTCTTCCTAGAGCTGGCCGCCCGGCCAAACTGAGCAATCGGCAATTTGGCTTGAATGCTAAGAGTCACATCTGGGGGAAACCAGGCACTGCTCATCACCACTCCCGAATGGTAAAGCGGTCAGTCCCTGGTTCGAATCCAGGCTGTATCACATCCGGCCGTGATTGGGAGTCCCATAGGGCGGCGCACAATTGGCCCAGCATCGTCCGGGTTTGGCCATCATTGTAAATAAGAATGTGTTCTTAACCGACTTGCCTAGTTAAAGAAAGGTTCAAATAAAATCACCTGGTCAATACCATCCCTACGGTGAAACATGGAGGCGGCAGCATCATGCTGAGGGGATGTTTTTCCGTGGCAGGGACTGGGAGACTAGTCAGGATCGAGGGAAAGATGAACGGAGCAAAGTACAGAGATCCATGACAAAAACCTGCTCCAGAGCAATCAGGACCTTGGAAGGTGAATCTTCATCCCAGTCTAACAGGACAACGACCCTAAGCACACAGCCAAGACAAAGCAGGAGTGGCTTCGGGAGAAGTCTCTGAATGTCCTTGAGTGGCCCGGCCAGAGCCCGGACTTGAACCCGATCGAACATCGCTGGAGACACCTGAAAATAGAGCTAAAGGCTAGAGCTGCCGCTTTCAAGGAGCAGGAGACTAATCCGGACACTTGTAAGAAATCCGCTATGCCCTCTGACGAACCATCAAACAAGCAAAGTGTCAATAAAGGATTAAGATAGAGCCGGTGTAGTAGGATTAAAAAGCGCGTCAGATGTAGCAGGGCTTAAACTATTACGGACTACAAAGGGAAATCCAGACGCGAGCTGCTCAGTGACGCGTGCCTACCAAACAAGCTAAATGCCTTTTATGCTCTCTTCGAGGCAAGCAACACTGAAGCATGCACGAGAGCACCAGCTGTTCTAGATGACTGTGTGATAATGCTCTCTGTAGCCGATGTGAACAAAACCTTTAAAACAGGTCAACATTCACAAAGACGCTGGGCCAGACATATTACCAGCACGTGTAAAGCATGCGAGGACCAACTGTCTTCACTGACATTCCTCAAAGCATGCGAGGACCAACTGTCTTCACTGACATTTTCAACCTCTCCCTAATACCTAGAGGGACCACAATAGTCCTTGTGCCCAAGGAAGCGAAGGTAACCTGCCTAAATGATTACAGCCCCGTGGGACTCACGTCGTTAGCCATGAAACGCTTTGAAAGGCTGGTCATGGCTCACATCAACAGCATCCCCTTGGACACTTTAGACACACTCCATTCGCATACCGCCCCAACAGATCCACAGATGACACAATCTCATTCGCACTCCACACCGCCCTTTCTAACCTGGAGAAAAAGAAAACCTATGTGAGAATGCTGTTTATCGACAACAGCTCAGCGTTCAACACCATAGTGCCCTCGAAGCTCATCACCAAGCTAAGGACTCTGGGACTAAACACCTTCCTCTGCAACTGGATCCTGGACTTCCTGACAGGCCGCCTACAGGTGGTAAGATGTCTGCCACGCTGATCCTTAACACTGGGGCCCCTCAGGGGTGTGTACTTAGTCCCCTCCTGTATTCCCTGTTCACCCACGACTGTGTGGCCAAACACGACTCCAACCACGACTCCAACGCCATCATTAAGTTTGCTGACGACACAACAGTGGTAGACTTGATCACCGATAACGATGAGACGGCCTATAGGGTGGTCAGAGAACTGGCAGTGTGGTGCCAGGACAACAACCTCTCCCTCAATGTGAGCAAGACAAAGGAGTTGATCGTGGACTTCAGGAAAAGGCGGGCCGAAGAGGCCCCCATTAACATTGACGGGGCAGTAGTGGAGCGGGTAGAGAGCCTCAAGTTCCTTCGTGTCCACATCACCAACGAACTATCATGGTCCAAACATACCAAGACAGTCATGAAGAGGGCACAGCAAAACATTTTTCCCCTCAGGAGACTGAAAAGATTAGGCATAGGCCCCCAGATCCTCAAAAGGTTCTATAGCTGCACCATCGAGAGCATCCTTACTGGTTGCATCACCACCTGGTATGGCAACTGCTTGGCATCTCACTGTAAGGCGCTAGAGGGTAGTGCGAACAGCCCAGTACATCACTGGGGCTAAACTTCCTACCATCCAGGACCTATATAATAGGCGGTGTCAGAGGAAAGCCCATAAAATTGTCAGAGACTCCAGTCACCCAAGTTATAGACTGTTTCTTCTGCTACCGCACGGCAAGTGGTACCGGAGCGCCAAGTCTAGGTCCAAAAGGCTCCTCAACAGCTTCTACCCCCAAGCCATTAGACTGATGAACAATTCATAAAAATTGCCACCGGACAATTTACATTGACACTGCTGCTACTCGCTGTTTGTTTATTACCTATGCATAGTCACTTTGCCCCCACTTACATGTACAAATTACCTCAACTAGCCTGTACATAGCCACGTTAATCTTATTGTGTTACTTTTTATATTAGCCTACTTGGTAAATATTTTCTTCTTTAACTGCACTGTTGGTTAAGGGCTTGTAAGTAAGTATTTCATGGTATAAATGTGCAAACATTTCTAAAAACCTGCTTTTGCTTTGTCATTATGGGGTATTGTGTGTAGATTGGGGGGGAAACAATTTAATCCACTTTAGAATAAGGCTGTAAAGTGACGAAATGTGGAAAGTCAAGGGGTCTGAATACTTTCCGAATGCACTGTCTATATTAGGAGGTCGACCGAATAAATCGGTATGGCCGATTAATTAGGGCCAATTTCAAGTTTTCACAACAATCGGAAAATCGGTATTTTTGGATACCGATTTGGCCTTTTTTTTCTTCTTCTTTTTTACAACAATATTTAACAAGGCAAGTCAGTTAAAGAACACATTCTTATTTTCATTGACGGCCTAGGAACGGTGGGTTAACTGCCTTGTTCAGGGGCAGAACGACCTTGTCAGCTCAAGGATTCAATCTGGCAGACTTACGGTTAACTAGTCCAACGCTCTAACCAACTGCATTACTTTGCACTCTACGAGGAGCCTGCCTGTTACTCGAATGCACTAAGAAGCCAAGGTAAGTTGCTAGCTAGCATTAAACTTAATCAATCATAATCACTAGTTATAACTACACATGGTTGATGATATTACTAGTTTATCTAGCGTGTCCTGCGTTGCATATAATCGATGCGGTGCGCATTCGTGAAAAAGGACTGTCGTTGCTCCAACGTGTACCTAACCATAAACATCAATGCCTTTTAAATCAATACACAGAAGTATATATTTTTTAAACCTGCATATTTAGCTAAAAGAAAGGTTAGCAGGTAATATTAACCAGGTGAAATTGTGTCACTTCTCTTGCGTTCATTGCACGCAGAGTCAGGGTATATGCAACAGTTTGGGCTGCATGGCTCAATGCGAACTAATTTGCCAGAATTTTACGTAATTATGACATAACATTGAAGGTTGTGCAATGTAACAGCAATATTTAGACTTATGGATGCCACCCGTTAGATAAAATACGGAACGGTTCCGTATTTCACCGAAATAATAAACGTTTTGTTTTCTAACTGATAGTTTCCGGATTTGACCATATTAAATGACCTAAGGCTCGTATTTCAGTGTGTTATTATGTTATAATTAAGTCTATGATTTGATAGAGCAGTCTGACTGAGCGATTGCAGGCACCAGCAGGCTCGTAAGCATTCATTCAAACAGCACTTTCGTGCGTTTTTCCAGCAGCTCTTCGCAATGCTTGACATTGCTCTGTTTATGACTTCAAGCCTATCAACTCCCGAGATTAGGCTGGTGTAACCGATGTGAAATGGCTAGCTAGTTAGCGGGGTGCGGGCTAATAGCGTTTCAAACGTCACTCGCTCTGAGACTCGCTCTGAGACTCTGAGAGTTGTAACGCTGCTTCGAGGGTGGCTGTTGTCGATGTGTTCCTGGTTCTTGCCCAGGTAGCGGCGAGAAAAGGTACGGAAGCTATACTGTTACACACACTGGCAATACTAAAGTGCCTATAAGAACATCCAATAGTCAAAGGTATATGAAATAAAAATCGTATAGAGAGAAATAGTCCTATAATTCCTATAATAACTACAAGCTAAAACTTCTTACCTGGGAATGTTGAAAACTCATGTTAAAAGGAACCACCAGCTTTCATATGTTCTCATGTTCTGAGCAAGGAACTTAAACGTTAGCTTTCTTACATGGCACATATTGCACTTTTACTTTCTTCTCCAACACTTTGTTTTTGCATTATTTAAACCAAATTGAACATGCTTCATTATTTATTTGAGGCTAAATTGATTTTATTGATGTTTATATCAAGTTCAAATAAGTGTTCATTCAGTATTGTTGTAATTGTCCTTATTACATTTATTTTATGTCTTCCATTTCCTAATAATTGCTCCCACAGTTGATTTCTTCAAACCAAGCTGCTTACCTATTGCAGATTCAGTCTTCCCAGCCTGGTGCAGGTCTACAATTTTGTTTCTGGTGTCCTTTGAGAGCTCTTTGGTCTTGGCCATAGTGGAGTTTGGAGTGTGACTGTTTGAGGTTGTGGACAGGTGTCTTTTATACTGATAACAAGTTCAAACAGGTGCCATTAATACAGGTAACGAGTGGAGGACAGAGGAGCCTCTTAAAGAAGTTACAGGTCTGTGAGAGCCAAAAATCTTGCTTGTTTGTAGGTGACCAAATACTTATTTTCCACCATAATTTGCAAATAAATTCATTAAAAATCCTACAATGTGATTTTCTGGATTTTTTTTATTCTCATTTGGTCTGTCATAGTTGAAGTACCTATGATGAAAATTACAGGCCTCTCATCTTTTTAAGTGGGAGAACTTGCACAATTGGTGGCTGAGTAAATACTTTTTTGCCCCACTGTATGTAAAGAAAAAAGTGGATGTGTTATTTTAGTGTTCCCTTTATTTTTTTGAGCAGTGTAAACACACACACACACACACACACACACACACACACTTGAAGTCAGAAGTTTACATACACTAAGGTTTGAGTCATTAAAACTAGTTTTTCAACCACTCCACAAATGTCTTGTTAACAAACTATAGTTTTGGCAAGTCGGTTAGGACATCTACTTTGTGCATGACACAATAATTTTTCCAACAATTGTTTACAGACAGATTATTTCATTTATAATTCACTGTATCACAATTCCAGTGGGTCAGAAGTTCACATACACTAAGTTGACTGTGCCTTTTAACAGCTTGGAAAATTCCAGAAAATGATGTCATGGCTTTAGAAGCTTCTGGTAGGCTAATTGACATAATTTGAGTCAATTGAAGGTGCATCGTGGATGTATTTCAAGGCCTACCTTCAAACTCACTGCCTCTTTGCTTGACATCATGGGCCTTTGTGTTCCTCAAGGCTTTGTTCTCTGACCACTACTGTGATTATTCTAGTGTTGTATAGGAGTATAGCTACTCACCAGCTGGAACTGGATGTGCGGAGGGTAGATGCTGCTCAGCATGGCGATGTGCTGGGGGGACAGCTGAGGGGGGAACACGCCCCCTCCTACAGCCCCCACCCCACCCACACCTCCGACTCCACCCACGCTGGGAGGCGGCATCTGCTTCAGCACAGAACCTGGCACCTGGAACACGAACCATCGTGTTACCATGGGAACGTGGAATATAAAGCATCTTCTGTCCAGCACATTCCATTTCAAAACAGAACATCAGTGAGTGCACTCCTCATCGATTTGGTGAGGTTTTTTTTTTTTATCCATTGAGTGTAGTCACCTAAATACTCCCATTAGCCTATGATCAAGAGCAGGCTGATGAAATAAATCACTTCTCTGGAAACAACGTTTCACAGAAAGAACTTACTAAGAAACCAACGGACCAAAAATATTTTGTTCTGAGCAGAGGTTTGTTTGGGCATATAGGAGACTGATTTACATAAGGGAGTCCCTTGGAAAAAGCCCTGTAAAGGTGAACGTAAAAACAACTGACTACTTCTAGAGCCTGATAAAATGTAAAAAAATATATATAAATAATAAACAAAAGGGTACCTGAGGTGACAGGAACTGATGAGGCACTTGTGCTCGTATCCCTGCGGACGGGTTTATGGGTGGCACACCGGGCTGGTGTCTGGACGGGGGCATCCCACCACCGCTGCTGCCAAACATGTTATGACCACCCTGACAAGGAAACAGAGGGAGGGAGTGGGTTACAAACATGGCTGACTCTTTGACAGACATAACGATGGGGGAGATAGGGTGGGAAATGAGACGATACAACGCTGACACAGAGGAACTGATTTTGGGGGACTTTTTACTTGATGCTTAAAGGGAAATCTGCAATTGCTGCATACATTTTGTTTCTATTAAATGATATGTATTCATTGATTTTTAAAGAACACAATTTATGAGAGATGGACAGTAAGATACGTTTCTATGTACAGGGAGATGTGGTGAAGTAGCCTGTCCCAGATCTTATGAAATAACAACAATAGTCAGTTGGCTAAAGCAGAAACAGATCTGGGACCAGCTTAGTGGTGAAGCAATGAGCCGATGGTCTAATGGAGACAGAGGGACACAGCCTTACTTGTCTAGGGGGGATAGTGTGGTTGTAGAGGGGGGAGGGCTTGTAGACAGAGGGTGGAGAGTACTCCTCCCCAAGGCACCCATCCTGATTGGTGAAAGGCAAGGTCTGCTGATCACAGTGACAGCCAATCAAAGTAGTTTCCCAATATGGGGGAAGAAGTAGGCGAGACAGGGAAGGGACCGGAAGAGGGACACCAAAAGAAGGAGGGCACACGAAGAGGGACACCAAAATAAGGAGGGAACAGGAAGAAGGTAACCAAAAGAAGGAGGGGAAGGAAGAAAAAGACATAGAATAAAGTGTTAATGAGACAAGTGGTACTTGGAGAAGTCAGAGGTTGCGTCCGAAATGGAACTATGTACCATTTAGTGCACTACTTTTGACCAATACCTATAGGGCTCTTATCAAAAGTAGTGTACTATAAAGGGAATAGGATGCCATTTGAGACACATCCACAGAGCGTTGCGATGGTCTGCGGTACCAACCTTGTCATAGTAAGGCCCAGGGTCGCCAGGCCCCATCTCTTTGGAACCAGGTGAACGGTAGACCATCCCTCCTCCTCCCATGGCTCTCTGCCCTCCTTTACGCATCTCTCCATTGTAGTCATTCAGGCCCATCCCTCGCTTCTCTCCTTCCATCTTCTTATCCTGAGGAGGACCAGGGGCCAAGTCCAGAGGCCGCCCACTAGGATCATCACCCTGCAAACACAGCACATATCCTCATCACTACCACCATCATAAATCAACCCCACCAGACCTATTGGCATGTCACGCTCATTGTAATAGATACAACAACACATTTCTCACTACATACAGTATCTCAAACACACAGTGGATGCCTGTGAGCTCTAAACTTAGCCTTTTCTCTGAAACTTACCAGGAGCCCCATGTTGGAGAATTGTTTGTTCATGGGGTTCATCCAGGAGTCTCCTCCTCCACTCTTCAGGGGAGCCTGAGAGACAAACATACAGATATAACATTTCTGGCAGTAGGTTTTCTGGCACAAACAAATGCCATTTTCCCACCAAAAGGCCTCATCAAAAATCCAACTCCTCTGAAGTATCTGAATGAGGCAACCACCATAGAAAACCTAACCTAACCCATTGTGGATGGTGTCCTACCTTGTTGTTGGGCTTCTTGCCCCCGTGACCTTGGCCCCAGCCCCCACTGTTGTAGGACGAGCTGCTGCCCTGGGATCCAACACTGTTCCACACCCCTGCTCCTCCCTCCTCCTCTTCCTCCCAGCTGGGGTGACGCGAGGCCGCCACCGAGCCCTGGTCTCCCTCACCCCAGCCTCCTTCTTGCATAGACTTTGAACCTGCTATGGAAATAACAATGAGTAGCATTATTACACCAATAATATGCTGTGTGTTATGACGACTACTGACGATTTACTCTGAGAATTTAGCATGATCAGAGTGAATAGAATATTATAACGGCCATGGACATAAACGGTCGCTGCTCACTAGAACTCGTCACTGCTCTGTGGGCAGAATGGCACTAACTTCATGACAGTCCGCTTGTAGTTTGCCAAAGGGCACTTCAAGGACGCAGACCATGAGAAACAAGATTATCTGGTCTGATGAAACCAATATTGAACTCTTTGGCCCGAATGCCAAGAATCCCGTCTGGAGCAAACCTGGCAACATCCCTACGGTGAAGCATGGTGGTGGCAGCATCATGCTGTGGGGATGTTTTTCAGCGGCAGGGACTGGGAGACTCGTCAGGATCGAGGGAAATATTAACAGAGCAGAGGGAGATGAGAGATTCTTGATGAAAACCTGCTAAATAGCTGTGCAGCAATGGGAGAAACTTCCCAAATACAGGTGTGCCAAGCTTGTAGTGTCATACCCAAGAAGTTGAGGTTGTAGTCGCTGCCAAAGGTGCTTCAACAAAGTACTGAGTAAAGGGTCTGAATACTATGAAAATGTGTAAATTAGTTTATTTGTAATTTGCAAAAAAATATTTTTAAAACGTTTTTTGACATTATGGGGTATTGTGTGTAGATTGATGAAGGGAAAAATCAATATACTACATTTTAGAATAAGGCTGTAATGTAACAAAATGTAGAAAAGGTAAAGTGGTTTGAATACTTTCCGAATGCACTGAACCTAATCAGACATCGTCATGTCTTTTTGAGGCTTTACAGTAGTTAGTTTCCTTACCAGATTTGATGGGGTTGGGTGAGGGGTTTCCCCAGCCAGAGGTGTTCTTCCCAGGTTCCTCCCCAGGGTCTCCCCAGCCGGTGGGGGTCTCAGTGGGCTTCCCCCAGGCTGCAGTGCCGTTGTCCACCGGGGGGTCTGAGGGAGAGCCACCGTCCCAGCCAGACGATGGAGCTACACACATGGGCAGAGGTAGGGATGTATCAATCAGTGATACAGTGGTGTGATTTATGTACTGTGCTCTATAGGTTGATGGGAAAGACTGATTTCTATAAGCCTTCCACTCCGCATGTCTATTAGGTAATAGGCTTAAATCTTATATTTAAAAAATCTATGTGAACGGTCCAGCACATCAGCCTAACAGTTAGTCTCTTACCCATCCCTGGAGCTTTCCCAGGTCCAGGTCCATGGCCAGGGTTGATGTCCCTGCCTCCCATCCCAGTGGGCTGCCTCCCAGGCCCAGGTTGCTGCTGTAGAGCTGGAGGCCCAGGCTGCTGCTGTTGGGGCGGTGGTCCTGGTCCCTGGCCGTGCATTGGCAGCTGCTGACCAGCGGGAACGCCGTTCTTCTCCCACAGGTTGACAGTCTTGTTATTAAACTGGCTGGGGTCTCCCCAAGCCGACGTGCCATCGTCAATGTCCATCTTCCTGCTAATGAATTGTGGTGAAGGTTCCTCCCAACCGCTGGACTGCGGCCCCTCTCCTCCGTTAGGACCGCTGGGGATGGGTCCGGCCGTCCAGCCTGAGCTGCTTTGGTTTTGGGCCTGGGGGCCCGATGGTCTCCCCCAGCCCTCTCCTCCTTGCATGTCCCCTGGGTCCAGTGCTTGCTGCGGTAGCGGCTGCTGCTGGGGCTGTGATTGGTGCTGCTGCTTTTGTGCCATGGGGCCTTTCACAGAGGCTGTCTGGCTGTTTGGCATCTGTGACGGGTGCATTTTCCCACCCCCCCCTCCACCCCAACGCCCCTGGTGGGGTTTGCTGCCCCCCATGTCCACACCTGCCCCTCCTCCACATGTACCTCCTGCCCCCCAGGCTCTCCTAGGGGCTCCCTCGTCCCAGCTACCCCACGTACCGACTTCTGAGTCTCCCCCACCTTTCCTTTCCTCTCCCCATGCTCCTCCTCCACTGCTTGATTTGGCCTCTCGCTCTCCCCAGTCCCCCCCACCCCTCTCCCTCTGTCCACCACACCCTCCTCCATCCCTCCCCATCTCCTTCCATCCTCCTCCTGTCCCCTTCTCCTCCTGGCTGCCTCCCCAGCCACCACCTCCTCCTCCACCTTGGTTACCCTGTTGTCCATTATCTCCCCAGCCTCCTCCTCCACCACCTCCTCTACTACTACGTTCCCTCCCTCCACCCCACTCTGATCCTTCGTTCCCCCATCCTTTTCCTTGGCTCTCCCCTGGTCCTAGCCCACCCCAGCCTCCTGTAGGCTTCCCCTGGCCTGGTCCAAGGCCTCCTCCTCCTCCCATACCTGCTCCAGTGGTCATTGACGCAGATTGTGTGACACCAGAAACATTCCTCATGTTGGATCCCGGGTGAGGTGGTCCTCGGTTGGGTAGGGAGTTGCTGCAACCGCTGCTGCTGTTACCACCACTCTCCCAGCCCTCCCCAGAGCCACCAGAGGTCCCCAGGGAAGGGTTGGAGTTCAGGTTTGGAGCTGAGCCAGCGAGAAGGGAAGGAGAATCAGTAGTTGTAGCAGAGCCAGTGGAGTACTGAGAAGACGGACCAATGGGAGGTGGAGAGTTTTTGGATGAAGCAGACAACCCAGAACCTCCTTTTCCTGGTTCTAGGTCCCAGGCCACGTTCTGTCTGATCTGGGTCTGGCCCCAACCCGTGTTGGAGAGGACGCGCGGGTCCAGGTCATTGCGGCTGAGCATTGCCTGTAAGGCCACTTCAGGGTTGGGTGGTGGGGGATGGGAATACCGGTGGTGGCCATACCCATGGTGTTGATTGTGATTGCCGCCACCTCTGGAGTTTCCTCCACCGCTGGATGAAGAATGACCTCTTCCACCCCGGCCCCCCCCCCACTCCCCTGTGTCCCCCTCTGTCCCTCCGTCCCCCACTCCAACTCCCTTCTGATTGTCCAAAGCTCTTGTTGTAGTGGTGGATGATTTGGGAGAAGAGGCGGCGGCAGGGGGGTTGCCGATGCTGCCCCCGCTGCTGCTGCTGCTACTGCTGCGGCCGCCGACACCACCAGCCTTCCCTCCTGAATTGCCAACTCCACCACTTCCACCCATCCCACCTGAATTACCTCCCCAGTCTCCAACTGAAGACCCTCGCTCTCCTCCTCCTCCTCCCCACCCTCCCTGAGATACCCCGGCGGTCTGAGTGTTACCCCCACTTCCAGCGCCCCAGGCTTTCCCTCCATTACCCCCCTGAGCGTTGTACCCCCACCGCGAGCCTCCACCACCCTCAGCAGCCCCGCCTTCCCAACCATCAGTCCTTGAGGCACCCGTTTTGGAGTTAGCAGCGGGGAAAGGCTGGCCTCCCCAGGAGGAAGAGGTTTGGGAAGCAGAGAGGTTGTCTCCCCCGTTGCCTCCTCCCCCACAGTCTATATTGGCTCCCTCCCCTGTCCCCGCATTTTTTGGTCCTGCTCCGGTCTCCAGCGCCGCTCCACCCCAGCCCCCGTCCGACGGGTGCTCTCTTTCTCTGGATTGCATTTGGTGAAGTTGGTGCTGATGAGCGGATTGATTCAAAGCTAGAGGTGGGTTCCCCAGGGCCGGGGGAGGGTTGTTGGCAGACAGAGACCCAACCTGGCTCTGGAGGAAGGAAGAGGGGGGGGCACCTTCAGAGGAAGCTGCCCCAGCTCCATCCTGCTGCACTAGGGCAGGCCAGGCAGAAGGGTTGGCATTTGGGTTGAAGTTGGCACCAGGGATCCCCCCACTGCTACCAAGCGAGCCATCAGGGCCCACTGGCAGAGGGGAGGATTTGGGAATGGGTGGCAATGACGTCCCTGGGGCTGCATTCCCTTCTACAGGACCCTGTGAGGCAGCAGACCCCCACACCACACTGCCGGACAGCATACATTCATTGGACATTGAGAACGAGGAAGTGGGTGAAGGACTGCCAGGATCCCCACCTTTCCATGAGGCACAGCTGTTCGGCATTCCACCACCGCCCTCCACCGACGACTCACTACCGCTTCCTGGCCCTGAAGCTCCACCTCCTCCACTCCCGTCGCCAGGGGCGATGTTAGGCCACTCCTCTAGGTCCGAGCCGTCCACAATGACCTTCTCCCTGCCCTGAGAGGAGGGCAGGCTGCCAGAGCCCGTCCCCCACGTGGAATTTGCATAATTTGAAGTAGAAGAAGCAGCGATTGATGATGAAGAGGATGATGAGGTGAGGGGCAGTGAGGGTGCAGCTGGACCCACATAGCCTGGACTGGAATCTGGACGGGAAACAACAAAGACACGAGAGACACACACATTGACTGCCGCTCAATTTTTATGGACTTGGACAAAGAGAGAACAAACAGTTTTCCCCAAAACGGTCTACCAAGACAAAGCGAGTAAAGTGGGATGCACTTCTAAAGTATTCAAACAGAGCCTAACTTCGCATGATGCCCCATGTCGACTCGTGCCAGACACCCACCTGAGGCAGCAGCCATGGTTGCGTTGAGGCCGTCTCCCCCTCCGCCCCCTCCACCCAGTAGCATGGAGGACAGCGGCGGCTGGCCCCTCTTCAGTAGCACTTTGTGGTCTTGCTGGCAGCGGAATCGCGGGGGCACTTCGCGGGGCATGTAGCGCTGGGGGGCCTGGGTGCCTGCTGTGGGGGGCTGTCCGTTGGCCACCGCCGGCCGCTTCGCATTGTTCCCGCCCTGAGGGGGGGTGCCGCCTGCAGCCGCGGTGGCAGGGGAGGAGGATGCCGAGGGGGTGGGTCCAGGGCTGGGGGAAGCAGAGCTGGGGGCAGCAGGAGACTGGGTGGACAAGGGCTTGGTCAATTCTGGCACTGCATGGTGAAGGAGAAGACAGAGAGAAGTTAGTAAGGAGTATAGAGGACATTCAGCATAAAAATGGTGATATGAAATTAAAATAATATTTCCTAGTGGATAATAAAACCTTTTATCTAGCCATCATCGTACGGCAGGGTAGCCTAGTGGTTGGACTAGTAACCAGAAGGTTGCAAGTTCAAACCCCCGAGCTGACAAGGTAAAAATCTGTAATTTTGCCCCTGAACAGGCAGTTAACCCACTGTTCCTAGGCCGTCATTGAAAATAAGAATTTGTTCTTAACTGACTTGCTTAGTTAAATAAAGTTAAATAGAGTCAAATTGCCACATGCATCTAAACAATAGACCAGACCTGGTTCAAATACATCAAATACATAGCCAAATATACTACTTTCATTTGAAGTATTTTGAAATAATTGGCTTGGGTTATTTGAAATTGGTTTGGGCCATGAACAGGGGTATTTGGAAATAGCCACGGGATGACCGTTGAAACTATTTAAGGTTCTTTATCTATCGGAATATCTGTAGCTACTTTTTAAGTAAATAACTGCAGTCAACTTCTGCCCTAAGTTAGGAGATAAAGCAGATTGCGTTGTTCATTTCACCCTTCACATTTTTCATTTCGAAGCTTACTGGTAGTCCCCAGTCACATGGTATATGTTTTTAAGCACATAACGACGAGAGACTGTTGACTGTTGTGCAGCACTTGTCAGGAAATCTAATTACAGTATGGAAATTACAACTTTGCCAGCTAGATATCTTATAACTAAGTTAACTGTCTAAAATGTGCTAATTGCTCTGCAGTTGTACATTTGGTTTGCTCATTTAGTGGCTAGTTAGCTAGCTTCTTGCAAAATTAAGAGTCTTGGTAACAGCAGAGAATCCCCTCCTGGATCTAGAGTCTTACGGTCTAATATTTGCTTTGTGCGTACAGCAAACTGAGTAGCAATTTTGCGTTACTTGTATAACTTTAAGAGCTGGGATGTCTGTCCTGCAAATTGTTTGTCAGAGACTGCATAAAATGTTTTCAATGTGTTCATGAGCATTTAGCTAGCATTCCCTATGGGATTTTACATATACTTGTTAGCATTGCTAACCTTTGGGGTTCGAAAATAGCACCCCTTGTGTTCAGTGCCAGTATTACCAAATATCCTGGGATCGCACAAGGATTCCAAACACATTTCAAATAACCCAAGAGCAAATCAGACCGGAGTTAAAATGCATGGAGTACTGCAATATTTGTAGGAGTATTTTCAAATGCATGTCAATATTTTCCAAATGCATTCCCTAATATGTACAGGGGATACTGGTACAGAGCCAATGTGTTGTACCGGTACCCCTTGTATATAGCCACACTATTGTTATTTTGCTGCTGCTCTTTAATTATTTGTTACTTTTATTTCTTTTTTTTTTTAACTGCGTTGTTGGTTAAGGTTGTAAGCATTTGACTAAGGTCTACACCCGTTGTGTACAGGGTGACAAATACGGTTTGATTTAATATATTCCAATATTCAGTTACTTGTGAGAAGGATGGAAGAGGGAAAGAAACTGTGCTCTTTATCTGCTGGATAGTGTGTCACTGGAGATACAAAGCACAAAGCCAACCGCATAAACAAACAAAGCTCAGGCACCCAGAACCAAAATCATGCGTAATTGCATCAGATGCTTGATTAAGTTCTGGTGGGAGAAATATTAGAAAAGGTACTAATGAGACAAGCGAAGTCTCTTGCAAAGTCTCCACCCCTCCGAACAGAAACTCAAGACAGTTTTGGGCAAGTCCATGAGCCAAAGATGCAAGCACTTGCGAAATCGTGATTAATACAAATGATCAGTGACGAAAAATCTGCATACTGGAACAGTACTAAGTTCCTCATTAGGTGTCGCAAAAAAATGCTAGCGATGAGAACGACAAGACCGCCATAAGCAGACAGAGAAACAGGTGCGACGTTGTGAACATTGCAACCAGGTGAATCTAGCAGAGGACACAAAGACACCACTCACCTTTGTTTTTTTGCTCTGCAACCTGAAATAAGACAAAAGTACATCAAAAGCCAAATACGGAGATATTAATTAATTTGTTAAAGACATTCAAGTGAAAGACAAACATAACTGTATGAACATCAAAGTAGGACAATGAAAGAGTCAAATGTGTGGCAGTGGCACTGGCTGGTTGGAGTACTGTGGTCTGGACAGAGTGCCAGGCATAACAACACTAATCAACAATCTATTATTACATTTCATTTATTGAGATGTGTTGTGTGTATTGTATACAACTTTGCAATACTGAATATACCCCAGCTGGCCAGGTCATCGCAACTTGGTGATATCATGTAGCCTATAATCTGGTTCATCAGAATACTATTGTGTCAAAACAAAAGTCCTAAGAAAAACAATAAGACTGCAACAAGTTAAACTGAGCATCCTTCTGGGCAAAGTTGTATGTTGGCGTGGAAATACATCTTTACCTTCTGAGATGCTTCCCTTTTCCTTTTGTCGTCTTTCTTCCTTTTCTTGTCTTCCATGAACTACTGTTCCCTGTCCTGATACTCTTTTCTGGGGGTGAGAGGAAATAGAAGAAACACATTATAAACAGCAAACCAGTGCAACTGTCCTTAGAACAATCTGTATACTGGCTTGAGCCACAATGATTTACAAGCCTAGGGTTCAGAAGATTGCTTGGCAGGTTCACTGTTCATAGGGTAATTATCCACATAATACACCTGCAGGAAATTTCTGGCTAATCCTCCCCTCCAAGCCTTGTGATTTAGCCAGTAAAAGGATGGAGTGTCTAGGTCTTGTTCTAAGCTTCGAATGCTAAAGGCCCAGTCCTGTTGACAAAGCAGGGACACACTTTCTAATGCCTTGTTTTTAAACTATGACTTAACAGTAGCTAGCCTATGCCATGACAGCACTGTAAGGGATCTGAAGTATGGCTGCCTTGACACACCTATTAAAATGCAGTTACTGTTTCTAAAAGGCCAGATATACTAAACGGGTTGATGTTTCTCTTAAGGAACCCATAAGTAAGCATTCAAATAAAAAACGGGGCATGTAACGTTACATCACAAAAAATACATGAACAGCCAGCACACTCATTGTTGATAAGAGTCAAGGTGACACATCGCCACGAACCCAATGCTCTGAAAATGACCTGTAAAGGCAACAAAACTGATCATGATGCGAATGTGCAGCTATCTGGCCCTTATTTATCAGTGGCATAGTTAACGTTAGAGGCTATGGCGGCTCACTATGAGCCACAGTTGTCATGATTTCGGGAGCTCGGGGTAACTACTGTCAGCCTAGTTACGTTAGCTGCAACAGCTATCCTTCATGCACGCACGTAACCTTTCGTGCATGGGAATAAGCAACATAGTTCGCTAGCTACCTTTGCAAGTATGAAGGTGCAACAATTATTACAATGTAACTAGCTAATGCTAAACCCTTCCGATGGTGGCCATTCAGCAACCGTGGCTAACAACCAAAACGCTTCATGTCGATGGATGTTAGCCATCGTTTGAAACTATGGGGGGCTAAAAATGGACACACAAGGACAACAGGCTCAGATCACGAAACCGAGGAGCTAACGTTATCTATCCACGCAACACAGGTAGTTCACTGACTAACGGTAAATGGACCAACATCTTCATATTTTAGTGTACGCGAGATCTTGCACCGACGCTATCAAGGTAAAAGAGATGTAGCTAAATTAGCTATCTGCTGTGTCGACCAACTACACACCCTGTAACTAGTTGCTAAACTAGCTAGCAAGCTAACACCAAATTTGTTTTGTTTTTTAAATACAAGTATGCCAGCATTTTCTGCAGGATTACTACCCAGACTCCGGATTTATATTGCTACATTGGTCTGCTCGTGACTGAAGTGAGCGCCAGAGAACTCCTCCAGAGGCTCACTCGCGCGACGACATCAACTCTGTAGCATGCTAGCTAGACATATTTTAGCACCGATGTCGACAGAAAATTGCTGCGTTGCAAGACTGTTAGCAATAGCCTCTTATCTATGGAATATGCATATTATTGCAAAATATGCATGCAGTTAACCAACAACTTTACAAATAGTGACGAAGATATACTCACCTCAGGAATCACATATGAAATAGAGCTAGCTAACTAAAGCTAAGATTATTTCCTCTTTCATCTGTGGCTAAAGTGCTTCAGTGCGAAATCCTCGGTTTTTTTTGTCATTCGAGGCTACTTGAAAATCAACAGCCCCTAAACGAATAATGAAGTAACGTTATGTGGCTAACAAAGAAATATACTTGTTGGTGCTCTTGATTTCTAAGTAAGTACTATGATAATGTAAACCTAGCTAATGTGCAGAAGAATTCGTTTTTAAAGCGCTGGAAAGTCAGTTGGTTGACGGTCGGCCATTTTGCAGCTATGAATCGAATGTCTCGCCAGCAGCAAGCTCTCTCTGGTGGGGGTGAGGGAGATTTTTGTCCTTCAATTAGACAACTGTGGAGTTAGTTTCATACAGCATCATTACCGTTAGACAATAATTCCTTCGTCAAATAAAATACCAGTTTTAATGAATGTCATGGGTTGATCAAGTATGGACACTGTGTGCTGTTAAGGGCTGTCTTTGTAATGACGTCGTATTTAAAAAATGTCTGCCATAAAAATGTTTTAATTTCATGGATTTGGTATTCTAATTGAAACGTTGAGGCCCCCCGCCCTTCCCATATTATTTAGAGGCATTGATTGTAAATTTACTTTTTTGTGCTGCAGTATTGACTAAACCCTGAGAGTGGCGCAATTTCTTGCTCATTTTCTCCCCCAAATAATCCGCTCGTTTGCTGTCTGTCTGCGAGGCGTTTGTGTTCCTTTTTGTTGAACTTGTCAGGGATACAGTATTTTGGTTGCAACAGTGGTGAAATTCCAATTTGAACTGATTATAACTTAATTTCAAATGTACAAGTACAATTGTCTTCTTTAATTACTTGGATGCTGTCTTCAACTTATTTTTGGTCTATCAAGAAAGAGAGAAGCAAGGAAAACGAAATAAGGAGTGATGGACAAAGAAAATGATTGAGCAGGTGAACCAACAGAAGACAGGCTAGAGGAAAGAAGGACCAGGGAAAGTCAGGAACATGGGAAAAACAAAAATATAAAAGCAACATGCAACAATTTAAACGATTTGACTGAATTACAGTTAATTTAACGAAATCAGTCAATTTAGATAATTAATTAGGCCTTAATATATGGATTTGATATGACTGGGCAGGGGTGCAAACATGGTTGGGCTTGGGAGGGCATAGACCCACCCACTTGGGAGCCAGGCCTAGCCAATCAGAATTATTTTTTTCCCACAAAGGGTCTTTATTACAGACAGAAATACTCTTCAGTTTCATCAGTTGCCTGGGTGGCTGGTCTCAGACGATCCCGCAGGTGAAGAAACCAGATTTGGAGGTCCTGGGCTTGCATGGTTACACGTGGTCTGCGGTTGTGAGGCCGGTTGGACGTACTGCAGAATTCTCTAAAATGATGTTAGAGGTGGCTTATGGTAGAGAAATGGACATTACATTCTCTGAGAATAGAGAATACGATAGACATCAAGAAAGCCAGTCAATTGATTATTGACAAGTTTTTCCAACACTTGATAAACAGGGCAAAATAGAAATTGGCCTGTAACAGTTAGGATCAGCTTGATCTCCCCCATTAAATAAAGGATGCAGCGTGTCTGCCTTCCAAGCAATGGGAACCACCCCAGAGAGGAGAGACAGGCTTAGCAATGATAGGGCCTGCAACCTTAAAGGATCTAAACCATCTGACCCAGATGTTTTTGGGGGGTCAAATTTAAGGAGCTCCTTTAGCACCTCAGACTCTGTGAAATTTTGTAGCAGGGCAGGGGAAAAAGAGGGAGAAGCACCAGGGCTAGTTGCATTAGAAGGGGTGGGAGATAAGGAAATGTTGGATGGGCAATGAGGCATGGCTGAGTCAAATAGGAATCCTGACTTAATGAAATTGTGATTATAGAGCTCAGCCATGTGCTCCTTGTCAGTAACAACCACATCATGGGACATGGGTAGCTGTGAGGAAGAGGGTTGATTCTCCAGGTCTTTAACCATTTTCCAGAACTTTTTGGGGTTAGACCCACAGAGAGAGAACTGTTCCTTAAAGTAACTAACTTTGGCCTTCCAGATAGCCTGAGTGCACTTATTTCTCATTTGCCTGAACGAGAGCCAGTCAGCCTGAGTATGTGTGTGCCGAGCCTTTCGCCAAATGGAATTCTTGAGTTGGAGTAACTCTGCAAGATGACTGTCGAAACGGGCTGAACCTGTTTTTTTCCTCGTCTTTATGGGGTCTATTATACCACTGAAAATATTTTAAAAAGATGGTCCAAGCTTCTTCGACAGAGGGGATCAAGCTGATTCTATACCAATTTACAGAGGCCAGGTCATGAAGGAAGGCTTGCTCATTCAAGTTTTTTAGCAAGCGTCTATGACAAATCAGGACAGGTTGTTTCACTGAGCAGCCATTACGAACACAAGCTGTAAAACAGTGATCACTAAGGTAATTACAGAAAACACCAGACTGATACCTATCCGGATTATTTGTGACGATAACATCAAGGACAGACATTGGCAGTAGAATGGCCCTTAGTGAAAAGCTTAGTGACTTTCAACAAAGCACTGTCATTGGATGCCACCTTTCCAACAATTCAGTTCGTCAAGACTCTGTCCTGCTAGAGCTGCCCCGTTCAACTGTAAGTGCTGTTATTATGAAGTGGAAAGTTTAGGAGCAACAACTGCTCAGCCGCAAAGTGGTAGACCACACAAGCTCACAGAACTGGACTGCCGAGTGCTGAAGCGCATAGCACGTAAAAATGTGCCTGTCCTAGTTTGCAACACTCACTACTGAGTTCCAAACTGCTTCTGGAAGCACTGTCAGCACAATAACTGTTTGTTGCGAGCCGAGCAGCCATACACAAGCCTAAGATCACCATGTGCAATGCCAAGCATCGGCTGGAGCTCGCCACCATTGGACTCTGGAACAGTGTAAACAGTGAATCACGTTTCACCATCTGGCAGTCAGAGGGACAAATCTGGGTTTGGCAGATGCCAGGAGAACGCTACCTGCTCCAATGCATAGTGCCAACTGTAAAGAGGCCCCTTAGTTCCAGTGAAGGGAAATCTTAATGCTACATCATTCAAATAGTCAGTTGTTCCTTCACAGCTAACTTTACCAGCAGAGGGTGCTATGGACACAGAAATACACTCTATGCCAGACCAATAAGCCATTGAACCATTCTGTTTACTGTAACATGAGTGCTGGTTAAGGCGATAAATACTCGTTATTTAGGCATAGGAACTTTTATATGTGGGACCTTTTGGATCCAGTCAGTCTCTAGCAGGGCAAAAATATTTTAAAACCTGTTATAGGATCCTGTGCCTAATGTTTGATATAGTCATTCTACCCTCATCTAACAATTTCTTTCTCTCCCACCCACTACCCTTCCTCTCTCCATTCTCATCATTATAAAATGTGAAATGGGAGACCCTGGCTTACTGTACTCTTCTGTCCCCCCCTCCCCCCCTGGCCAGCTGTTGAATACATACCCACCCTTTGGTGCAGACAGCTGCCCATAGCAGGAGGTCCAGCACAGTCACACCAGATTACATAACACCTCCCCCATGAGACACACCATCACACACCATACTGGCATGGGAGGTATGTTTTGATGTACATCTATACATCATGGGAGATATGCCATGGACATCATTTCTCTATCATGTACAGTGTGAAACCATTTCCACAAAGAGTAGTATATAGGCTACTGGATAGCAATGATTGAGTCAGAGAAAGGCAAGACCAATGAAGTCCTGAGCAGTGAAGGCAATGGCTAACATATAAGTGCCTCTTGCCCTGTAACTCTGAAGCAGGCTTTACAATTACAGTGCTGTATGGGGTGGATATCTAATATCTCCCTGATACTTTAGAAACACTCCATCATGAATACTTCCTTTCACCCTAATACAGTTGATTAGAGCAGGCTTTACACCTACAGCCAGTCTGAGCTGTCTTCTATACTGATTCTGCAGAGCGTCATTGAGCGTTGAGGGAGAGGCAGGAAACGCGTCTTTCTGCGGGGTGTGAACAGAGACAGGAAGTGGAGGTGCCTGGCCCAGGAATGTCTCTGCCTCTCTGGCCCCGCCCACAGGAAATGCCAATTCCGCTGCGCGTCTGGATCAACAGGCTTCTGGAGGTCCTTAGACAGGGGACTGGAGTGCATCACAAATAACACCCTATCCTCTATATAGAGCAGTATTTTTGACCAGATCCGTTTGGGCCCTGGTCAGAAGTACTGCACTATAAAAGGAATAGGTTACCATTTAGGACTAACGCTGGAGTGAGAAAGGGCAGGGCAACGGGTACGACCCAGTGAGGGGGCAGATTAGGCTGGGTTACATTCTTATAGTTTGGGTGTGATGTTCCGGGAGAGGGGGGTAGGGGAACAGTAGTAATACACACGCAACCACATATCGGTACACATCCTCTTCTATTGTGACCCACTTGGTGGTTTAGGGTGTATGTCCAAATGTGAAGGAATTCATAAGAGATACTACATGACGTTGTCCTACTTTCATAAATCCTATTCCTCCTTTTCTTCCTCTGGAAACATGGAGGTATTTGAGCTGAATGTGCCCTCTGATACTTGGAAGCTCAAGTTCAGCTCAGTGAGTAGTCCTCCCTCTCTGTCATTACATTTTGATGAGAGTATTTTCCATAGCAGCCTAAAGCCACCAATCTAATTATAAGACATTGTAAATACTTCCAGATATTCTTGGTTAGACCATGCAATGTCATGGTGGAAGACCACTTGAGACAATAAATAAAAGGATTCTGACTAACCAACCATTGGATGATCAGTCATTTGACTCAGTTTCCATCTGCATCTCATTGACGAAACACTCCAATTAAAATGTAAGTATCATTCAAATTCAGAGAATGAAGTATTATTACTTCAACATTTACGTTATTCTACACCAATCTCGACAAACAATTTTTGTATGTACCTCACTTTGTGTACTGGGGCATTGTCATGCTGAAACAGGAAAGGGCCTTCCCCAAACGGCTGAGCCGTTGTTGATCCTAGACGTTTCCACTTCACAAAAGTAGCACTTACAGTTGACCGGGGCAGCTCTAGCAGGGCAGAGATTTGATAAACTGACTTGTTGGAAAGGTGGCATACTATGACGGTGCCATGTTGAAAGTCAGTGAGCTCTTCTGTAAGGCCATTCTACTGCCAATGTTTGTCTATGGAGATTGCATGGCGGTGTGCTCGATTTTATCACCTGTCAGCAACAGGTGTGGCTGAAATAGCGGAATCAACTAATTTGAAGGGGTGTCCACATACCTAAATATATAGTGTATGTACAGTTGAAGTCGAAAGTTTACAAACACCTTAGCCAAATACATTTAAGCTCAGTTTTTCATAATTCCTGATATTTAGTCCTTGTAAAAATTCCCTGTCTTAGGTCAGTTAGGATCACCACTTTATTTTAAGAATGTGAAATGTCAGAATAATAGTAGAGAGAATGATTTATTTCAGCTTTTATTTCTTTCATCACATTCCCAGTGGGTCAGAAGTTTACATACACTCAATTAGTATTTGGTAGCATTGCCTTTAAATTATTTAACTTGGGTCAAACGTTTCAGGTAGCCTTCCACAAGCTTCCCACAATAAGTTGGGTACATTTTGGCCCATTCCTCCTGACAGAGCTGGTGTAACTGAGTCAGGTTTGTAGGCCTCCTTGCGTTGAGATGGTGTTCTTTGGCTTGCAAGCTTCCCTCTTTTCCCTCCAAGCATAACATGTTATGGTGCGTGAATGAGGACCCAAAAGCGAATTAACAAACAGAGTACTTTAATGACGAACATACGTGGGCTCAGATGGACAGGTAGATTCCGACAGGACAGGACAAGGTTGCAGCACACACGATGATAGTCTGGTTCAGGCATGAGACACATAAACAAACAAACAAGAATCCGACAAGGACAGGAGCAGAAACAGAGACAGATATAGGGACCTAATCAGAGGGAAAAAGGGAACAGGTGGGGAACGGGGTGAATGGGTAATTAGGAGGAGACAAGGCACAGCTGGGGAAAAGAGGGGGAGAAAAGGTAACATAACAACGACCAGCAGAGGGAGACAGGGTGAAGGGAAAGGACAGAGACAAGACAACATGACAGTACCCCCCCACTCACCGAGCGCCTCCTGGCGCACTCGAGGAGGAAGCCTGGCGGCAACGGAGGAAATCATCGATCAGCGCACGGTCCAGCACGTCCCGAGAGGGAACCCAACTCCTCTCCTCAGGACCGTACCCCTCCCAATCTACTAGGTACTGATGACCACGGCCCCGAGGACGCATGTCCAAAATCCTACGGACCCTGTAGATGGGTGCGCCCTCGACAAGGATGGGGGGGGGGGGGGGAAGACGAGCGGGGGCGCGAAGAGCGGGCTTAACACAGGAGACATGGAAGACCGGGTGGACGCGACGAAGATATCGCGGAAGAAGAAGTCGCACTGCGACAGGATTAATGACCTGAGAGATACGGAATGGACCAATGAACCGCGGGGTCAACTTGCGAGAAGCCGTCTTAAGGGGAAGGTTCTGAGTGGAGAGCCAAACTCTCTGACCGCGACAATATCTAGGGCTCTTCGTTCTACGCTTATTAGCAGCTCTCACAGTCTGCGCCCTATAACGGCAAAGTGCAGACCTGACCCTCTTCCAGGTGCGCTCGCAACGTTGGACAAAAGCCTGAGCGGAGGGGACGCTGGACTCGGCGAACTGAGATGAGAACAACGGAGGCTGGTACCCGAGGCTACTCTGAAAAGGAGATAGCCCGGTCGCAGACGAAGGAAGCGAGTTGTGGGCGTATTCTGCCCAGGGGAGCTGTTCTGACCAAGACGCAGGGTTGCGAAAAGAAAGACTGCGTAAGATGCGACCAATAGTCTGATTGGCCCGTTCTGCTTGACCGTTAGACTGGGGGTGAAAGCCGGAAGAGAGACTGACGGAAGCCCCAATCAAACGGCAAAACTCCCTCCAAAATTGAGACGTGAATTGCGGACCTCTGTCCGAAACGACGTCTGACGGAAGGCCATGAATTCTGAAAACATTCTCGATGATGATTTGTGCCGTCTCTTTAGCAGAAGGAAGCTTAGCAAGGGGAATGAAATGAGCCGCCTTAGAGAACCTATCGACAACCGTAAGAATAACAGTCTTCCCCGCTGACGAAGGCAGTCCGGTGACAAAATCTAAGGCGATGTGAGACCACGGTCGAGAGGGAATAGGAAGCGGCCTGAGACGGCCGGCAGGAGGAGAGTTACCGGACTTAGTCTGCGCGCAGACCGAACAAGCAGCCACGAAACGACGCGTGTCATGCTCCCGGGTGGGCCACCAGAAACGCTGGCGAATGGAAGCAAGCGTACCCCGAACGCCAGGGTGGCCGGCTAACTTGGCAGAGTGAGCCCACTGAAGAACGGCCAGACGAGTAGGAACGGGAACGAAAAGAAGGTTCCTAGGACAAGCGCGCGGCGACGGAGTTTGAGTGAGTGCTTGCTTTACCTGCCTCTCAATTCCCCAGACAGTCAACCCGACAACACGCCCCTCAGGGAGAATCCCCTCGGGATCAGTGGAGGCTACTGAAGAACTGAAGAGACGAGACAAAGCATCAGGCTTGGTGTTCTTAGAGCCCGGACGATAAGAAATCACGAACTCGAAACGAGCGAAAAACAGCGCCCAACGCGCCTGACGCGCATTAAGTCGTTTGGCAGAACGGATGTACTCAAGGTTCCTATGGTCAGTCCAAACGACAAAAGGAACGGTCGCCCCCTCCAACCACTGTCGCCATTCGCCTAGGGCTAACCGGATGGCGAGCAGTTCGCGGTTACCCACATCATAGTTACGTTCCGACGGCGACAGGCGATGAGAAAAATACGCGCATGGGTGGACCTTGTCGTCAGAGAGGGAGCGCTGAGAAAGGATGGCTCCCACTCCCACCTCTGACGCGTCAACCTCGACAACGAACTGTCTAGAGACGTCAGGTGTAACAAGGATAGGAGCGGATGTAAAACGATTCTTGAGGAGATCAAAAGCTCCCTGGGCGGAAACGGACCACTTAAAGCACGTCTTGACAGAAGTAAGGGCTGTGAGAGGAGCTGCCACCTGACCGAAATTACGGATGAAACGACGATAGAAGTTCGCGAAGCCGAGAAAGCGCTGCAGCTCGACGCGTGACTTAGGGACGGGCCAATCAATGACAGCTTGGACCTTAGCGGGATCCATCTTAATGCCTTCAGCGGAAATAACAGAACCGAGAAATGTGACGGAGGAGGCATGAAAAGTGCACTTCTCAGCCTTCACGAAAAGACAATTCTCTAAAAGGCGCTGGAGGACACGTCGAACGTGCTGAACATGAACCTGGAGTGACGGTGAAAAAATCAGGATATCGTCAAGGTAAACGAAAACAAAGATGTTCAGCATGTCTCTCAGGACATCATTGACTAATGCCTGAAAGACAGCTGGAGCGTTAGCGAGGCCGAAAGGAAGAACCCGGTATTCAAAGTGCCCTAACGGAGTGTTAAACGCCGTCTTCCACTCGTCCCCCTCCCTGATGCGCACGAGATGGTAAGCGTTACGAAGGTCCAACTTAGTGAAAAACCTGGCTCCCTGCAGGATCTCGAAGGCTGAAGACATAAGAGGAAGCGGATAACGATTCTTCACTGTTATGTCATTCAGCCCTCGATAATCTATGCAGGGGCGCAGAGACCCGTCCTTCTTCTTGACAAAAAAAAACCCCGCTCCGGCGGGAGAGGAGGAGGGGACTATGGTACCGGCGTCAAGAGCTACAGACAAATAATCTTCGAGAGCCTTACGTTCGGGAGCCGACAGAGAGTATAGTCTACCCCGGGGGGGGGTGGTTCCCGGAAGGAGATCAATACTACAATCATACGACCGGTGTGGAGGAAGAGAGGTGGCCCTGGACCGACTGAACACCGTGCGCAGATCGTGATATTCCTCCGGCACCCCTGTCAAATCACCAGGCTCCTCCTGTGAAGAAGAGACAGAGGAAACAGGAGGGATAGCAGACATTAAACATTTCACATGACAAGAGACGTTCCAGGAGAGGATAGAATTACTAGACCAATTAATGGAAGGATTATGACAAACTAGCCAGGGATGGCCCAAAACAACAGGTGTAAAAGGTGAACGAAAAATTAAAAAAGAAATGGTTTCACTATGATTACCAGAAACAGTGAGGGTTAAAGGTAGCGTCTCACGCTGAATCCTGGGGAGAGGACTACCATCCAGGGCGAACAAGGCCGTGGGCTCCTTTAACTGTCTGAGAGGAATGTCATGTTCCCGAGCCCAGGTCTCGTCCATAAAACAGCCCTCCGCCCCAGAGTCTATTAAGGCACTGCAGGAAGCTGACGAACCGGTCCAGCGTAGATGGACCGACAAGGTAGTGCAGGATCTTGAAGGAGAGACAGGAGTAGTAGCGCTCACCAGTAGCCCTCCGCTTACTGACGAGCTCTGGCCTTTTACTGGACATGAAGTGGCAAAATGACCAGCGGAACCGCAATAGAGACAGAGGCGGTTGGTGATTCTCCGTTCCCTCTCCTTAGTCGAGATGCGGATACCTCCCAGCCGCATGGGCTCAGCACCCGAGCCGGCAGAGGAAGATGGTAGTGATGCGGAGAGGGAGGCGACGGAGAGCGCGAGCTCCTTTCCACGAGCTCGGTGACGAAGATCAACCCGTCGCTCAATGCGAATAGCGAGTTCAATCAAGGAATCCACGCTGGAAGGAACCTCCCGGGAGAGAATCTCATCCTTTACCTCTGCGCGGAAACCCTCCAGAAGACGAGCGAGCAAGGCCGGCTCGTTCCAGCCACTGGAGACAGCAAGAGTGCGAAACTCAATAGAGTAGTCTGTTATGGATCGATTGCCTTGACATAGGGAAGACAGGGCCCTGGAAGCCTCCTCCCCAAAAACAGATCGATCAAAAACCCGTATCATCTCCTCCTTAAAGTCTTGATACTGGTTAATACACTCAGCCCTTGCCTCCCAGATTGCCGTGCCCCACTCACGAGCCCGTCCAATAAGGAGAGATATGACGTAGGCGACACGAGCAGTGCTCCTGGAGTAAGTGTTGGGCTGGAGAGAAAACACAATATCACACTGGGTGAGGAACGAGCGGCATTCAGTGGGCTCCCCAGAGTAACACGGCGGGTTATTGATTCTGGGCTCCGGAGATTCGAAAGCCCTGGAAGTGGCCGGTGGATCGAGGCGGAGATGGTGAACCTGTTCTGTGAGGTTGGAGACTTGGGTGGCCAGGGTCTCAACGGCATGTCGAGCAGCAGACAATTCCTGCTTGTGTCTGCCTAGCATCGCTCCCTGGATCTCGACGGCTGAGTGGAGAGGATCCGAAGTCGCTGGGTCCATTCTTGGTCGGATTCTTCTGTTATGGTGCGTGAATGAGGACCCAAAAGCGAATTAACAAACAGAGTACTTTAATGACGAACATACGTGGGCTCAGATGGACAGGTAGATTCCGACAGGACAGGACAAGGTTGCAGCACACACGATGATAGTCTGGTTCAGGCATGAGACACATAAACAAACAAACAAGAATCCGACAAGGACAGGAGCAGAAACAGAGACAGATATAGGGACCTAATCAGAGGGAAAAAGGGAACAGGTGGGGAACGGGGTGAATGGGTAATTAGGAGGAGACAAGGCACAGCTGGGGAAAAGAGGGGGAGAAAAGGTAACATAACAACGACCAGCAGAGGGAGACAGGGTGAAGGGAAAGGACAGAGACAAGACAACATGACAGTACAATGGTCATTATGACCAAACAGTTCTATTTTTGTTTCATCAGACCAGAGGACATTTCTCCAAAAAGTATGATCTTTGTCCCCATGTGCAGTTGCAAACCATAGTCTGGCTTTTTTATGACGGTTTTGGAGCAGTGGCTTCTTCCTTTCTGAGCGGCCCTTCAGGTTATGTCGATATAGGACTTGTTTTACTGTGGATATAGATACTTTTGTACCCGTTTCCTCCAGCATCTTCACAAGGTCCTTTGCTGTTGTTCTGGGATTGATTTGCACTTTTCGCACCAAAGTACGTTTATCTCTAGGAGACAGAACGCGTCTCCTTCCTGAGCGGTATGATGGCTGCGTGGTCCCATGGTGTTTATACTTGCGTACTATTGTTTGTACAGATAAACATGGTACCTTCAGGCGTTTGGAAATTTCTCCCTTGGATGAACCAGACTTGTGGAGGTCTACAAGTCTGCTTCTTTAGATCTTTCCATGATGTCAAGCAAAGAGGCACTGAGTTTGAAGGTTGGCCTTGAAATACATCCACAGGTACACCTCCAATTGACTCAAATTATGTCAATTAGCCTATCAGAAGTTTCGAAAGCCATGACCT
Source organism: Oncorhynchus mykiss (assembly GCF_057628025.1). NCBI lineage: Eukaryota > Metazoa > Chordata > Actinopteri > Salmoniformes > Salmonidae > Oncorhynchus > Oncorhynchus mykiss. Next base: position 26,055,485 of record NC_143041.1, on the reverse strand, counting down.
CATTTTCTGGATTTTTCCAAGTTGTTTAAAGGCACAGTCAACTTAGTGTATGTAAACTTCTGACCCACTGGAATTGTGATACAGTGAATTATAAGTGAAACAATCTGTCTATAAACAATTGTTGGAAAAATGACTTGTGTCATGCACAAAGTAGATGTCTTAACCGACTTGCCAAAACTATAGTTTGTTAACAAGACATTTGTGGAGTGGTTGAAAAACAAGTTTTAATGACTCCTAAGTGTATGTAAACTTCCGACTTCAACTATACATACAGTACCAGTCAAAAGTTTGGACACACTTACCCATTCCAGGGTTTTTCTTTATTTGTACTATTTTCTACATTGTCAAATAATAGCGACGACATCAAAACTATGAAATAACACATATGGAATCATATAGTAACCAAAGAAGTATTAGACAAATCAAAATATACAGTATTTTATATCTGAGATTCTTCAAAGTAGCCACTCTTTGCCTTTGACAGCTTTGCACAATCTAGGCTGTCTCGTCGTCGTGGGTGATCAGGCTGTAACTACCAATTGGATACCACGAAATTGGGGAGATAAAGAGGTCAAAAAAATAAATAATGATAAATAAATCAGCAAACTCCGGCTGTGACAGAGCCTGGATTTGAACCCAGAATCTCTAGTGGCACATCTAGTACTAGTGCCTTAGACCACTGCGACCACTTGGGAAGCCCCGTCAGCAAACTTAATGATGTTGTTGGAGTCATGCGCTGCCACGTAGTTGTGGGTGAACAGGGAGTACATGAGGGGACTAAGCATGCACCCCTGGGGGGCCCCCGTGTTGAGCTTGGTGGATGTGTTGTTGCCTACCCTCACCACCTGGGGGCGGCCCGTCAGAAAGTCCAGGATCCAGTTGCAGAGGGATGTGTTCAAGCCCAGGGTCCTGAACTTAGTGATGAGCTTGGATGGCACTATAGTGTGGAACACTGAGCTGTGGTCAATGAACAGCATTCTAACATAGGTGTTTCTCTTGTCCAGGTGGGAGAGGACAGTGTGGAGTGCAATAGAGACTGCATCATCTGTGGATCTTTGGGGCGGTATGCAAATTGGAGTGGGTCCAGGATGTCGAAGATGATGGTGTTGATCTGAGCCATGACCAGTCTTTCAAGGCATTTCATGGATACAGATGTGAGTGCTACGGGGCAACAGTTATTTAGACATATTCTTGGGCACAGGTATTATGGTGGTCTGCTTGAAACATGTAGGTATTACAGACTGGGTCAGTAAGAGGTTGAAAATGTCAGTGAAGACACTTGCCTGATGGTCAGCGTATGCTCTGAGTACGCGTCCTGCTAATCCATCTGGCCCCACGACCTTGTGAATGTTAACCTGTTTAAAGGTCTTACTCACATTGGCTATTTAAAGGGAGATTATACAGTAGTCCGGAACAGCTGGTGCTCTAATTAATGGTTCAGTTTTGCTTGCCTCAAAGCAAGCATAGAAGGAATTTATCTCGTCTGGTAGGCCTCTGTCACTGGGTAGCTCGCAGCTGGGTTTTCCCTTTCTAACCCTCGATAGTTTGCAATTCCTGCCACATCCCTGCCATAGTCCTGTATTGACGTTTTGACTGTTTGATGGGGTCGTGGCGCGATTTCTTATAAGCGTCCAAATTAGTGTCCCGCTCCTTGAAAGTGGCAGCTCTAGCCTTTAGCTCAGTGCGGATGTTGCTTGTAATCCATGTTTTCTGGTTGCGATAAGTACTGTACATACGGTCACTGTGGGGACGACTTCATCGATGCACTTATCAATAAAGCTGGTGACTGATGTGGTAAACTCCTCAATGTTATCGGATGAATACCAGAACATATTCCAGTTTGTGCAACCAAAACAGTCCTGTGGCTCAAGGTTACCCAATGAGCAGTACATCCACAGCTGCCGAATCGTTGTATAAATCTTCATCCAAATCGAGGTTCGTGATCACTGTTCTGATGTCCAGAAGCTGTTTTCGGTCATAGGCGATATTATTATTTTTGTGAAGCTGAAGCTCAACGTAAAAACCCCCACAAAATAGCAGAATTGGTCAGGAGTCCGAAGGCGGCAGCTATCCACTGCGGCGCCATTGTCTTCTTTTGTGTGTGTACGTGTGTGTGTGCGTGCGTGTGTGTTTGTATGTGAGAGAGGGGAGGAGGGCAGGGGCAGAATCGTCTTTAGCTGGGCAGTAAAGGCCCTGCATACGTGGCTCCTCAGTTATAGTCAGGCTTTAGCACCAAGCCAAGTTCCATATCCACAGTCTGACTGTCCCCATGCCAGCAGCTCCCAATGAAGATACCATACACACATACACAAACACAAAATCTCACACACTTGCACATACACACTCAAACTAAAGTTCCTCAAGGAATGGTAAGTGTATAACAGGTTGGAGTCCCTCCTGCAATCTCAGCATTACATTGAATTAGTTCCAAACTGCCCTGTGCATCATAAATCAAACCTAAGATGTAACATTCCTTCCTTCCGTGTCTGTCTGTGTGTGCATGCATGCGTGCTTTCCTCCCTGCGTGTGTTTTCATAGCATTTTTGCCATTCATTTGTGTGGTCATGTGGCATATCTGTGTATACAGTAACAAGCAGTGCTTTGAGTGGCTGTTTTAGGAGAGTAGATACGAGCTATAAACAGCTGTTGAAAGGAACATTTATGGTAAGTAAGCACTATCAAGACATTTAAAATTACTTAAGACATTAAAAAAATGTGTTTAAACCTCTCAGCAGGGTCAATGTGGATTTTACATGCAGTTAAACCAGTGTCTCTGTGGAGAGTGGAGAGAGTTGGGTCTCTATATAAGGAGTCCTCCTGTGCCTCACTCTGTTTCTGTCCCAAATGGCACCCTATTCCCTATATAAGGCCCTGGTCAAAAGTAGTGCACTATATAGGGAACAGGGTACCATTTGAGATGCAGATTCTCTCTCTGGACCTGGCCTCAGGGTAAGTAAGGAATGCTACCCAGTGGTGGCTAGGCCTGGGTAGAAGGTCTGGGCAGAGAGCCATGCAGAGACCGGCTGTCACAGCACAGTAGTAGGACTACCACAGTCTCCTCTCAAGGTTAGTCCACATCAGGCCCTGTCTCTGTCTCTGTCTGCCTCCCTGGCCTGGCATCATCTCTACACCACCATCTGTCTTTCTGAGAATACACCAATACAAAGACCAGTACAGAGTAGAAGAGATACCAGCACAGACCAGTACAGATACCAGAGAGGACTAGTTAGAATAGCAAAGACCAGCATGGATCTTCACACAATTGACAGACCAGATGCAAAGACCAGAACGGTCCACTTCAGAGACCAGCATAGAAAAGTGAACAGCAACACATACCAACCAGCACAGAAAAGCTCAGACCACAAGGACCCATTGGAAGAAGATAACAAGTCCAGCTGTTTGTTTCTCATGGCAACAAAACAAAATTCTGGAGAGCAAGAACCTTTCAGTGCCCTCATTTTTTTATAGAAAAATGGCCAATCTCTACCCCCACCACAGAATGGGTGACCACATGCCTCTTTTTCCACTTCAATGCCCACTGTCACAAACACACACTCTACTGTTAAGATGCCACTCTTCACCACATGTTGAGTACTAATTACCCTGCGGTGAATACAAACACACACAGACACTGTCTCCAAAACAGAATGGGAGAGAGTGTTATCCTAATGTTGACTGACGTACAAACACACACATTACATTTCAGTATGTTGCATGTCCTTTACACGCAGGAGGAGTCAAGAGTGTGCCTGGTGTGTGTGTGTGTGCGTGCGCCACTGTGCATGCTATAAGGAATGTCTGTGATCACGACTTTTGGGCTACTGAGTGGCGAGGCGGTCTAAGCCACTGCATCTCAGTGCAAGAGGCAACACTACATTCCCTGGTTTGAATCCAGGCAGAATCACATTTGGTTGTGATTGGGAGTCCCATAGGGCGGTGCACAATTGGTCCAGTGTTGTCTGAGGTAGGCCGTCATTGTAAATAAGAGCTTGTTCTTAACTAACTTGCCTAAGTTAAATAAAAAATAAAAAATTCAGTGGACCACTGGCCTGAGAGGCTAAGCCTTTATGTGTCTGCTACACACACACTGCTCCGCTCCACTCCAGACACAGACACACACACTTGACCCCTCCTGTCCCCTGCTCCTCGGATATACGGCTCAAACTAAATAAACACATACAGTTTATGTAGCAAAGCTCCCCTTCTCTCTGTTATCACATAGACAGATACAGGCTTAGAGGACAACACTGGCTTTTTCCACAAGATCCCTGATAACTGGGACCTAAAGTCTCAGCATAGTCCTGTGAACTCAGACACGTCACCTTTACAACAAATAGAGGAGGGTTGGGGCTGGGATGATCCATTTGTTTAGGATGGGTACGAAAGGATGAAAGATCTATTGTGGGAGAGATCCAAAGCTATTTGGAGACTGTGAGGTATGTGTCAGACGATTTCTGTTTGTGAGTGTGTGGGTCTTTTGAGAGAGAGAGTGTGAGTGTGTGTGTGTCTCAGTCCGTTTTCCTGTTTTAGTCTTGCATGAGCATGTAGCTGGACCTTATAATAGCCCATTGTCTCTGGTCCCCGCCACATTTCCTTCCAGGTCAGAATTCACGGAAATAGGGACACAGTCCAAACAAATACCAACAGCTACACCTCCATCCCTACCTCACTACTGCGTTGCTAGAGGAACCGTGTGCCTACAGGGGTCTTGTTCCCCAGAGAAAGCTAATCAACGTCGCACCCTGACCTGAGAAAAAGCCACATGCGATTGTCCTTGGGCTTGGGTACATAGAGATAAATGGGCGGATGAGGGTTTTAAAATGAAACCAAGACTGTGATATTCAATAGTAGCCCATGTAGCTTGTTTGGTCCTAATCCAAGGTAAGGATTTGAGGAAGGTAAACTGATCCTAGATCTGTGCGTACAGGCACCATCCACCCAGAGAGGTTCCACAGCAGATCATTGGACTCGGGGATATAGACTGGGTACCAGGGATACAGGCCTCTCCTGTACATCCCCTCCACTTCCCACCTTCCCTTCTGAAGGCAACATCTGGGATTTATAATAACCAAATCCAGCTCTGCTCTCAGCTCCTAATAGAGCTCAAATACCGCGGCTGCATGGCCAAGGGTCTCTGGGTCTATGCTTTGGCTGCTCTGACTGCTCCATTACATAAATATTTGCTTTCTGGGAAAACAAAAGAAGGAGAAAATTACCCAACATGTTAACTGTTGATGTCCCTGCTGTTCAGAGACTAGAAAAACAGAAAGTTGATATAGAGAAGTTTCTTTCATGATGTGAATGTAAACGTATAAATACGCACACACTTGCACACACACGCAAGTACACACAAACCTTTCCTCCGCTAAGCCCATGGCAGTATAGGAAAGGAAAGAGTAGGTCAGGAAACAGACTTCATGAAAACAAGAGTTTGGGGATTTTTCATCTGGCCACTAAGATTTCACTGCGAATGCAGTAAGTCACTCCAGAACATATCAAACCCTGTGCCATACTCCTGGAGAAGATGTACTATACCTGTGGTCCCTCCAGACCTCTCCCTCCCTCAGATGGCTGAAAAACACAGTAGTTGCTGTTATTTTAGTTGTCAAATTAGTTTGGACCTCAACATGGAACCTCATTGCAGCTCTAGATGAGTAATTGAAAACAGTTGCCCACAATTAAGCATTCACTGCAATAAAGCTAGGAAGATATTGGTTAGCGGTATAATTTGAATTTAACTAAGTTAAGTTACATTTGTGGTGTAAATTGCAATTTAAAAGATAGTCTCATCATGGAACTTATTTGTAGTAGACCCAGTCCAAGATCTCCCACAAACGGTCTGTCTATGTTATTAGCAAACTGTTGCTGGACCATTTGCAACGCCACTTTTTTTCAAACCATTACATATACATTTGTGAGGTTGCTTATTACCTGAACATTTTAAATTATACAGTTTTAATTGTTTTTATTTTATTTCACCTTTTTTTAACCAGGTGGGCTAGTTGAGAACAAGTTCTCATTTGCAACTGGAGACCTGGCCAAGATAAAGCAAAGCAGTGTGACACAGACAACAACACAGAGTTACACATGGAGTAAACAATAAACAAGCCAATAACACAATAAGTCAATGACACAGTAGAAATAAAGAAAGTCTATATACAGTGTGTGCAAAAGGCATGAGGAGGTAGGCAATAAATAGGCCATAGGAGCGAATAATTACAATTTAGCAGATTAACACTGGAGTGATAAATGAGCAGATGATGATGTGCAAGTAGAGATACTGGTGTGCAAAAGAGCAGAAAAGTAAATAAAATAAAAACAGTATGGGGATGAGGTAGGTAGATTGGGTGGGTAATTTACAGATGGGCTATGTACAGCTGCTCAGATAGTTGATGTTTAAAGTTGGTGAGGGAAATAAAAGTCTCCAACTTTAGCGATTTTTGCAATTCGTTCCAGTCACTGGCAGCAGAGAACTGGAAGGAAAGGTGGCCAAATGAGGTATTGGCTTTGGGGATGATCAGTGAGATATACCTGCTGGAACGTGTGCTACGGGTGGGTGTTGCAATCGTGACCAGTGAACTGAGATAAGGCGTAGCTTTACCTAGCATAGACTTGACCTGGACCTAGCATAGATGACCTGGAGCCAGTGGGTCTGGCGACGAATATGTAGCGAGGGCCAGCCGACTAGAGCATACAGGTCGCAGTGGTGGGTGGTGTAAGGTGATTTGGTAACAAAACGGATGGCACTGTGATAGACTGCATCCAATTTGCTGAGTAGAGTGTTGGAAGCTATTTTGTAGATGACATCGCCGAAGTCGAGGATCGGTAGGATAGTCAGTTTTACTAGGGTAAGTTTGGCGGCGTGAGTGAAGGAGGCTTTATTGTGAAATAGAAAGCCGATTCTAGATTTCATTTTGGATTGGAGATGTTTAATATGAGTCTGGAAGGAGAGTTTACAGTCTAGCCAGACACCTAGGTATTTATAGTTGTCCACATATTCTAGTTCGGAACCGTCCAGGGTGGTAATGCTAGTCGGGCGGGCGTGTGCGGGCAGCGAATGGTTGAAAAGCATGCATTTGGTTTTACTAGCGTTTAAGAGCAGTTGGAGGCCACGGAAGGAGTGTTGTATGGCATTGAAGCTCGTTTGGAGGTTAGTTAGCACAGTGTCCAAGGAAGGGCCAGAAGTATACAGAATGGTGTCGTCTGCGTAGAGGTGGATCAGGGAATCGCCCGCAGCAAGAGCTACATCATTGATATATACAAAGAAAAGAGTCGGCCCGAGAATTGAACCCTGTGGTACCCCCATAGAGACCGCCAGAGGTCCGGACAACATGCCCTCCGATTTGACACACTGAACTCTGTTTGCAAAGTAGTTGGTGAACCAGGCGAGGCAGTCGTCAGAAGCTGTTGGCCGGGGTTGGAGTAGCCAGGAGGAAGGCATGGCCAGCCGTTGAGAAATGCTTATTGAAATTTTCAATTATCATTGGTTTACCAGTGGTGCCCGTGTTACCTAGCCTCAGTGCAGTGGGTAGCTGGGAGGAGGTGCTCTTGTTCTCCATGGACTTTACAGTGTCCCAAAACTTTTTGGAGTTAGAGCTTAAGGATGCAAATTTCTGCTTGAAAAAGCTAGCCTTTGCTTTCCTGACTGACTGCGTGTATTGGTTCCTGACTTCCCTGAACAGTTGCATATTGTGGGGACTATTCAATGCTATGGCAGTCCACCACAGGATGTTTTTGTGCTGGTCAAGGGCAGTCAGGTCTGGAGTGAACCAAGGGCTATATCTGTTCTTAGTTCTGCATTTTTTGAACGGGGCATGCTTATCTAAGATGGTGAGGAAATTACTTTAAAAGAATGACCAAGCATCCTCGACTGACGGGATGAGGTCAATATCCTTCCAGGATACCCGGGGCAGGACGATTAGAAAGGCCTGCTCGCAGAATTTTTTTAGGGAGCGTTTGACAGTGATGAGGGGTGGTCGTTTGACCGCGGACCCATAGCGGATACAGGCAATGAGGCAGTGATCGCTGAGATCCTGATTGAGAACAGCGGAGGTGTATTTGGAGGGCAAGTTGGTCAGGATAATGTCTATGAGGGTGGCCATGTTTACGGATTTAGGGTTGTACCTGGTGGGTTCCTTGATGATTTGTGTGAGATTGAGGGCATCTAGCTTAGATTGTAGGACTGCCGGGGTGTTAAGCATATCCCAGTTTAGGTCACCTAACAGAACGAACTCTGAAGCTAGATGGGGGGCGATCAATTCACAAATGGTGTCCAGGGCACTGCTGGGAGCGGAGGGGGGTCGATAGCAGGCGGCAACAGAGAGAGACTTATTTCTGGAGAGGTTCATTTTTAAAATTAGAAGTTCAAACTGTTTGGGTATAGACCTGGAAAGTATGTGAGGAGGCATTTGGTAAAAGGGTTTCAACATAGCTGGCAGACTTTCTATACTGTGTGAAAGTCATTTCCTGGAAAGACGTCCCTGTTCTGTCTGTGATATACTCATCACATTTTACTGGCCCCTTGAAGAATGTAAGAATATCCAAACTGTTCTTCTATCCAATTACAATGACACAAATCACAAGCAAAGGTTTGGAAAAGATTGGCACATTTACACTTCCAAACACAAAACTCAGGAGACAACAGGAGGCAACATGGGCTTATACTATGAACCAGACATACACACAGCCATGTACACACCTCCCCCTACCAAACAACCCAAAAACAAAACACACAGTCAGTCCACTAAAAATGAAAACCTGTGAGGCACGTTTGTCTCTCTTTGGTTCTTGACCTCAACCTCTCTCTCGCTCTTTATCTCCCTTCTCTCTCTCTCGGTTGTTGTTGCTCTGGTTATTGTGTAATTACACCCTCAACATGCTCAGGAAGCCAAACTGTTATCTGTATCTCTATATAGGAATGGTGGCCCAGTCTAAACACGGGATACCATATTTGTGTGTGTGATTGTGTGCGTGTGTGTTGTGCATGTGTGTAGGATGCTGTGGTCTGACAGTAGCTCGCCTCGCCGGCTGGTTACTGTGCATGGGTGACGGAGGTTGCTGTCATCGCACACTGTCGCACAGCTGATACACAGTGCTGATGGGCCGTAACACAAGGAGGGAGAGAGGATAGAGAGGCAGACAGAGGGTAAAGAGATGCAGACAGACAGAGAGTGTTTAATGTCAAGACAACTACCAAAGACCACCAAAAAAACAACAATCAAGACAATTATCCAAACCTAAAAGAGAATGTAGTGTGTTACCGCCAACTGTGTCGTTAAAGTGTGTGTGGGTGACTGTGTGTGTCTGTGCGTGCTTATGTGTGTGAGCTCCTGTGGGACTATACTGAAGTTTAGCCATAGCTTTGAAGCCTGAGAACCAGAGGTTTTCCCCTTATGATCATTTAGGGAGAGTGTTGAAACCCCTGGCCAGTCATAGAAACATGTCAGTGATTGTTAAACAATGAGGGAGAGGGGACTTGATACAGTACAACTGCTGGGCTATGGAGAGGGTGTGCAGGTCAAATGTAAGGGTGCCAGTATTACGGTACTGGGTGTGATAATTGTGAGTCCACAGGGCCCTTTGAATGATTGACTTAAACCTCATCTGAGAGAGTGAGGGAACAAAAGAGCTACTCAGACAAAGGGAGACAGAGAGAAAAATAAAAAGGTTTACATTTGTAATCTTGCCTCCCTGTGGGGACCCATATATCTGAACAGTGTCCAAAATCTGTGGGCTTTTTTGGACAAATAGCTGGCATGCTTCAGCACTGGGTTGTTTATCTTGGGACGGAGAGGGGAGGTAGTACGGAGGGATTCAGGGATAGCCTGTGAGAAAAGGAGAAAACAGACCCAAATAGATGGATTGGAAGATAGAGTATGAGCTTATGCAAAGGCAACAGAAGAAAGAAAGCCAGAGAGGGAGAGATGAGAAAGATGAGAGAGATAGAAAAAGAAGTAGGCCTAAGCCTGATACTATTCCTTCATCCATCCCGGTTTAAACCAGATTGGAAAGCCGGATCGATTTGCTTCAAATTGCTGATGTCACAATGCTCCTTGTCACAAGATAGATCACAATATCGATCAGGCATTGAACCTAGTTTGTGGGTGAAAAAAAGTCACATTTGGTTCAAGACACCTAGAGCTGTGCACGGCAAGTGGTTTGTATAAGTGCCAGCCTTGTCAACGTCTCATGCCACACCATTTGAATCAGAGAAGCGTGGGTAGAGGTGGCAGCTGTAATGGTTTTCTTTATGAGAAGGAGAGTCGGACCAAAATGCAGCATGTAGATTGCGATCCATGTTTTAATGAACAAACGTAAAACACGAATCAATGCAAACACTACAAAAATAAAGAACGTGATGAACGTAACGAAAACCTAAAACAGCCTATCTGGTGAAAAACACATAGACAGGAACAATCACCCACCAACACACAGTGAACCCCAGGCTACCTAAATATGGTTCCCAATCAGAGACAATGACGAACACCTGCCTCTGATTGAGAACCATATCAGGCCGAACATAGAAATAGACAAACAAGACATGAAACATAGAATGCCCACTCAGATCACACCCTGACCAATCAAAACATAGAAAATACAAAGTAAACTATGGTCAGGGCGTGACAGTACCCCCCCCCCAAGGTGCGGACTCCGGCCGCAAAACCTGAACCTATAGGGGAGGGTCTGGGTGGGCATCTGTCCGCGGTGGCGGCTCTGGCGCTGGACGTGGACCCCACTCCATGACAGTTTTAATCCCCCTCCTAAACGTCCCTAAATAGGTTACCCACCACAATGATAACATGGGACAGAGGGACAGCTCGGGACAGAGGTAACTCGGGACAGATGGGTAGCTCAGCACTGAGAGGAAGCTCAGCACTGAGAGGAAGCTCAGCACTGAGAGGAAGCCCAGGCAGGTAGTAGAAACTACCAGAACCTGGCTGGCTGGCGGTTTCAGCAGATCCTGGTCGACTGGCGGTTTCAGCAGATCCTGGTCGACTGGCGGATCTGGGAGAATCTGGTCGACTGGCGGATCTGGGAGAATCTGGTCGACTGGCGGATCTGGGAGAATCTGGTCGACTGGCGGATCTGGGAGAATCTGGTCGACTGGCGGATCTGGGAGAATCTGGTCGACTGGCGGATCTGGGAGAATCTGGTCGACTGGCGGATCTGGGAGAATCTGGTCGACTGGCGGATCTGGGAGAATCTGGTCGACTGGCGGATCTGGGAGAGTCTGGACGACTGGCAGATCTGGAAGAGTCTGGACGACTGGCAGATCTGGAAGAGTCTGGACGACTGGCAGATCTGGAAGAGTCTGGACGACTGGCAGATCTGGAAGAGTCTGGACGACTGGCAGATCTGGAAGAGTCTGGTCGACTGGCAGATCTGGAAGAGTCTGGTCGACTGGCAGATCTGGAAGAGTCTGGTCGACTGGCAGATCTGGAAGAGTCTGGTCGACTGGCAGATCTGGAAGAGTCTGGTCGACTGGCAGATCTGGAAGAGTCTGGTCGACTGGCAGATCTGGAAGAGTCTGGTCGACTGGCAGATCTGGAAGAGTCTGGTCGACTGGCAGATCTGGAAGAGTCTGGTCGACTGGCAGATCTGGAAGAGTCTGGTCGACTGGCAGATCTGGAAGAGTCTGGACGACTGGCAGATCTGGAAGAGTCTGGACGACGGGCAGATCTGGACGAGTCTGGACGACGGGCAGATCTGGAAGAGTCTGGACGACTGGCAGATCTGGAAGAGACTGGTCGACACAGACTGGCTGCTCTGGCTGCTCCATGCTGACAGACTGCTCTGGCTGCTCCATGCTGACTGGCTGCTCTGGCTGCTCCATGCTGACTGGCTGCTCTGGCTGCTCCATGCTGACTGGCTGCTCTGGCTGCTCCATGCTGACTGGCTGCTCCATGCTGACTGGCTGCTCCATGCTGACTGGCGGCCCTGGCTGCTCCATGCTGACTGGCGGCCCTGGCTGCTCCATGCTGACTGGCGGCCCTGGCTGCTCCATGCTGACTGGCGGCCCTGGCTGCTCCATGCTGACTGGCGGCCCTGGCTGCTCCATGCTGACTGGCGGCCCTGGCTGCTCCATACTGACTGGCGGCCCTGGCTGCTCCATGCTAACTGGCAGCTCTGGCGGCTCCTTGCAGACTGGCAGCTCTGGCGGCTCCTTGCAGACTGGCAGCTTTGGCGGCATCCTGCAGACAGGCAGCTCTGGCGGCTCCTTGCAGACTGGCAGCTCTATGCAGACTGGCAGCTCTATGCAGACTGGCAGCTCTATGCAGACTGGCAGCTCTATGCAGACTGGCAGCTCCTTGCAGACTGGCAGCTCCTTGCAGACTGGCAGCTCTATGCTAACTGGCAGCTCTATGCTAACTGGCAGCTCTATGCTAACTGGCAGCTCTATGCTAACTGGCAGCTCTATGCTAACTGGCAGCTCTATGCTAACTGGCAGCTCTTTGCAAACTGGCAGCTCTTTGCAAACTGGCAGCTCTTTGCAAACTGGCAGTTCTGAACAGGCGGGAGACTCCGGCAGCGCTGTAGAGAAGGAAGGCTCTAACAGCGCTAAACAGGCGGGAGACTCCGACAGCGCTGGAGAGGAGGAGGGCTCCGACAGCGCTGGACAGGCGAGGCGCACTGTAGGCCTGATGCGTGGTGCTGGCACTGGGCCGAGGACACGCACAGGAAGCCTGGTGCGGGGAGCTGCTACCGGAGGGCTGGGGTGTGGAGGTGGTACTGGAAAAACCGGACCGTGCAGGCGCACTGGAGCTCTTGAGCACCGAGCCTGCCCAACCTTACCTGGTTGAATGCTCACGGTCGCCCTGCCAGTGCGGCGAGGTGGAATAGCCCGCACTGGACTATGCAGGCGAACCGGAGACACCGAGCGCAAGGCTGGTGCCATGTAAACCGGCCCAAGGAGACGCACTGGGGACCAGCTGCGTAGAGCCGGCTTCATGGCATTAGGCTCGACGCTCAATCTAGCCCGGCAGACACGCGGAGCTGGAATATACCGCACCGGGCTATGCACCCGCACTGGAGACACCGTGCACACCACTGCATAACACGGTGCCTGTCCGGTCTCTCCAGCCCCCCGGTAAGCACAGGGAGTCTGCCCAGGTCTCCTACCTGGCATAGCCATACTCCCTGTTAGCCCCCCCCCCAAGAAATTTTTGGGGCTGCCTCTCAGGCTTCCATCCGCGTCGCCGTGCTGCCTTCTCATACCAGCGCCTCTCTGCTTTCACCGCCTCCATTCTACGGTAACCCTCCTCGCATTGCTCCAGCGAATCCCAGGCGGGCTCCGGCACTCTCCCTGGGTCGGCCGCCCACCTGTCGATCTCCTCCCAAGTAGTATACTCCATACTGTACTCCTCCTTGGGCTGTTCCTGTTGTTTCTTCTCCCGCTGCACCTTAGTGCGGCTACACTCCCCTGGTTTAGCCCAGGGTCCTCTCCCGTCGAGGATTTCCTCCCATGTCCAGAAATCCTTATTGCGCTTCTCCTCGCGCTGCTCCTGCCTGTTGACACGCTGCTTGGTCCGTTGGTGGTGGGTGATTCTGTAATGGTTTTCTTTATGAGAAGGAGAGTCGGACCAAAATGCAGCATGTAGATTGCGATCCATGTTTTAATGAACAAACGTAAAACACGAATCAATGCAAACACTACAAAAATAAAGAACGTGATGAACGTAACGAAAACCTAAAACAGCCTATCTGGTGAAAAACACATAGACAGGAACAATCACCCACCAACACACAGTGAACCCCAGGCTACCTAAATATGGTTCCCAATCAGAGACAATGACGAACACCTGCCTCTGATTGAGAACCATATCAGGCCGAACATAGAAATAGACAAACAAGACATGAAACATAGAATGCCCACTCAGATCACACCCTGACCAATCAAAACATAGAAAATACAAAGTAAACTATGGTCAGGGCGTGACAGCAGCTGGACACAGGACAGACCATAAACAGCCCTGCCATCCTCACATGCCCTACTCTACTTGTTTATACTGATACAAGTGTGTGATCCAAAATGGCCAGGCAGACACCTCAGCGAAGGCTTGAGGTAGACATTGTTGCTAGGCACAGATTTGGATCAGCTTATTGTTCCACAGGTCTACAGCCATAAACATGTGGAGGTGAAAAGCAAAACTGACCATAGATCAGCACTGAGGGGAAACTTTGTCCTACATTTAAGTGATGAGATGAGGAAGGGTGTTTACTTGTTTTTTACAGTTCTACGGAGGTGGTGTGTTTGTGTTTGTGTGTGTGTGTGTGTGTGTGTGTGTGTGTGTGTGCGTGTGCGTGTGCGTGTGCGTGTGCGTGTAGGTGTGTGTGTGTGTGTTGGGGAAGTGGTAAAACATGAAGAGTGGGTGTCATCAAAACTCGATCAGCCTTGCCAGAAGCTCAGGCCACCTGGGAGTTGTTGCTACTTAGCGGCCGACACATAAAATACTTTGAAGACCGTCTTCAGGATACTTCTGTGTTCTTGTTGATAAGAACGTAGTATCCTGTTGAACATGTCAGCATTGGAAACTGGAAATCGGTTTCATTACTGTTTATACAGTGGGGCAAAAAAAGTATTTAGTCAGCCACCAATTGTGCAAGTTCTCCCACTTAAAAAATGAGAAAAAAAATCCAGAAAATCACATTGTAGGATTTTTAATGAATTTATTTGCAAATTATGGTGGAAAATAAGTATTTGGTCACCTATAAACAATCAAGATTTCTGGCTCTCACAGACCTGTAACTTATTCTTTAAGAGGCTCCTCTGTCCTCCACTCGTTACCTGTATTAATGGCACCTGTTTGAACTTGTTATCAGTATAAAAGACAACCTCCACAACCTCAAACAGTCACACTCCAAACTCCACTATGGCCAAGACCAAAGAGCTGTCAAAGGACACCAGAAACAAAATTGTAGACCTGCACCAGGCTGGGAAGACTGAATCTGCAATAGGTAAGCAGCTTGGTTTGAAGAAATCAACTGTGCGAGCAATTATTAGGAAATCACTGATAATCTCCCTCGATCTGGGGCTCCACGCAAGATCTCACCCCGTGGGGTCAAAATGATCACAAGAACGGTGAGCAAAAATCCCAGAACCACACGGGGGGACCTAGTGAATGACCTGCAGAGAGCTGGGACCAAAGTAACAAAGCCTACCATCAGTAACACACTACGCCGCCAGGGACTCAAATCCTGCAGTGCCAGACGTGTCCCCCTGCTTAAGCCAGTACATGTCCAGGCCCGTCTGAAGTTTGCTAGAGAGCATTTGGATGATCCAAATTGGGAGAATGTTATATGGTCAGATGAAACCAAAATATAACTTTTTGGCAAAAACTCAACTCGTCGTGTTTGGAGGACGAAGAATGCTGAGTTGCATCCAAAGAACACCATACCTACTGTGAAGCATGGGGGTGGAAACATCATGCTTTGGGGCTGTTTTTCTGCAAAGGGACCAGGACGACTGATCCGTGTAAAGGAAAGAATGAATGGGGCCATGTATCGTGAGATTTTGAGTGAAAACCTCCTTCCATCAGCAAGGGCATTGAAGATGAAACGTGGTCTTTCAGCATGACAATGATCCCAAACACACCGCCCGGGCAACGAAGGAGTGGCTTCGTAAGAAGCATTTCAAGGTCCTGGAGTGGCCTAGCCAGTCTCCAGATCTCAACCCCATAGAAAATCTTTGGAGGGAGTTGAAAGTCTGTGTTGCCCAGCAACAGCCCCAAAACATCACTGCTCTAGAGGAGATCTGCATGGAGGAATGGGCCAAAATACCAGCAACAGTGTGTGAAAACCTTGTGAAGACTTACTGAAAACGTTTGACCTATGTCATTGCCAACAAAGGGTATATAACAAAGTATTGAGATAAACTTTTGTTATTGACCAAATACTTATTTTCCACCATAATTTGCAAATAAATTCATAAAAAATCCTACAATGTGATTTTCTGGATTTTTTTCTTCTAATTTTGTCTCTCATAGTTGAAGTGTACCTATGATGAAAATTACAGGACTCTCTAGTCTTTTTAAGTGGGGGAACTTGCACAATTGGTGGCTGACCAAATACTTTTTTGCCCCACTCTATGTCTGTAACAGTTTGGGTCTAGAGTGTCACCCCCTTTGAAGAGGGGGATGACCACGGCAGCTTTCCAATCTTTAGGGATCTCAGACAATACAAAAGTGAGGTTGAACAGGCTAGTGATAGGGGTTGCAACAATTGCAGCTGATAATTTTAGATAGAGAGGTTCCAGATTGTCTAGCCCAGCTAGAAAAGTCCAGATTTTTTGTAGCTCTTTCAAAACATCAGCTATCTGGATTTGGGTGAATGAGAAATAGGGGAGGCTTGGGCAAGTTGCTGTGGGGGGTGCAGAGCTGTTGACCGGTGTAGGGGTAGCCAGGTGGAAAGCATTGCCAGCCGTGGAAAAATGCTTATTGAAATTCTTGATTATCGTAGATGTATCTTGGTGACAGTGTTTTCTAGCCTCAGTGCAGTGGGCAGCTGGGAGGAGGTGCTCTTTGTCTCCATGGACTTTACGGTGTCCCAGAACTTTTTGGAGTTTGTGCTACAGGATGCAAATTTCTGTTTGAAAAAGCTAGCCTTTGCTTTCTGTCTGTGCATATTGGTTCCTAACTTCCCTGAAAAGTTGCATATCGCGGGGACTATTCGATGCTAATGCAGTATGCCACAGGATGTTTTTGTGCTGGTCAAGGGCAGTCGAGTCTGGAGTGAACCAAGGGTTATATCTGTTCTTAGTTCTACATTTTTTTAATGGGTCATGCTTATTTAAGATGGTGAGGAAAGCACTTTAAAAGAATAACCAGGAATCCTCTACTGACGGGATGAGGTCAATATTCTTCCAGGATAGCCGGGCCAGGTCGATTAGAAAGGCCTGCTCGTTGAAGTGTTTTAGGGAGCGTTTGACAGTGATGAGTGATAAATTGACAGTGATGAGTGATAAAGATAAGTAAATAAATAATTAAATGGATCAATGTAAATTGTCTGGGTAGCCCTTTGATTAACTGTTCAGCAGTCTTATGGCTTGAGGGTAGAAGTTGCCTTTTGATCCCAGACTTGGCACTCCGATTGTGCCATTCAAGAAGCGCTTCTACTTTTTCTTCTTGTTGCTCGTTAGTATGTGCTTTTTCCCTGTTGTTGCTCTACTGTTGACATCATGTTCATAGAATCTAGTGATTTTCTCTTATGTGGCTATGCTAATTATGTTACACTGATTTTCCCTGGAGTATTGAAGACTTGTTGGCCTATTTTCATTTGCTCTTTGATCATGCCATACTTTCTCAGGATGTTGCCTGTGAGCATTTTTGAAGCCACTTGTTTGCACTCTGCATTTTTTGATACTTTTGCTTTAGCTCTGCAATGGTGGCATTTTGAAACAATTAAAATCCTTCTCAAGTTCTTCGGCGTTCCCTTCATTTGCTGTTTTGACTTTGTCTTGGGAGAATCTTGTCTCTCCATTTTCTTCATCAGTTGATCATACCTTTTTTTCTCAGCTTTCTGTAAGTTTGATCAAGTTTGACATTTGTCATGAAATGAAATCTGTATGTTTTAAGTGACCTCTTCCAACCTTTTTCCTTCCAGCAAGTATTTGACTTCTCATTCCTGTTGCAGATGATGAGGAAGGGGTATCAGGGCGTGCATCAAGGGCAGGTAAGTTAGGGGCAGGTATGTTGGCCTCATGTTCTTGGCTGCAAGTCATCTGGTGACTGAGGTGGTGTGTCGCCTGAGAGGTAGGTTTCCATTGCAACTGTTCTCTTTAAAGTCTGTCTTCTATTCCATTGGTTACATTTCCATTGTCATCTCTTGCTTCTCCGTTCTTGCTTTGTAAGCTCAGAGATAGATTTAACTTCTCCCATCTCTTTTTTCTTCCAGTATCTCTCCCTGTCTATTTGCAGATGTTCCAGGTATGCTATAGGATATTATTTAAATGTTGTTTCTGTCTGTATGTTTTTATGTGGCATCTTTTAAAAGCAAAGAAAAATACTACTTAAGTTTTCAATTTGTGTACACATTGGAGCATTTTCTAGATTAAATTAATTTAAAGCATGATTAAATAAGCCTAAAGCAAAACAAAGTAAAAAGTAATAACATAATGGATTTTTTGTGAATACATAAAAGAAAACATAAATTATACCCCAAATTAACGAAATTATAGCCTGTTTGACCCTATAACCTGCATATAACTGCGGGACTGCAGGTTATGAGTCAACCCGCGTATCACTAGCTACTTCATACAGTAAATTCCCCTTGCCAGCTTCGCCTCTGCTGATTCGATGATGGCCTCGTCATCAGTTTATGAGTAGCCCGCACCATTCTTCACCGCCTACTCAAGCGCATTCTGCTGAAGCAGAACGCGCTAAACGTACTGTCCGGTTACAAGACCGGCTACTAGAACTCACAATACATCATGATACTTCATTATAATTACGGATTTTTGGGATTATCATAAAAAGTACGCTCTTTTAATCGCGTGAACGGCTCTAAATCTACTTGCCCAGGTAAGTTTTTCTTTACACTCAACTTTTTCTTTTCCTCTCGTAGCCTCTCCTTTCATTAGACTATTTGAATAAATATTAAGGCTATTAATTAGTCTTATTTAAATGCAATCTCTCAAATATCAATAGACTCTGTCAACTGAAAGTAAAGTATGGAGGAAAACTTTTTTGTTTAATGTTGTCTTGCTGTCTATTCACAATCAAGTCATCATATTTGATAACTGAAATTATGAGCCATAGGCTGCCGATGTATAAGGTTCTATGGCTCTGTAGCCTAGCTGTATCCTAACATGCACATTTGTTATTGTGGTAAAAGTTTTGAGGGTGACTGTCCATAGATCATTTGGCATGAAACATAATCTGTCCTGCATTATATTTAGGGTTGCTTGTGTTGCAATATATCACTGGTCTATGCTTAGGTCTTAGCAGATCAAAAATATTGTCCACAAATTATATGAATCTATCCTCTCCTGTATTCTTCGTTCTTGCTTACGCTCATCGGATGTTTTATGGGGGGAATCAGAACATTTACCATTGAGGATTCAACTATTCAATAAAATGACTTGTTTAACAGAACACCGTAGGGGAACCCCTGACTCACATATTGACAAGTTAATGACGCAGCCCCTGCTCCACATGTCAAGGGTAGCAACACCACATAACAGAGCTCTCATTACTCTGACCTCATTAGGGAGATCAGCCAATACAATTGATTGGAGAGCTTGTTAGCTTCACACACAAGGCAGATCAATGGAGAGAGCAGGCTCTGTGATAATAGCAATGTTTTCCTGGCGCTCTGCCTGCAACACCAGGCAGGTCTGATGGATCTACTCTTGTTCACGCATGGCTGCAGTAGACCTGTTTGACCATCGCATGCCTCTATTGATTTTTATTTTTCAATTTTGGCCTGCCACCGGCCTTACTCATGCATATTGTACCAGAATAACCAAGCAAACACCTAGAATCAGAACCTGATGATGAGGTATTGGAATGTAGAGTTGGGGCATTCCTTCCCTGTTGGCCTCATCCAATGAGATTCCTTCATTTGAACTCTAGACATTTGTACCTGTGCCCCACATTCCTCCATGTGACCCGTGCCATTGACGCCAGAGTCTGAAGAGGAAGCGAGACACCCCACTCTCAGGTTTTGTTCTGGTTACATTGAAGTCAATGACCTAATCAGACCAGACCCAGATGCTATCGCATTGGTGTCTATGGGAGAGCCATCCCGTTAAGCGGGCAGAAAATAATTCAATGGTAAACGACCTGAGTGAACTATCTTCATTTATCCACCATCTTTGATTGACGCAACCAGGAAAGAGTTTAGTTTAGAAGGTGTGAACTCCCAGTATGGAGGAACTGTCTGTTTTAACACCTGAGGCTACTTGTTGTTGGTGTCTTGGTTGCCACACATAAAGAGTAGAGGATACATGACCTGTCACGTCACCAAATGGGCCTGACTCATTCCTTTCCTGACCCCCTCAAAGTCTGTCGACAACAGCATGGCAAATGACAAATGGAGAGAAAGAGGGGTAGAGAGAGAATGAGGGGGACTGGAGAGAACGCTGAAAGGAGGGAAAAGGAAGACAAAGGATGAAGGAAGGATAGATGCTTCAAGAGCCTATGGATGTTTGTTGAAAAAGCATAAACAAATGATTGGCTTAGGGGAAGTGTTGCTCTATTTTCCTTGGATTCAAATAGAGCACAGCTAAGGGGAAGATAAATTATTTGGATGTGGCGGGGGAGTGAAAAAATGCAGCCTTATCTTGTATGTTTGTTCACCTGGTTAACTTAGTTAGTGAGTAAGGGACTTACAATAGGACCGGAGTTTGGAAAGGAGGAGAGGGGTCAAATGCTGGTTGGTATACCCAACAAAACATAATTCTGTATAAACTCCTGACTCATTCGATTCAATAAAATATGATTGAGAGTACAGTACAGGATCTCTCCAGTCCATTGATCTAGCCATGTGTTTTTTTTGCATGTGTGTGTGTGCCAGCTGTATCTCTCCAAACCATGAGATCTTCATACAGTACTGTAACACAGCCAGACTCAGAGAAGGAAAGCGGGATCAGACCTTAAGGTGTTTCTAATCAGGGATGTGGTTGGGTTCTTTTCTTCGCTCTCTGATGTGATGGTTGTAATGCAGAGAGAGAGTCCAGTGATATTGCTCCCAGGAATGTGTTCACACACACACGGCTCCTATTAGAGCCTGGCTTCTCCGGTTTACAGTGTAGATGGCTTCTCCATCTACAGTGCGTCCCAAATGGAACCCTATTCACTACATAGTGCACTACTTTTGACCCTGTCAAAAGTAATGACCTATATAAGTAATATGGTGCCATTTGGAATGTTACCATACCATACCTCACAGACCAGTCAGTGAACATCCACCATCCCTCACCTTGGCTCACAGGTATGGCAGCTACATGGTGGAGGGGGTGGATTGGATGGATGGTTCTGGGATGTAGCCTACCAGAGGGATATTCGGGAAACCCCTTTAATACTCAGCTTGTGTAATTTTGGAGTTTTGTGTTATGTTTAGCCAGTTGAATTACAGTCAAACAGAAACTATTATATAGTTACTACTTGGGTAGTGGCAGGAAAAGGAGTGGAAAAAATGTGGAATACAAACAAAAACAACTGTCAGTACCAGCTGCACAATGAAAACAACTGTCAGTACCAGCTGCACAATGAAAACAACTGTCAGTACCAGCTGCACAATGAAAACAACTGTCAGTACCAGCTGCACAATGAAAACAACTGTCAGTACCAGCTGCACTTTGAAAACAACTGTCAGTACCAGCTGCACTTTGAAAACAACTGTCAGTACCAGCTGCACTATGAAAACAACTGTCAGTACCAGCTGCACTATGAAAACAACTGTCAGTACCAGCTGCACTATGAAAACAACTGTCAGTACCAGCTGCACAATGAAAACAACTGTCAGTACCAGCTGCACTTTGAAAACAACTGTCAGTACCAGCTGCACTTTGAAAACAACTGTCAGTACCAGCTGCACTATGAAAACAACTGTCAGTACCAGCTGCACATTGAAAACAACTGTCAGTACCAGCTGCACATTGAAAACAACTGTCAGTACCAGCTGCACTATGAAAACAACTGTCAGTACCAGCTGCACTATGAAAACAACTGTCAGTACAAGCTGCACTATGAAAACAACTGTCAGTACCAGCTGCACATTGAAAACAACTGTCAGTACCAGCTGCACTATGAAAACAACTGTCAGTACCAGCTGCACTTTGAAAACAACTGTCAGTACCAGCTGCACTATGAAAACAACTGTCAGTACCAGCTGCACTTTGAAAACAACTGTCAGTACCAGCTGCACAATGAAAACAACTGTCAGTACCAGCTGCACTTTGAAAACAACTGTCAGTACCAGCTGCACAATGAAAACAACTGTCAGTACCAGCTGTACTTTGAAAACAACTGTCAGTACCAGCTGCACAATGAAAACAACTGTCAGTACCAGCTGCACAATGAAAACAACTGTCAGTACCAGCTGCACTTTGAAAACAACTGTCAGTACCAGCTGCACATTGAAAACAACTGTCAGTACCAGCTGCACTATGAAAACAACTGTCAGTACTAGCTGCACTTTGAAAACAACTGTCAGTACCAGCTGCACTTTGAAAACAACTGTCAGTACCAGCTGCACATTGAAAACAACTGTCAGTACCAGCTGCACTATGAAAACAACTGTCAGTACTAGCTGCACATTGAAAACAACTGTCAGTACCAGCTGCACATTGAAAACAACTGTCAGTACCAGCTGCACATTGAAAACAACTGTCAGTACCAGCTGCACTATGAAAACAACTGTCAGTACCAGCTGCACTTTGAAAACAACTGTCAGTACCAGCTGCACTATGAAAACAACTGTCAGTACTAGCTGCACTCCGAATGCCAGATGATTTACCTTTCATTATATTTCTGTGTGTCTTACCTACAGTTGAAGTCGGATGTTTACATACACCATAGCCAAATACATTTAAACTCAGTTTTTCACAATTCCTGTCATTTAATCCTAGTAAACATTCCCTGTCTTAGTTCAGTTAGGATCACCACTTTATTTTAAGAATGTAAAATGTAAGAATAATAGTAGAGAGAATAATTTATTTAAGCTTTTATTTCTTTCATCACATTTCCAGTGGGTCAGAAGTTTACATACACTCAATTAGTATTTTGTAGCATTGCCTTTAAATTGTTTAACTTGGGTTAAATGTTTCTGGTTAGCCTTCCACAAACTTCTCACAATAGGTTGGGTGAATTTTGGCCCATTCCTCCTGACAGAGCTGGTGTAACTGAGTCAGGTTTGTAGGCCTCCTTGCTCGCACACGCTTTTTCAGTTCTGCCCACAAACTTTCTATAGGATTGAGGTCAGGGCTTTGTGATGGACACTCCAATAATTTGACTTTGTTGTCCTTAAGCCATTTTGCCACCACTTTGGAAGTGTGCTTGGGGTCATTGTTCATTTGGAAGACCCATTTGCGACCAAGCTTTAACTTCCTGACTGATGTCTTGAGATGTTTCTTCAATATATCCACATAATTTTCTTCCCTCATGATGCCATCTATTTTGTGAAGTGCACCAGTCCCTCCTGCAGCAAAGCACCCCCACAAGATGATGCTGCCACCCCCGTGCTTCATGGTTGGGATGGTGTTCTTCGGCTTGCAAGCCTCCCCCTTTTTCCTCCAAACATAACGATGCCCATTATGGCCAAACAGTTCAGAGGACATTTCTCCAAAAAGTACGATCTTTGTCCCCATGTGCAGTTGCAAACCGTAGTCTGGCTTTTTTTATGGTGGTTTTGGAGCACTGGCTTCTTCCTTGCTGAGGGCCTTTCAGGTTATGTTGATATAGGACTCGTTTTACTGAAGATATAGATACTTTTGTACCTGTTTCCTCCAGCATCTTCACAGGGTCCTTTGCTGTTGTTCTGGGATTGATTTGCACTTTTCGCACCAAAGTACATTCATCTCTAGGAGACAGAACGCGTCTCCTTCCTGAGCAGTATGATGGCTGCATGGTCCCATGGTGTTTATACTTGCGTACTATTGTTTGTACAGATGAACATGGTACCTTCAGGCATTTGGAAATTGCTCCCAAGGATGAACCAGACTTGTGGGGGTCTACAATTTTTTTTCTGAGGTCTTGACTGATTTCTTTTGATTTTCCCATGATGTCAAGCAAAGAGGCACTGAGTTTGAAGGTAGGCCTTGAAATACAGGTACACCTCCAATTGACTCAAATGATGTCAATTAGCCTATCAGTTGCTTCTAAAGCAATTCCACAATCTGTTAAAAGGCACAGTCAACTTAGTGTATGTAAACCTCTGACCCACTGGAATTGTGACACAGTGAATTATAAGTGAAATATTCTGTCTGTAAATAATTGTTGGAAAAATGACTTGTGTCATGCACAAAGTAGATGTCCTAACCGACTTGCCAAAACTATAGCTTGTTAACAAGAAATTTGTGGAGTGTTTAAAAAACAAGTTTTAATGACTCCACCATAAGTGTATGTAAACTTCCGACTTTCAACTGTATGTACCGGAACCATGACCCACCATTTCTAACTCCCTGTCTCCCCCCTCTCTATCTCCCACAACAGACAGCATGTTCAGAGTGAGGCCAAGGTAGCTTCTCAGACCCAGATAACCAGCAGATAACCAGCAGGCCTGGTGGAGAGAACCAGCACAGACCCAGAGAGAGGAACGACAGTGCCAGGACAGAGCCCAGAAAGAGGGAGGAGAGAGCCCCCAAAAAGTATTGAGGGGAAGAAGAGATCCAGGGATTAGGGGCTCATCCAGGCTACGACCAATCCCCTGAGGAGACCCCCCTTTTTCCTTCTGAAAACTCAGACAGCCGCCCGGATTACTGTATTAAACTTATTACCTTTTATTAGAGACTTCTGTTTTTGTTATTTTTTCTGAAACCAACTGGTGCTCAGTTTCAGCCCTGCTCTATCAGATGCCTGGAGTGTGGGCGGCTGGATTTGTGTAACTCTGAAAACAAAGGATCAGAAGGAGAGGAGGGGGACAGAGCAGGGCATGGGGGGATGCTGGAACGTGTAGGAGACATCTAGAAGCGTTCCTTAAAGACGTGTGGGGATAAACCTTCGGGCTCCAGCTGTGTCTGCGGGAGTCAGACGAGAGGTCAACAAGTCTCTCTCTCTCTCTTTCTCTTTCTTTCAACCATGAGAGAGAATCTGCTTTGCTTCACATTCACACACAAGCTGAGCAGTGCATGATTGCTTTTGCCTCTGCAGCTCACAGTCACATAGGAGAGTTAGTCAGAGATGTTGAGGTGGTGACTTGAACTGTAAGTATATGAAGTCTGGTTATGAGTGTCTGGTTCATGCTCTCGAGAGGTTAAGACTATCTCAAATTCAACATCACACCTAATATAAGTCTGTTGGTCTGGTAAGTAGACCCCTGGTACTGCTCTCTATCTCTCTCTCGACTCCTCTCCCTCGCTCTCTCTCTTTCCAGTCTGTGGTATGAGGTGTGCTTCCTCCCTCTGTGCTGCTCCCAGCTGCCCCTCTTAAAACGCCAGCCAGTGGAGACCTAAAGGAGAGGGCCTGGGACTGTGGTCAGGAGCAAATTAAAAGGCTGCTTTAACCCTGACGCAATCCCATTCAGACGTCTGCTCCAAGTCATTAATAAAGACAGGCTATCGCTCGTGGGAGGGCCTCGGCAATGGAAAGCTCTTAAAAGAACAAGAACACCTTGTCAGTGTACGTTACACTATCAAATTATTACAGAAAGCAATATCCATTACTTTGCTGGCTAAAGATAACAAAGGAAAAGTCCATTATTTGCATACCTCCTGCCAGTGTTGACTTACTGGGGTATTTTGTGCAATAAAAGTCAGCTAAGTGATTTTCTTATCAGTACATTTGTCAGTATTTTATGAATTTTGGGCTAAAAATAGAACCGTATGTTTTTTTTCTAGTGGAACATACTTTGCATGTTTGAAAACAAGATTTGGGGCTTCTGGTCAGATCAGTTGTAAGTGTTGAATGAGGGTCTCTGCTCTGCTTTTATAGATATTTTGCAAAAGTATTTTGGGGAAATATGTGATCTGATTAAGTAGCACGCACTCATGTTGTAACAAAACACAGGACGAGAGAGAGACAAAATACCCTGAAACTCTCAGACAATTAAAACATACTTACATTTAATTTGTTCTCGAGGGCAGTGACAGGAGAGTCACTGTGGTCTACATTTAGAAGGTTCTAGAACAGTGGACTTTGAAACCCGGAACTTTGACGACTAACAGCAGGCAAGGGTCTGTAGAAAAACCTGATCCAGTTACTTTATGACTGAATGTTCCAGATTGTGATGTGTTCTGCCAGATATCCTACCTGGTTCTACATCTATACACTAAATCAGTCTCTAGCAAAAAAATTCCCTTAAGGATTACTGGACTGTTATAGCTGCATTTGAGCCTCTTCTAGGCAGAGAATTGAATACATTTTTTGTGCTTTCTTTTAATAAATGGTTCCAGTGTACAACCACAGGAGGGATATTTGCAGCTAGAACTGGGGTTATTCCTGAGCTGATGTTTTAAAAACCCAAAGCCTAAAACAACTGTAGAGCATAGCGTCTCTGACCACACTGAAACTGGCAGTGAATTCCAGGAACTGAGCTGCATACTTTTTCCCTCCATTTCTCTCGACTTATGGATGACAACAAACAGCAGAAAATGGGACTGAAATTGCAAACAGCACATGATAACAAGAGAATACAATAGACGTCTCCATTACCGAGTTTGACCCTACAAGACCTGGTGGTGGAATTCTATTCAAAACCTAAACTTACATGATCATTACTTTTGAGCCACACTTTCCCCCTGGGAGAATTTTGAAGCAAATCTTTCACCAAAGATATTTAAATTCCTTTTCCATCCCTACTTTCAGTGGATTTAAAGGGATTTTTGTACTTTTGTTAGAGAACCTTACCCTTGGCCATCACCATGAACCTGGGGAAGATCCCTGGGCTGAAGGGCCTGGTGGCCGGCTCTCAGGGTAAACGTCATTTCAAGGGTGACCTCACCTTGGACATGATCAGCCCTCCGCTGGGAGACTTCCGTCACACCATGCATGTGGGCCGCGGAGGGGACGTGTTCGGTGACACTTCGTTCCTTAGCAATCACGGCGGGGCCGCCAACGGAAATGAAGATGATGATTCCGTCACAAGTCCTGATAACAAGATCGGGGCTTTCTTCTCCCGGACCCTCCGGCATGTTCGGAAGACACCAGAGCATCCCAGGGGGGGGTCGAAGGACCTGTCCCCGCCACCCCCTCCCATCTCCCCCATCATCAAGAATGCAGTGTCCCTCCCCCGGCTGGATGTGGACGGCTGCCCTATTAAAAACCTCTTCCACACCTCTCCTACCTCCCTGGATGAGACCACTTATGGTTATGGTGAGTCTTACTGTACACCCACACACACACAAAAACAAACATATGCACGCATCCACACAATAAATGAACATGCAACCATACCTGTGAAAACTTGCGGGAATATCCTGGACCTAAAGTCTAAGCTTAAGCTCAGAAAGCTAACACTGTCTGTGGCATGCATAGACGCAATAGCTGCTGTTGGACATGCTGTGAAAACATACTCTCATTTCCACAGTAATTCAGACAAATTTTCCACAGCTGTCATGATGAATCACCTTGGCTGACACACAACAACCCTCACACTCTCTTTAGCTTGTTATGTGATGATAAGAGAGAGGCGCATCAGACATTACTGTGCTGCTGTGTGTCTGGTCTGAGGCCCTATGTGACTGACTGCCCCACATTAATACCCTCATGTTTCACTGTCTGACCTCTCTGCTCTATTTTGGTGTGTGTGTTTGGAAGCATGTTTTTGTCTATGTGCGTGCAAGCATGTTATTGGTGTAGTGGTACTAATTTACCTTGCATCGTGTTTGTTTCCTGCAGACCTGGGCACATTTTCTTAGCATTTTGTAGTTTATTTGAAAATACCAACTTTTCAAATACTTATGGTAGTCGAATATACTGTAGTTTATATGGAGTTTAAACTAAAAGGCAACTATTTTCTTTGATATTTAAATACAGTACCAGAAAACTAAACAATATTTGAATGTATTTGAATACATGCAAATTATTTGAAATATATGATCATAAGCACATGGTTTTGAGGGCTCTTAGATATTAATCTTAATGTAGCCTATAGCCTATAATTAAATACACAAGGGACATGGAATCACCTCAACATTAGATTAGACCACTTTTGCAGCCTCAAAATTACTAACAAATATATTTTCATAATGTCTGAGTCATAAGGTAATACCAACAAACTCTCACAGTCTAACTTCATCCACATTCTCCAAACATTAAATTTCAATATTGCTCAAAATGTAAAATTTCAAAGTGTTTTTCACACCCTGGGCTGACTCCTGCTGCTCTTTATCGTTCCATTTCTCCAAATGTCAAATTTTGAAGTTAAGGTGTAAGTTTAGGCACTCTTTCTGAATGGTAAGGTAAGGGTTAAGGTTCGGGATAGGGTTAAAACCCCAAATTGCCTCCACAGTGGCACAGCGGCACTGCATCGCAGCACTAGAGGCGTCACTACAGATCCGGGTTCGATCCCGGGCTGTGTCGCAGTCAACCGCGACTGGGAGACTCATGAGGCGGTGCACAATTGTCCCAGCGTCGTCTGGGTTAGGGGAGGGTTAGGCCGGCTGGGATGTCCTTGTCCCATTGCACTCTAGCGACTCCTTGTGGCGGGCCGGGCACATGCACGCTGACTTTGGTCACTAGCTGTACGGTGTTTCCTCTGACACATTGGTGCGGCCGGCTTCCGGGTTAAACGAGCAGTGTGTCAAGAAGCAGAGCGGCTTGGCGGGGTCGTGTTTCGGAGGACGCATGGCTCTCGACCTTTGCCTCTCCCGAGTCCGTACGGGAATTTCAGCAATTGGACAAGACTGTCAAGGGTCAAAACCAGGAGGGTGAGAGTCCGTACGGGAATTTCAGCAATTGGACAAGACTGTCAAGGGTCAAAACCAGGAGGGTGAGAAACTGGGGAGAGACTGGGGAGAAGCAGGAGCTGAGATGAAAAACGCTGGTTGACTTGACAAACAAGACGAACTGGCAACAGACAAACAGAGAACACAGGTATAAATACACAGGGGATAATGGGGAAGATGGGTGACATCTGGAGGAGGTGGAGACAATCGCAAAGACATGGGTTTATCTCTGGACACATGAAAGGTGGGATGTATACGAAGGGTATGTGGCAACAGAAGACAAACAGCTGAGGGGCTAATCATTTTGGCGATGGGAAATGGGCCAATAAACCGGGGGGAGAACTTGTGGGATTCTACCCGGAAGGGCAGTTCCCTGGTGGATAGCCATACCTTCTGCCCAAGATGATGCCGGGGAGCCGGGGTCCGATGGAGCCGACCGGGCTCTCCTTCAGGTATGATGACAGCGGCAGACAAACATCTGGGCAGAAGGCATGACGCACTCTTCCTCCTGCTTGGGGAAGAGCGGGGGCTGATACCCCAGGGAACACTCAAAAGGAGATAGGCCCGTGGCAGAGCAGGGAAGGGTGTTGCGGGCATATTCAACCCACACTAGCTGCTGGCTCCAGGAGGTGGGGTTGGCAGAGACCATGCAGTGCAGAGTAGTCACCAGATCCTGGTTGGCTTGCTCCGACTGGCCGTTGGACTGGGGGTGGAATCCGTAGGACAGGCTGGTCGATGAGCTAATGAGGGTGCAGAACGCCTTCCAGAACCGAGATGAGAACTGAGGGCCCCGGTCAGAGACCATGTCGACCGGCAGTCCATGGATCCGGAAGACGTGCTGCACCATGAGCTGGCCGTCTCCTTGGCTGAGGGTAGTTTGGGGAGAGGAATGATGTGGGCGGCTTTGGAAACCCAATCCACCACAGTCAGGATGGCGGTGTTGCCATCAGATGGGGGAAGACCGGTGACAAAGTCCAGGGAGATGTGGGACCAGGGATGGTGAGTGACAGGCAGAGGTTGGAGGAGACCAGCTGGAGCTTGTTGAGGAGTCTTGTTTTGTGCACACACTGTGCAAGCGACGACAAATGCGGAGACGTCAGGGACCATGGTAGGCCACCAAAAGCATTGTCGCAAAAAGCCAGGGTCCGGCGGGAACCCGGGTGGCAGACCAGTCCAGGACCGTGGAGCGGACCACGTCAGGCACGAACATCCGGTTATTTCAGCATAAGAAAATTATGAGGATACCCCTCATGTTTGGGTTCAAGGAACGATATTACTAGTATTGCTAAGCATTGAACTTGTTATAATTTTTATATTGCCTTTCGTCCAGGACATTTACATAGTGATGACACCATGTCAATTAATGAACAATGGACAATATATGGATCATACACCTGTCATGACATTGGCCTGGGGGATAGGTTTATGACAGTCATAAATACCTCTTCCCCCCTTTTTCCTCTCTCTATCCTACTGAGGTTACATTTGCAAAACCCTTGGTTAACATAGAGATTCTGGGAACATCAGAAGGTTGGGGGAAATTAACTATATTCTGTTAATCTGACCCATTGAACATATGCGGTGGTACTTAATGAATATGATGTCAGTTCGGTTGTCATCTGAGACATTCTCATCAATGATAAAATGACATAAACTCTACAGTGGAAAGTCTATACATCAGAGTTATATAAAATAGGGCTGCGCTCAATCAGTGGCCCGCCCCTGTGAAGGGACATGGGCTATAAAACTTTTCAAACACGCCCTCCTCTCCCTTCCTATATAAGCCCTTGACGACAATATAACCTCCTGTTCCGAGGATGTAGGACGACGGTCCGATGTCAGAATGGTTCAGATAATAACTACAGAATGAAGCCAACATCAGCGTGAGCTTTGGTTGCGAATGGTATGAACTTTGAACTCTTATTCACTACAGAAGTGATACCTCCTAGCCGTTTAGTTAGCAACAGCAGATGCAAACGAGGGTTGGGAAGGAACAGACAGAGTAGCCCGTCTATCACACTACGACGTTACTACAACGTATCCAATTGACAACCAGAGACATTCTTCAAAGGACTCGGTTGGGCGACACGGCCTTCTATCTACCACCAACCTACCGAAGCGCAGCTCAGAGTAAATATTTATTGCATTTTCCTTTTCCAAATGGGTGGTAATTAGAATGCATAAGATACTGTATTTACGATAGCACAGCTTCGGCCTTTCTTCCTCAGTCTTCCCGCTCCTTCACTCAAACCCAGCCCCTTTTCTTTTGTGTAACCAACTGTCATATCTGTTCCGCCCGCTAGGGACGTTTTCCTTTATGACGTAATTTGTAATCAAGTTATGATTTAATTATGTGTATGTGTAATTCTGTGTGATTAGTTAGGTATTTAGTAAATAAATGATTAAACCCAATTTTGTATTGCTGATTCAAATTGTTAGCCAGGGTTCATGCAGATAACCAAGAATTTACAACTTTCAGATGAGACTGAAGTAAGATGACCATTAATATTGACTGCTATTGGATGTAAAATATTACTAGGTCTTTAAGAGTTTATTCGGAAGATAACAGCTCTATAAATATTATTTTGTGGTGCCCGACTCTCTAGTTAATTACATTTACATGATTAGCTCAATCAGGTAATATTAATTACGGATAAATTATTTTATAGAATCGCATGTCATATCACTTAATCCGGCATTGCCAAAGACACGACATAGCTATCCCATTTTTTTTTACTGTTTATGCATTAAGGGTTGCATATCTGTTATCATCTTTTTGTTTTCATTCTCGTTCTTGCTTCTTCAATACCCACCCTTACTCGTAAAATCTGCTAACCTAATTGTAAAGGTCTGAATTGGTTACTTATTTTGTTTGCTTAATTTTTTTTGCTTAATTTATTTCATATGTAAGGCTGCCATTATGCCAAAACTCTGTAATTATAGTGCAGGTCTGGGAACCGGGGAGGGAGGGCTGGGGAAAAGGGGGCAGGGAAGTGGGAACGATTTATAGAGTGTCTTCTGGGTGGGTAGTGACCAGTGGGTGGGTTTTCCTGTGGGTCCTGCTTTTTATTTTAGATCTATGGGATTATCAATACTTGTCATGTTTGCTCTCTCTCTCTGGCCTCTAGGTCACCAGGTTGCTCGTTATGGCACACACCTGTCACCATCGTTAAGCGCATCTGCGCGTCATCAGACTCATCCGGACTCAATCACCTCCTTGATTACCTGCCATATATATATATATATATATATATATATATATATAACTCCCTTTGGTTCGTTCCCCAGGCATCATTGTTTCTGTTCCAGTGTCATGTTTGTGTTTCTTGTTTTGTATTTAGTTGCGTTTTATTTATTAAAACACTCACTCCCTGAACTTGCTTCCCGACTCTCAGCGCACACGTTACAGAACGACGCCTCACCAAAGGGAAGCACCAGGGGGTAATATTTGTTTTGTGTTGGAGGTGATGTCTGGTCCGGGTGTCCGAACCGGAGCTACCTGGGAGGCCTCAGCCGGTTTGTCGGGTTCCCCTGCCTCAGCTGGATCGACGGGTTTCCATACCTCAGCGGGATCGATAGACTCCCAAACCTCAGCTGGCTCGACAGGATCCAATGCCTCAACAGGTTCCCGTGCCTCGACAAGGCAACTGGGGAGGTCTCAGCTGGCTCATCAGACTCTCACGCCTCAGCAGGTTCATCAGGTTTCTGCGCCTCAGTGGAGGTGACCGGTCCACTCCTGAACCCCGGGATCGTCATTTTGGTCGGAGTCCTGCGGCTGGAACCGCTTGTCGGGAGGGGGTACTGTCACGTGTGCTCCCTCTCCTGCCTCTAGGTCACCTAGGCTGCTCATTATAGTGCACACCTGTCACCCTCGTTACGCGCACCTGCCCGTCATCAGACTCACCTGGACTCATCACCTCCTTGATTACCTGCCCTATATCAAATCAAACTTTATAGTGTAGACCCTTACCATGTAATGCTTACTTACTTACTTACGAACAGTGCAGTTCAATAAGAGGAAAACATTTACCAAGTAGGCAAAAAAAAAAAAAAATGTAACAGAATAACAATAATGAGGCTGGAAAAATGACTTGTGTCATGCACAAGGTAGATGTCCTAACCGACTTGCCAAAACTATAGTTTGTTAACAAGACATTTGTGGAGTGGTTGAAAAACAAGTTTTAATGACTCCAACATAAGTGTATGTAAACTTCCGACTTCAACTGTCGGGGGGGGGGTGGGGGGGCGGGGGGTGTCAATGTAATTTGTCCGGTGGCAGTCTAATGGCTTGGGGGTAGAAGCTGTTGAGGAGCCTTTTGGCCCTAGTCTTGGAGCTCCGGTACCGCTTGCCATGTGGTAGCAGAGAAAACAGACAAAAGGGTGACTGAGTCTTTTACAATTTTAAGGGCTTTCCTACACTGTCTATTTACAGGTCCTGGATGGCAGAAAGCTTGTACTGGGCCATTCGCACTACCCTCTGTAGCATCTTAAGGTCAGATGCAGAGCAGTTGCCATACCAGGCGGTGATGCAACCGGTAAGGATGCTCTCGATGGTGCAGCTGTAGAACTTTTTGAGGATCTGGGGGCCCATGCCAAATCTTTTCAGTCTCCTGAGGGGGAAAAGGTTTTGTCGTGCCCTCTTCAAGACTGTTTTGGTATGTTTGGACCATGATAGTTCGTTGGTGTTGTGGACACCAAGGAACTTGAATCTCTCGACCCGCTCCACTACAGCCCCGTCGATGTTAATGGGTGCCTGTTCGGCCCACCTTTTCATGAAGTCCACGATCAGCTCCTTTGTCTTGCTCACATTGAGGGAGAGGTTGTTGTCCTGGCACCACACTGCCAGTTCTCTGACCTCCTCCTTGTAGGCCGTCTCATTGTTGTCGGTGATCAGGTCTACCACTGTTGTGTCGTCATCAAACTTAATGATGGTGTTGGAGTCGTGTTTGGCCACGCAGTCGTGGGTGAACAGGGGATAGGAGGGGACTAAGTACACAACCCTGAGGGACCCCAGTGTTAACTTGTTATGGCTGCAATCCCCTTATAAGTGTCATCAACAACCGCTGAATAGCATAGCGCTACATACAATAAATATTACTATAAATATTTATACGATAAAACATTAAGTACACTTAGCATCAGGTAGCTCGGTCACGAAAATCAGAAAAGCAATCAAATTAATAATTTACCTTTGATGATCTTCGGCTGTTTTCACTCACGAGACTCCCAGTTACACAACAAATGTTCCGTTTGTTCCATAAGATGATTTTATATCCAAAATACCTCAGTTTGTTTGTCGCGTTATGTTCAGAAATCCACAGGAAAGAGCGGTCACGACAACGCAGACGAAAATTCCAAATAGTTTCCATAATGTCCACAGAAACATGTCAAACGTTTTTTATAATCAATCCTCAGGCTGTTTTTAAATCGATGTATAATCGATAATATATCAACCGCAAATGTCTTTCACAGTAGGAGAGGTGAAAACAATGGCTGTCCAAATTCTGTTGCGCAAGCAAATCTCATGTGACCACCTGACGCGATGTTATCGTTCTGGCTCATTTTTCAAAATAAAAGCCTGAAACTATGTCTGAAGACTGTTGACACCTTGAGGAAGCGATAGGAAAAGGAATCTGGTTCATATCCCTTTAAATCCAGCAAAGGGAGGCTATGGAACATGGAGTTTTCAAAATAGAAGCCACTTCCTGTTTTGATTTTCCTCAGGGTTTCGCCTGCAATATCAGTTCTGTTATACTCACAGACAATATTTTGACAGTTTTGGAAACTTTAGAGTGTTTTCTATCCAAAACTAATAATAATATGCATATATTAGCAACTGAGACTGAGGAGCTGGCCGTTTACAATGGGCACCTTTTCATCCAAGCTCCTCAATACTGCCCCTGCAGCCATATGAAGTTAAGGATCAGCGTGGCAGACGTATTGTTGTCTTCTCTTATCACCTGGGGGCGGCCAGTCAGGATGTCCAGGATCCAGTTGGAGAGAGAGGTGTTTAGTTCCAGAATCCTTAGCTTACTGATTAGATACGTGGGGACTATGGTGTTGATTTCTGAGCTGTAGTTGATGAACAGCATTCTCACATAGGTGTTCCTTCTGTCCAGGTTAGAAAGGGAGAGTGTGGAGTGCGATTGCGATTGTGTCATCTGTGGATCTGTTGGGGCGTTTTGCGAATTGGAGTGGGTCTAGGGTGTCCGGGAGGATGCTGTTGATGTGATCCATGACCAGCCTTTCAAAGCACTTCATGGCTACCGACGTGAGTGACATGGGGCGGTAATCATTTAGGCAGGTTACCTTTGCTTCCTTGGGCACAGGGATTATGGTGGTCTTCTTGAAACATGTAGGTATTACAGACCCGGCTAGGGAGAGGTTGAAAATGTCAGTGAAGACACTTGACAGTTGGTCCGCACATGCTTTGAGTACACGTCCTGATAATCCGTCTGGTCCAGCTGCTTTGTGAATGTGGACCTGTTTAACTTCTTGATGCACCCATCCCGTTAGCGGGATCATTTTCGTCAACATCCGCTGAATTGCAGAGCACCAAATTTAAATGAAATTACTAAAAATATAAGTGCAATATTGCAAAACACAGCTTAGCTTGTTGTTAATCCACCTGGCGTGTCAGATTTCAAAAAGCTTTTAGGAGAAAGCATACCAAGCGTTTATGTAAGGACATCTCTCTCAGCAGACAAAACATTACAAACAGCTAGCAGCCAAGTAGATTGGTCACGAAAGTCAGAAACGCAATAAAATGAATCGCACTAATTTAGCTTTTATAAAAAAGTTAAGGACGCCATCTAGTGCTCTCATTATCGCCCTCTAGCTTTGATAAACACAGATATTAAACTATATTCAAAACTTCTGTCGCCCAGTCTCTAAACTTACTTACCCAAATTGGTATCTGGAGCAAAGCGGGTTTGTTAAAAAACTATTATCCTCCGTTGCCTATTACATATCTTACATGCTTCATCAGAACCAAAGCTCCTTGGGCAGTTCTATCCCTCGATGCAGAAAATGCTTTTGATTGACTAGAATGGTTATATCTTTGGTCGGTTTTGGAACATATGGGACTTGGCTCCAATTTCATTAATATGTTTAAGATACTATATGCCAATCCTTCAGCCATATTAATAACAGACAATAACTGCTCTGTTATGTTCAGAATAACTAGAAGTGGCAGGCCCCTGGCTCAGGCAATTCAACAATAGAAAGAAATTACACAAATATCTCTCAATCCTACAGATCATGTGATCTCATTATACGACAACGAGATATTACGTTTATTGAGACAATCCCTCCCAAAAGCTTCATAGACAAATTCAGGTCCATAAAATAAAGTTATAAAATTCAAGTTATAAAATAAATTGAACAAAATCTGCTCTACTGCCTATCAAGATCCCGAACCGTCACTACATGTTTGAATATTTGGGAATAGATATATTTCCATCCTTAGATAAAACCATTGCCAAAAACTTTAACAGAACGCTCAAATCAATTCAATCCAACCTCAGTAGATGGACTAATATCCCAGTTGCTTTAACCTGCAGAATATCTATTGTCAAAATGAATATATTGCCACAGCTTAATTAATGTGTGTAGTTCAATACTTCTCTTGTCTTCCTCTTCTGGCTTTTGGGATAAAATCCATAGTGTGGTTTCAAAACATACAGTACCAGTCAAAAGTTTGTACACACCTACTCATTCAAGGGTTTTTCTTTATTTTCACTATTTTCTACATTGTAGAATAATAGTGAAGACATCAAAACTATGAAATAACACATGGAATCATGTTGTAACCAAAAAAGTGTTAATCAAATCAAAATATATTTTATATTTGAGATTCTTCAAAGTAGCCACCCTTTGCCTTGATGACAGCTTTGCACACTCTTGGCATTCTCTCAACCAGCTTCACCTCAACCAGCTTCACTCTTGGCTGCTTTTTCTTCACGCTGCGGTCCAACTCATCCCAAACCATCTCAATTTGGTTGAGGTCGGGTGATTGTGGAGGCCAGGTCATCTGATGCAGCACTCCATCCTTCTTGGTCATATATCCCTTACACAGTCTGGAGGTGTGTTGGGTTATTGTCCTGTTGAAAAACAAATTATAGTTCCACTAAGTGCAAAGCAAATGAGATGGTGTATCGCTGCAGAATGCTGTGGTAGCCATGCTGGTTAAGTGTGGCTTGAATTCGAAATAAATCACAGATCATCGGTTCACCTACTCTGCATTTATTTGGGCTGCAATTTCTGAGGCTGGTAACTCTAATGAACTTATCCTCTGCAGCAGAAGTAACTCTGGGTCTTCCTTTCCTGTGGCGGTCCTCCTGAGAGCCAGTTTAATCATAGCTCTTGATGGTTTTTGCAACTGCACTTGAAGAAACTTTCAAAGTTCTTGAAATTTTACAGATTGACTGACCTTCATGTTTTAAAGTAATGATGGACTGCCGTTTCTCTTGGCTTATTTTTGCTGCTATTGCCATAATACGGACTTGGTCTTTCACAAAATAGGGCTATATTCTGTATACCACCCCTACTTTGTCACAACACAACTGATTGGCTCAAACGCATTAAGAAGGAAAGGAATTCCACAAACTAACTTTTAACAAGGGACACCTGTTAATTGAAATGCATTCCAGGTGACTACCTCATGAAGCTGGTTGAGAGAATGCCAAGATCGTGCAAAGCTGTCATCAAGGCAAAGGGTGGCTACTTTGAAGAATCTCAAATATAAAATCTATTTTGTATAACACCCTTGGTTACTACATGATTCCATATGTGTTATTTCATAGTTTTGATGTCTTCACTATTATTCTACAATGTAGAAAATATTATAAATAAAGATAAACCCTTGAATGAGCAGGTTTGTCCAAACTTTTGACTGGTAGGCCTACTGCATATGGCAAGGTAAGCTATAGTGCACCCTGGTGAACTGATTTATCCATTAAACAATGTAACTAGTCTTTGGTACCATTATTGCTCACAATTGTGCACTCCTATTATTATCCACTCCTTAATTGTCCAGTGTTGGTGATCGCGTACCCACAGAAGCTGCTTCTTCTTGCGTTTGGTTGATTGGAGTGGTCATCTGCTGCAATAGCACATCCATGACAAGCACCGACGAGTTGTTCATTCACAGATGCCGTTGTACTGCGTCGTTATTTGGCTGTTAGTGGCATGATGGTTATCTTGCACGATTATTGCCATTCTCCCTCGACCTCTCATCCACGAGCTGTTTTCGCCCACAGGACTGCCGCTGACAAGATGTTTTGTGCTTGTCACACCATTCTTGATAAACCCTAGAAACTGTCGTGCGTGAAATGCACAGGAGGCGGGAGACTGATTAGCAACCCTAGTTGCTAGGTGGAGTGGGAAGGGGTGGGAAACATGGTTTCCAGGAGTGGGGGAGGTTGGGGCTGGAGGCACACTTCTTTTTCTCTTTTTTTTCTGCTTGTATTGAATTCATCACTTAAACTCTGTATGTACTTGTGGCAGCCTATGGATACATGTTTTTATAAACATATCATTTTAAATGGATAATGTATATAGTGTTTTGGAACAAAACGGTTAAAATATGACTGTCAGACTGATTGCAATAGTATAGGAGATTGTGATTGCTCTATTCATTCGATCTTCAACATGCAGTTCCAGATGCAGCCCTGCTATTAGTTGAACGCAGCCAATCTGATAGTTTCAGAAAAGTAGTCACTTCCTGAGATCTGTATTCAAGTATTTTACAAAAGTAGTTACTTTCTGTGAACTTTATTCAAATATACTGAAAAAAATATAAATGCAACATATAATGTGTTGGTCCCATGTTTCATGATCTGAAATAAAAGATCCCAGAAATTTCCCATATACACAAAAAGCTTATTTCTTTCAAATGTTGTGCAGAATTTAGTTTACATCCCTGTTAGTGAGCATTTCTCTTTGCCAAGAAAATCCATCCACCTGACAGGTGTGGCATATCAAGAAGCTGATTAAACAGCATGACCATTGCAGACGTGCACCTTGTGCTGGAGACAATAAAAGGCCACTCTAAAATGTGCAGTTTTGTCAATGCCACAGATGTCTCTAGTTTTGAGGGAGTGTGCAATTGGCATGCTAACTGCAAGAATGTCCACCAGAGCTGTTGCCAGAGAATTGAATGTAAATTTCTTTACCCTAAGCCGTCTCCAATGTTTTTTCAGAGAATTTGGCAGTACGTCCAACCGGCCTCACAACCGCAGACCACGGGTAACTACATCAGCCCAGGACCTCCACAGCCGAGATCCTGAGGCCCATTCTCTTGCCATTCATCCCGGCGCCCTCCCCTCATGTTTCAGCACGATAATGCATTGCCCCATGTCACAAGGATCTGTACACAATTCCTGGAAGCTGAAAATGTCCCAGTTCTCCCATGGCCTGCATACCCACCAGACAGGTCAACCATTGAGCATGTTAGGGATGCTCTGGATCGACGTGTACGACCACCTGTTCCAGTTCCTGTCAATATCCAGCAACTTCGCACAGCCATTAAAGAGGAGTGAGACAACATTCCACAGTCCACAATCAACAGCCTGATCAACTCTATGCAAAGGAGCATTCTATTCCTCAGCACTGCATGAGGAAAATTGTGGTCACACCAGATACTGACAGGTTTTCTGATCCATGTCCCTATCCCTTTTTTAAGGTATCTGTGACCAACAGATGCATATCTATATTATCAGTCATGTGAAATGCATAGATTAGGACCTCATTTATTTATTTCAATTGACTGATTTCCTTATTTGAACTGTGACTCAGTAAAATCTTTGA
This sequence comes from Oncorhynchus mykiss, assembly GCF_057628025.1. Taxonomy (NCBI): domain Eukaryota; kingdom Metazoa; phylum Chordata; class Actinopteri; order Salmoniformes; family Salmonidae; genus Oncorhynchus; species Oncorhynchus mykiss. Next base: position 26,016,136 of record NC_143041.1, on the reverse strand, counting down.
AATTGTTGCATGTTACATTTATATTTTTTCAGTGTAGTTTTTAAAAGTAGTCACTTTCTGAAATCTGTATTCTACTAGTTTTAAAAAGTAGTTATTTATGGGGATTCAAATAGTTGTTGTCACCTCCAAAGTAACTATTTGTTCCCCCGGAATAATATTTTACTTTCCACAAAGCATAGTTAAAACTATAGTTATCCCAGGTCTTGTTTCAGCTATGGAAGCAGTAAGTCATGAGGGCACTGGTGTGTGACATGTATTGTGAGTCATCTGTCCTGGGAACAACGTGCCTGAGAGGTGATGTCTAACTCAGAGATAGAGAAAGAGTTTGAATTTTTCAGCATTTTGAAACTGGCAGGACTCACTATTTTATGACATAGTTTTCACTGCCCTCTGTTGGTGATGGGAGAGCATCTACAGTGCATTCAGAAAGTATTCACACCCTTTGACTTTCCCCACATTTTGTTGTGTAACTAAGTGGGATTAAAATTGATGTAATTGTAATTTTTGGTCAACGGTCTACACAAAATACTCTGCAATGTCAAAGTGGAAAAAAGTGCTAACATTTTTAAAAAACTTTTTTTTTTAAACAAACACTAATATCTTGATTATAATAAGTATTCAACCTCCTGAGTCAATACATGTTACAATCACCTTTGGCAGTGATTACAGCTGTGAGTCTTTCTGGGTAAGCCTCTAAGAGCTTTCCAAACCTGGATTGTGCAACATTTTCCCATTATTCTCAATGTATTTTTTCACACTCTGTCAAATTGGTTGTTGATCATTGTCAGACAACCATTTTCAGGTCTTGCCATAGATTTTCAAGCAGATTTAAGTCAAAAATGTAACTCGCCAACTCTCTTTCTATAACTTTTCTTTCTATAGGATCCTGTGCTTAGCTACATTCCATTTCTTTTTTATCCTGAAAAACTCCCCAGTCCTTAACAATTACAAGCACACCCATAAAATGATGTGCTTGAACATATGGAGTGTGGTACTCAGTAATGTGTTTTATTGGAGTTGCCCCAAACATAACACTTTGTATTCAGGATAAATAGTTAATTGCTTTGATACATTTTCTGCTGTATTTAGTGCCTTGTTGCAAACAGGTTTTGGAATATTTGTGTTCTGTACAGGCTTCCTACTTTTCACTCTATCAATTAGGTTAGTATTGTGGAGTAACTACAAGGTTGTTGATCCATCCTCATTTTTCTCCTATCGTAGCCATTCAACTCTGTAACAGTTTTAAAGTCACCATTGGCCTTATGGTGAAATACCTGAGCGGTTTCCTTCCTCTCCGGGAACTGAGTTAAGAAGGACACCTGTAACTTTGTAGTGACTGGTTGTATTGATACACAATCCAATGTGTAATTAAATCTACCAATAGGTGGCCTTCTTTGCAAAGCATTTGAAAACTTTGTGGTTGAATCTTTGTTTGAAATTCACTGCTCGACTGAGGGACCTTACAGATGAGTGGGGTACAAAGATTAAAAAATAATGTTAACTATTATTGAACACAGTGAGTCCATGGAAATTATTATATGACACATGTTTATTTAATGTTAAAACTATGGTGCCAACTGAAATTCCATTTATTATTTTACATTTTTAAGTTTCTGTCGAAATGTAAATCACAATACAGAATGTTATGCCTAATCTCCCTCTCTCTACTCCACCTCAGGTCTGGAGTCAGGTTTCGTCACTCTGCCCCGCCTCTCCCGCTCAGCGGAGCGTCAGTCGCAGCAGGGAGGCTCTAACTCCTGTACCCCCAACACCCACTGTGGCTCGCTCACCGACGTCTCTGCCCTCCTGCCCTCCTCCGCTGACCCGACCCTGACCTCTGGCCCCAGTCACATGACCCGGTTCGACTCCTTGTCCTCCATGGCATCCTTCACATTCGACCTGGGTCCCTCCCTCATGAGCGAGGTGTTCGGTTTGATTGACAGCCCTAATGGCCACCCAGAGCCCAGCCACGCCTGGGAGGCAGAAGAGGCAGAAGAGCCAAGCGGCTCTGCGATTGGGTTTGCGACCAATGAAGGCTCGGAGATGGACTCGGAGATGGATGCCACCACTGCCTCATTGGTGGATTCTCTGCTTCGAGAGGACTGTAGTAGCAGCAGGAAGAGTCCATATGGGATGGAGTGGGAAGAGGAGGAAGAGGAGGCTAGGAGAATGGAGGTGAATGGAGGTGAGCAGCATCTTAAAGGGGCAGTGCCTGATTTAGTTATGGGCTCCCCCTCTAGACAGAGGCCTGCTATGGAGAGTGAGAGGTTCCAGGGTTCCACTGATGTGCTGGGGGTGCTCTATGGGGTTGGAGGGCTCCTGAAGGGGCAGCAGAGGATGGATCTGGAGGGAAAGGTGACCATGTGCCAGACCATGAAGAAAACCCCTTACATCTGCATTACACCTGATGAGGAGGAGGAGGAGGAAATCAAAGTCTGAACTACAATGACAGCCTCAATTGTGTTTAACTAGAATTACCTACAACAGATGTCCCACTGGGCACACACTGGTTGAATCAACGTTGTTTCCATGTCATTTCAATTAAATTACGTTGAACCAACATGAAATAGACGTTGAATTGACGTCTGTGCCCAGTGGGTTGTGATTCTTGGTTAATTCTTTGTAAAGTCTTGTTTTAAGAAACTGGCTCTATTGACCTGACTCAGCTTTGAACCCTTCTTCATAATTTTCAAATATTCCTTTCAGAAATGTAATGTTATGTCGTCAGGAGACTCACTTAAAGACTTTGATTGTTCCCAAATTGTTCCCAAATTCACCCAAATGTAATGGAAAGTATGTTTGTTGAAAGACTCATTGAAAGATTATGGATGCTGAAAGTTCCCCAAGCAAACATGCTGTATGGAAGGCGCTAGAACAGGCTAATAATAGCAAACTACATGTCCTTTTAAAAGAGGTCACTGGAACCAGTGGAGAACAAAGAAATAAAGAGATGGGGTAGAAAGTGTGAGAATGTACCAGAGAAAGTGGTTGGACACAGAGGAGTTACCATGGAAACCATAGGAGGTTGGTGGCACATTAATTGGGGAGAACGGGCTCGTGGTAATGACTGAAGTGGAATAGTATCAAATACATTAAACACATTTATTTGCCATCCATGCCATCCATTTGTGCCGTTCCCGGCCATTATTATTAGCTGTTCTCCCCTCAGCAGCCTCCTGTGATGTAAACACTAAAGACATTGCTCAACAGTGTGTAAGTCTGTTAACAGCTGGTTAAATATATGTGGACTTCCTGAGAAAAATGCTCAGTGTGACTTCATATAACTATTCAAGGCAAAAGGCAGGACACGAAGACAAAGTAGTAGCGGTTTCAACCCAACTTCATCTTTCCCTCACCACCAACCAGTCCCATGGAAATTAACTACGCCAAGAGAGAGATCTTAACTCTTAGCACGTGATGTTAACTTCAGGAAAACAATACTCTTTTGCCTGAAGATTACACCCAAGACAAACACTTCATTTTTGCTTATTCTACCGATACAGTATGAAGCACAAACCATGAGAAATTCACTCAGAAATGAAATTGAAGATAATTTTGTACAATGTAATAATCACAAGTATAATGTTGTTACAGTATGTTTGTTAATTCACATATTTACATCATACAGCATTTAGACATGTTTCCCAAATTCATTATGGGTCTAGCTAACTCTCATCTTGCTTTTCGATAGGATAGTCACCTGCTTGTCTGCTATTCTGTCAACCAATGGTTGAATCCTATTTTTAGACTATATTAAGAAAAACAGTGTCCCCCATCCGCATCAATGTGCTGCTATTGATACCAATGATATTTCTATAATGATAAATGAAATAAAATGTTTTTAATAAGCATGGGCATTAATATTTTATTTACATGTCTGAAAACATTCATACAACTGTGATACAAAACATGCACTAAAGAAATCACAACATATAATGCATGTATGGTAGCTCTCAAACTACAAAGCACTTTTTCTCTAAGAGTTGAACTGGCTGCAAAAGCACAATACATCTCTGGCCTTGATATGCAACCCAAAGCAGGTTACTCCAAATGTCAGGTTACAGTCAACATTTGTACATAAAGCGTAAGAACACTTCTTTAGATAATACACTATACACTACATGACCAAAAGTATGTGGACACCTGCTCGTCAAACATCTCATTCCAAAATCAAGGGCATTAATATGGAGTTGGTCCCCCCTTTGCTGCTATAACAACCTCCACTCTTCTGGGAAGGCTTTCCACTAGATGTTGGAACATTGCTGCAGGGACTTGCTTCCACTCAGCCACAAGAGCGTTAGTGAGGTCAGGCACCGATGTTGGGTGATTAGGCCTGGCTTGCAGTCGGCGTTCCAATTCATCCCAAAGGTGTTCGATGGGGATGAGGTCAGGACTCTGTGCCGGCCAGTCAAGGTCTTCCACACCGATCTCGACATACCATTTCTGTATGGTCCTCGCTTTGTGCACGGGGAAATTGTCATGCTGAAACAGGAAAGAACATTCCCCAAACTGTTGCCACAAAGTTGGAAGCACAGAATCGTCTAGAATGTCATTGTATGCAGCAGCATTAAGAATTCCCTTCACTGGAACTAAGGGGCATAGCCCGAACCATGAAAAACAGCCCAAGACTATTATTCCTCCTCCACCAAACTTTACAGTTGGCACTATGCATTGGGGCAGGTAGCATTCTCCTGGCATCCGCCAAACCCAGATTTGTCTGTTGGACTAACAAATGGCGAAGAGTGATTCATCACTCCAGAGAAAGCGTTTCCACTGCTCCAGAGTCCAATGGCGGCGAGCCTTACATCACTCTAGTCGACACTTGGCATTGCACATGGTAGTCTTAGACTTGTGTGTGGCTGCTCGGCCATTGAAACCCATTTCATGAAGCTCCCGACAATCAGTTATTGTGCTGACGTTGCTTCCAGAGGAAGTTTGTAACTCTGTAGTGAGTGTTGCAACCAAGGACAGACGATTTTGACGCCTTACGTGCTTCCGCACTCAGCGGTCACATTCTGTGAGCTTGTGTGGCCTACCAATTCGTGGCTGAGCCGTTGTTGCTCCTAGATGTTTCCACTTCGCAATAACATCACTTACAGTTGACCGGGCAGCTCTAGCAGGGCAGAAATTTGATGAACTGGCTTGTTGAAAAGGTGGAATCCGAGGCCATGTTGAAAGTCACTGAGCTCTTCAGTAAGGCCATTTTACTGACAATGTTTGACAATGGAGATTGCATGGCTGTGTGCCTGATTGTATACACCCTGTCAGTATTTTTATTTGATTTCACCTTTATTTAACCAGGTAGGCCAGTTGAGAACAAGTTCTCATTTACAACTGCGACCTGGCCAAGATAAAGCAAAGCAGTGCAACAAAAACAACACAGAGTTACACATAAACAAATGGGTGTGGCTGAAATATCCAAATCCACTAATTTGAAGGGGTTCACATACTTTTGTATACAGTATATAGTGTATCTCTACCCCCTCACTGCGCTATAGAGGTCACCTGTTTGCTTTCCAGTACTGGGGGCTTGGGAGGTGGGATTTGGGGTGGCCTAATTGCACCCTTTTTGCTTAGGGTCTTCTTCAGGACTGGAGCAAGGGGCTTGGGTGCAGGTTGTAGCTGGGTTTTGGGTGTCTCTGCTGGTGCTAGAGGTGCTGGGGCCCTGGGTTTGGAGTATGTAACGGCCACCTGCTCTTTACTCTGGATGGGCGGCATGTGTTGAAGGAAGGATTTTCTCGCTGTGAAAAGAGAAAAAGGAGAAAGTGGTGTTGAGGATACATTTAGAATACGTATTTTTGGGACTATAGATGTGTATTATTATATTAGAGTATTTGGGGTATGTATTTACAGTGCCTTTGGAAAGTATTTAGACCCCTTGACATTTTGCACATTTTGTTATGTTACAGCCTTATTCTAAAATGGATTAAATAAAAACATTTCCTCATAAATCTACACACAATACCACATAATAACAAAACAGGTTTGTAGACATTTTTGCAAATGTATTACAAACAAAAAACTCAAATACCTTATTTGCATAAGTATTCAGACTCTTTGTTATGAGACTCGAAATTGAGCTCGGGTGATTTTTGTTCAACTTGATTGGAGTCCACCTGTGGTAAATTCAATTGATTGGACATGATTTGGAAAGGCACACACCTGTCTATATAAGGTCTCACACTTGACAGTGCATGTCAGAGCAAAAACCAAGCCATGAGGTCAAAGGAATTGTCCATAGAGCTCAGAGACAAGATTGTGTCGAGGCACAGATCTGGTGAAGGGTACCAAAACATTCCATCATTCTTAAATGGAAGAAGAAGTTTGGATACACCAAGACTCTTTTTAGAGCTGGCCGCTTGTCCAAACTGAGGAATCGGAGGAGAAGGGTTCCTCTGTGGAGATGGGAGAACCTTCCAAAAGGACAACCATCTCTGCAGCACTCCCCCAATCAGGGCTTTATGGTAGAGTGGGCAGACAGAAGCCACTCCTCAGTAAAATGCAAAAAAAAAAATTGTTAACCTTTATTTTACTAGGCAAGTCAGTTAAGAACAAATTCTTATTTACAATGACGGCCTACCCCAGCCAATGCTGGGCCAATTGTGCACCGCTCTATTGGACTCCCAGTCACGGCCAGATGTGATGCAGGCTGGATTTGAACCAGGGACTGCAGTGACACCGCTTACACTGAGATGAAGTACCTTAGACCGCTGTGCCACTCGGGAGCCCCTCCAGGCACATGACAACCTGCTGGCACCTAAAGGGTTCTCAGACCATGAGAAACAAGATTCTCTGGAAACCAAGATTGAACTCTTTGGCCTGAATGCCAAGCGTTACGTCTATAGGAAAGCTGGCACCATCCCTATGGTGAAGCATGGTGGTGGCATCATGCTGTGGGGATGTTTATTAGCAGCAGGACTGGGAGACTAGTCAGGATCGAGGCAAAGATGAACAGAGCGAAGTACAGAGAGATCCTTGATAAGAACCTGTTCCAGAGTGCTCAGGATTTCAGACTGGGGCATAGGTTCACCTTCCAACAGGACAACGACTCTAAGCACACAGCCAAGAAATGCAGGATTGGCTTCGGGACAAGTCTCTCAATGTCCTTGAGTGGCCCAGCCAGAGTCTGGGCTTGAACCCGATCTAACATCTCTGGAGAGACCAGAAAATAGCTGTGCAGTAACTCTCCCCATCCAAAAGACAGAGCTTGAGAGAATCTGCAGAGAAGAATGGGATTAACTCCCCAAATACAGGTGTGCCAAGCTTGTAGCATCATACCCAACAAGACTTGAGGCTGTAATCGCTGCCAAAGGTGCTTCAACAAAGTACTGATTAATGCGTCTGAATACTTATGTAAATGTGATATTTCAGGTCATTATTTTTTTTATACATTTGCAAAATGTCTAAAAACCTGTTTTTGCTTTGTCATTATGGGTTATTGTGTGTAGATTGATGACGAAAAAAAACAATTTAATCAATTTTATAATGGGACTGTACCCAAACAAAATGTGGAAAAGGTCAAGGGGTCTGATTACTTTCCAAAGGCACTGTATATCTACTTGAAACTAGAAGTGTGAGTTGTGGTAGTGCAACAGTTTTTTATCAGGACAGTTTTGTCATTAGAAGATGTTGGTTATTTTAGCCACTGCTGCCGGGGATCGTGGCTTCCTTGTACTAAAATGGGGCAGTGGTTTGTCACTTCTGCTGGGTGGTCTATAACACAACGTGAGTGCTCTGAAGGACTTTAGTACTGTCTGAGTAAGTATTGTCTTCACTACTGTCTAAGCATTAGATGTCGTTAGCTAGCTAGCCCGAGTTATGTGCTTTACATTTGAGTAATTTAGCAGATGCTCTTATTCAGAGGGACTTACAGTAGTGAGTGCATACATTTGAATACTTTTTCATACTAGTCCTCCGTGGGAATAGAAAACACAACTCCGTCGTGGACGGCCACCTACGTTTGTATGGTGAGGTGATCTTCAGTGTAGCTCTGGGGGAGTCCGGTGGGGCCTCTAGGATGGGTTCTAGTGAGCCCGATTCAGGGCTCTGCTTCTGGGTCGGACTGCAGACAGACACTGGTGGTGGGGAGGGAACCAGGGTTGGGCCAGGTGCCAGTTTGGGGCTGGGTAGTGGGGATGGGTTGTGGACCAGTGTCGGGCTTGGGACAGGGGACGGGCTCTGGGTATGGACTGGGGTACGGTTAAGTGGGGTTGAGCATGGTGGGTCTGAGGCAGGGTTCCCCCAGGTGGTGGTTCTACGACCAATGGAGCCTGACTTAATGATGAAAAAACCTCCACTGTCCTGAGATGCTGAGCTGTGGAGGAGACGGTCGGTGTTAGATAACACACTGTTATAATAGAAAGTGAACATACATCCTGTTCAGTCTGTGCCTGTGGTACCTGATTGTTTTACAGAGAGAAGCATGAGAAGAGGAAGAGGAAGCGCATGATGAAGAGGAGGAGGTCATTCTGGCAAGGTTCGCTTTCCCAGACTCTGAAGTTTGAGGTTCTAACATTTTCAAATGTGGGACCCCAGGAAGCTCAGGAATCTCAAAGTCCACCTCTGGAAAGGAACACAACACAGGCCTACTTTGAGAAACCGTGTTCCATACAAAATACATAGACCTACTTAACATACAGTTCAACATAGTGAGACAAAAATAAGTGAATGAATAAAAATACTATCCAAAGGTCATAAGGGGTTCAAGAAGCCCTCTCAGTTATCTAGTAGCTAACTTCCACACATTTCATGCAACTCATCCCTAAAAAAACTCCCACTGCTCCTCCCTCGAACACACAAACATCACATTGAATGTGGTACTGTACCTTCATGAAACAGGCTGCTGGAGTGTTGTATGAGAGGCTCAACCACCGCCACCACCTGGACGGAGGAGGCAGATGCCATGTCCAACAGCGCTGCCTCCCTGAAAGAGAGGGAGAGAGGTTGATGGAGAGATGTGAAGAGAAAAATGTATGATGGTACAGAATTGGACGGGGGAGAGGGAGATTGAAAGGAAGAAAGAGAAGCGGGATGAGGGGTGAGAGATGAGAAAGTGAGACAGAAAGAGAGGGAGAGAGAGAAAGAAAGAAACACACATAGGTTCAAGTCAAGTACTAAAAAGCACAGAGACATAGCTAAACAGACATAATCAGATTAATAACAATCATGTAACAATAGAAAGTGACACCAGGAACAACATTGAGACAGGGCGATTATGACAGACCAATAGAGTGGTTCAGTTTCATCTCTCTGTCAGTATGTCAGTAGTACCCACCCCTCAATGCGAGGCCACAGCAGGTTGGGACCCAGTACTATGGCAATGTTACTGGGACTCATCCTGTTAATCGACTGCTGCTCTGACAGGCACGACAGGAACTGTACCAGGTACCTAATAGGGGGGGGGAGAGAGAGAGAGAGAGAGAGAGAGAGAGAGAGAGAGAGAGAGAGAGACAGAGACAGAGAGCGAGGGAGGGAGGGAGGGAGGGAGGGAGGGAGGGAGGGAGGGAGGGAGGGAGGGAGGGAGGGAGGGAGGGAGGGAGGGAGAAGCACATACAGTGGCGTGTATTCATCAAATAAAATAAAATTTTATTTGTCACATGCGCCGAACACAACATTACCGTGAAGTGCTTACTTACAATCCCTTAACCAACAATGCAGTTCAAGAAATAGAGTTAAGAAACTATTGACTAAATAAACTAAAGTAAAAACATTTTATCAAAATGAAAAAGTAACACAAAATGACATAACAATAATATGGTTATATACAGGAGGCACCGATACCGAGTCCGTGTGTGGGGGTACAGGTAAATTGAGGTCATTTGTAAAGTGACTATGCATAGATAATAAACAGTGAGTAGCAGCAGTGTAAAAACAGAGGGGGGGTGTCAATGTAAATAGTCCGGGGTGGCCAGTTGATGAATTGTTCAGCAGTGTTATGGCTTGGGGGTAGAAGCTGTTAAGGAGCCTTTAGGTCCTAGACTTGGTGCTCCAGTACCGCTTGCCGCGTGGTAGCAGAGAGAACACAGTCTATGACTTGGGTGACTGGAGTCTTTAACCATTTTTTGGGCCTTCCTCTGACACTGCATAGTATATAGGTCCTGGATGTCAGGAAGCTTGGCCCCATTGATGTACTGGGCCGTATGCACTACCCTCTGTTGCGACTTATGGTCAGATGCCGAGCAGTTGCCATACCAGACGTTGATGCAACCGGTCAGGATGCTCTCGATGGTGCAGCTGTATTACTTTTTGAGGCTCTGGGGACCCATGCCAAGTCTTTTCAGTCTCCTGAGGGGGAAAATGTGTTGTCGTGCCCTCTTCACAACTGCCTTGGCGTGTTTGGACCATGATAGTTCATTGGTGATGTGGACACCAAGGAACTTGAAACTCTCGACCCGCTCCACTTCTGGCATGATGGTGTTGATTTGAGCCATGATCAGCCTTTCAAAATCTTTTCAAAGCACTTTACGGCTACTGACGTGAATGCTACGGGGCGGTAATCATTTAGACAGGTTACCTTCGCTTTCTTGGGCATAGGGACTATGGTGGTCTGTTTGAAACATGTAGGTATTACAGACTCAGTCAGAGAGTTGAAAATGTCAGTAAAGACACTTGCCAATTGGTTAGCGCATGCTATGAGAACACGTCCTGGTAATCCGTCTGACCCTGCGGCTTTGTGAATGTTGACCTGTCTGAAGGTCTTGCTCACATTGGCTACGAAAGCGTGATCACACAAGCATCCGGAACAGCTGGTGCTCTCATGCATGTAGAAATTAGGTAAAATGGATTTTGCCTGCATTAAAATCCCCGGCCACTAGGAGCGCCGCTTCTGGATGAGCATTTTCTTGTTTGCATATGGCCTTATACAGCTGGTTGAGTGCGGTCTTAGTGCCAGCAAAGGTTTGTGGTGGTAAATAGATGGCTATGAATAATATAAATGAGAACTCTCTTGGTAGATAGTGTGGTCTACAGCTTATCATGAGGTATTCTACCTCAGGCGAGCAATATCTCAAAACTTTTTAAATATTAGACATCGCGCACCAGCAGTTATTGACAAAAGGACACACACCCCCACCCCTCGTCTTACCAGACGTAGTTGCTCTGTCCTGCCGATGCACGGAAAAGCCAGCCAGCTCTATGTTATCCTTGTCATTGTTCAGCCACGTCTTGGTGAAACATAAGATATTACAGTTTTTAATATCCCGTTGGCCGGATAGTCTTAATCGTAGATCGTATGTTTTCCAATGATTGCACGTTGGCCAATAATATGGAGGGTAGTGGTGGTTTACCTACTCATTACAGAAAGAAATCGCTGTTCTGATGTCCAGAAGCTCTTTTAAGTCATAAGAGACGGTAGTAGCAACATTATGTAGAAAATAATTTACAAACAATATGAAAAAACAAACAAAATAGCACAGTTGGTTAGCAGCCCGTAAAACGGCAGCCAGCCGCTCCGGCGCCATTATTATCATGGATGCCAAGCCAGGCTTCCCAAAAAGATGTACTAAGAAAAAAAGAAAAAAAGAAAATGTATCGTTTGTCTCTCTGTGTTAAATACATTTCCTTCAATTCTGATTCTGTCTGGTCAAAAAGAGTATGACATTGTTGCTGCCCAAAGATAATGGCCAACCAGCGTTGAGCTAAACTGAGTGAACTCAGTTGTGAATGGTCCTGGCACACCAAAAAAAGTGTCACGGGAAGCCCGTTTGGATTTGGCTTCAGACCAACCACATTGCATCAGAAGGCAAACTTCATTGACAAAGAAAAACGTTAATTGTTGCATCTCTCTGTGTCATTGTCCTCTGGTGGCTAGCAAGCTTAAATGGTCCCTTTCCTAAATTAGCCATGGATGGAGATAGGGTTTTGGACTTGTGGTTTTACTTAATTCTCCGTACTGGCCAATGATTATAATGGCGATTCGGATCCAACCATAAATTCATACATTGTGCCCCTGGCCTGAGAGGATGGAAGTTCAACATGTAGCTAGATGTAGTAGGCTAATGTTAACTAGCTGGCCTGGCGCATCATTGCCCATGAAAGGAAGTTAGGCTAGCGAGCAAATTTTTTTGCCAGGTAGCCTAGGACAACAAAAACTAAAAGTGTGTACTAATTGACTGATAAGGGAAGTATGCTTAAAGGTAATGATTAAAGAATTCCACCCTGAAACGTAACTATTAGTGATTATTCGTTTATGTAGCATGTATAATGAATGATTAAAGTACTAAATGTAAGTCCAATAAGGTTTGGTAGAGACATGTGAGGGAGAGAAATGTGTGTGTGTGTGTGTCCAAGAAAATACCAAGAACAATTCAACTGTGTTTGACCCGACCTGGCTAGAACTCTGAGAAACGTATGATAGGACAGGGAATCCTTTCAAGGTTCCTCTAATCTCGGGGGAATTAAATTGTCGGCTTGGTAGTGATAAACAGTCGATACAACTCACCTACTGTTCGTGTGTATGTATATGCGTAAATAGGGAGTGAGTTATAAAATGGATGTCTTTGTATTATGGACTTCAGAGCGCTGTCGTGAATAAACTGTACGAACCTTTTGCATAAGCTGAGTCTTTGCCTAATTATTATTAAATCCAGGGTCTTACAAACCTTGGGGATTGGTCAAAGCTTATTGATTGATAGTTATTATCATTGGGATTGAAAATTCTCTTGACATTGACAGAGTCATAGACCGTTTAGACAACATGAGGAGGACTGCATTGGCGTTTCTCTACAAGTAGGGTGAGTCAACATATTTTCTACTTGCACACACACAAGCAAGCACAGAAATCAGTACTAAGGACAGCCACATCATATTTAGCTTACGTTGATTGGACTAAATAGTTTTTGGCATTTTTGGCATAGATTATTAGATGATGCTGAAATGTTGAAGTTGAAATGACGCTGGAATAGTGAAAACAGCTCCTGTTTTCTTTGCGACAACTCTCAGTGGTTCTAAATCAATAGTTGTTTAGTAGTTCGAAAATGTCAGAAACATTACCTTGCTTGACCATGCTCTAGGTCATGTAACTGATGTTTTGTGGACTTCACCGGACAGATGTTGCTCTCCGGGTTTTGTAATGAAACAAATGTGTGGTTGAATTAGTTCTGTCTTCTTATTGTCTTGACCTTAGGCCTATATATCACGGTGCCAAGGCATATGAACTAGCAGGTCATAGCAACGCAATTATCACAACACATAGTTGTAATATGGCTAGGGAGATATTCACAATCATACACCCTGCATCATTCTTGAGTTTTTACAACTTCACACAGGAATCAGTCAAGATCCGAGAGAGCTATGGGTTACAGAGATATGGACATACCGGAGGTTGTTGTAGTTTTCTGATGGTAACTTCTTCAGCACAATTTTAAACTGCTCAAGTTTGTCTGTCAATTCTTTCTCCCTAAATAAAGAGGGGAACAGACAGACATTTGAAGAGCAGAAATTAGAGGGGAGCGAAATCATGTAAAGACACTATGTACTGTATGCTTTTAAGATGTAGACCAATCAAGGACCTTACCCTGCTGCTTGAAACCAATCATTGTAGAGTTCAAAGGTCATGAGTGGTTCAGGCAGCTCTCTCAGGTAGCTTTTCAAAGCCCCTACATGGATAAAAGAGAAAATGCTGCTTAGTGCCTATGTGTTGTTAACTGTCAAGTAAAGATATTTGAAACTTGAAAACCTGAAACTTGAAAAGGGGTACTGTCAACAGGGACGGTCTCTCTGACCTGCAACTGCATGAGGGTCAGTGAATTCACTGTGGTTCACGACCCCTCCATCCAGACTGCTCTTCAGTCTCTTCACTACCGAGGCTGCTGCTGCCAGACGAAACAGACCCTGGGAGAGAGATGAAGGGAGATAGAGATAGACAGATTTTATCCAAGAGGGCAAACATTATCGTAGACTGGCTACAGTCCTTTCACCTGCTCAGTTAATTAATAATATCCCATTCACATGTATACCATGTAGTAGATTAATAATCCCAGTCCTCACCTCCTCTCTCATGCCGGTGTGCAGCAGCATGTGAACACACTCCTGGATGGGAACAGCGATCTCCCTACCGCTGTTGTACAGATGAGTCAGCAGGGGCTCCCCGTAAACCTTCCCCTTATAGTTATTCTCCTGGGAGTCTGTGTTAACACACATACTGGTGACACACTGGACAAATCCTAAGCAAGTGGGTGCTACACATTGGATAGGGGGGGGTTACCCATGTACACTAAGTATGGCCTGGGTATTGTAATTGCAAAAACACACACACGCACACACACACACACACACACACACACACACACACACACACACACACACATACAGTACATACATACACACAGTACATACATACACACACCCTATTCACCTGTTTGACTGTCTTTCAGCTCACTGATGTTTCGTTCGAGGAAGTCATGGGAATTCTTATGATGTTCTGCTTGTAGTTCCAGCAGCTAAGGAGAGAGCACAACCCAGACACTTATCAATTATAATTCCTAATAGCTAATAGCACATGATAATTAACGGAAGTACAGCTTGAAAGGGAGGACAATTAGTAGGCCACACTCACACGAATGAAGTAGTTGGCATAGTCATCTTCTTTAGTGGCAAAGTGATACAGATCTGCAGAGTATTGGTCCTGCGGGGAATGTACAGCCACACAAAAAGTTAATACTGTATGTTAGAGGCTGAAACTACTGCATTAAACAACAAAGTGTCTGAAACAGTAACATCCAACACCATACAACACCTTGATGCTCTCCAGTTTCCTCCAGGCCTCCTCCACCTCCTCTTTCAGCCCATCCTGCTTTGCCTGAGGTCCCGTACTAGCCTGGGACCTGAAGGGGCAAAGTCATTCATGATCAGAAGCCATAAAAAGTAAAAGAAAGAACTCAATGGAGATACTGACTAAAGGTAGTTATTATATATATATATATATATGTGTATAAATGAACTGTGTACTGTCTGGAGCATATAGGATCTGTCAAATACAAACACACAGAATGTGTGACCCACTTGTTGCGTGCATTGTGCCAGTCCATTGTGAGTTTGGCAAACTGCTTCTTGTTTTTGAGAATCTCTGGAAGGTCTTCCTACAGATAGTGTACATATGTCATTACATCTCTCACTAAAGCTCCAGTAGATTACTAAGAAAGGATCATCCTTTGTTTAAAAATGGCCTTTTGGCCTTTATACAGATTACAACTTCTCAATTGAAAATGAAACCTTGTTCAAAATATCACTCTTCCTTAAAAAAAGTCCTGCAAAGCTGGTTACAATTCCAATATTATCTACCAGAAAATACAGAAAAAATATTATAGCCAATATTATGGTTTAACTCAAATATACTGATTGATAAAAAAAAACATTATGGATTTTGTAAAATTGTATTATATTTATTACAAATATTATGAATAGGAATGGTGTAGTAATGTCACATATGCAGATATCGAAAATATATGGAAATGTTTTCTCAATCCAAAGTTTTACTGATTGCAGCATTACCTCAAAAATGGATGAGTTAAGTGGAAGGTGGAGAAGGTAAGGAATTGTCTGTCTGCCATACTGTATATTAAAGACCAAAAGTGGCTGAAAAAGGTTGGCATATATATCGAAAAATATGCCAGTTTCATTTGAGGACAAAAACATTGACAGCTGCGCCATACACGTTGCAAAAATATCTGGGAAGAGATTTTCGATGTACCGATTCCATGCACATGGTGTATGAATTGATATACAAAACAGCGCTTCATTCAACATTGAGTTTTCAATTGAAATATTAAACAAAATTCTTGCCACCAACAGAATGTTATATATATGGGACATACAACAATCTCAGCTCTGCATATTTTGCTGTGAAGAAACAGAATCCTTAGATCATTTATTCTGGTATTGTCCCCATCTAGCTTGTTTCTGGCTGAAAAATCACAACATTCTTTTAAAATGATCCCTACAAATAGCAGTTTTGGGCAATTTGGAAAGCCATAGTCAATCAGTCAACAATATAATAATAATCTTAGGAAAAATGTTCCTCTTTATCTCACAATCTGTGGATACTGTGCGATTAGAAATGTTCAAAATGAATGTAAAACATCACATCACAGTTGAGAAATACATGGCACGTGGATATCAAAAGAGGATGTCTACAGAGATAGGTGGGACGGGCTGAGAGTAGCCCAAAATGTAATGTGTATAATCAAAAAACAATATCTTTGTTGTGTAATTACTGTGTGTAAAAGTACCATGTATGTCAAATGTGTGTAAAATGTATATGTAACAAAAAAGTGTAAAAAACTAAAATATAAAACAAAGTTACTGTTGTCCTCAGAAGAGGGGGGGGCAATAACATTTTTTAAATAATAATATATATATATATTTTTTAAAAGTTTTCATATGTAATACTACATAATCACAAACTTAAATTGTTATCCAAAAGTGTCTGAATAACTCTTGCTAATGCAGCCCTTACCTCACTGAGTTTATTGAGAGGCTCCAAAACCTCCTTCTCCAGCTTCAGCTCAAAGTCAGACAGTGTTGCGGCCAGATGACTCTCCATGAAGCAACACATCTCCAATACTTTCCTATCAGAGAGGAAATAGACTAATTGATTCATTGATGAATTTTCAACTGATCATTTGGATGATTGAATACATGGTTTGGTTACTTAAAGTACCTGATAGAAGAGTCTGGATCAAAGTCTTTAAAGCTCTCAGCCATGCTAACAGAGAGCAGCATGAGAGGGAGTTTTTTCTGGAGAGAGAGATAATTTTATATTGATAATCATAATAGAATCATTTCAAGTCAAGGGTCAGGGGTGAAAGGTGAAAGAGTAGACTTTACCATTCTTCTCTCTGTGTCCAGCCCTAGTTGACTCTGCAGACAACCCAGCAGCTTCTTGTGAATAACCTGTGCTGCCTTCTTGGCTGGCTCCACCCGCTGCTCCACCTTAGACCAATGAAAATGACAGATATAGAGCGTATCTTATGTTCACACTGAGCTAGGTACAAATGTATTCACTGAGAAATATTTTCACGTAGTGAAATGAGCCACCACTGTCACCCTTTATCATCAGCCTTCACTCACCATAACCAGATCTTCTGTGAGAAGATCTGTGGCATCCTGTGACCTATTAATAATGTTAAAAAAGGCTTTCAGGCAATATTTGTGTTACAGTTGCAGTCTTACTTAGGAATGTTCTTGGTAAGTGGAGTGTGCCAATACAGTATATTTTGCACTATGCTTCTTTGACTAGAATACTGACATTACACAAAATAAAATAAACAGTAAGGCACATTTCCGCATATGATCAAATGCGACATTTTTGCTTAACGTTTCATTCATACATCTATGTGCTTTTACGAAGAAAGAAAACATTTAGGCTACGAGGACATTTATATTCATAGCCACATCCATCGTAAAAACAAGTAGATGACAATAGTGGTCAATGTCGACTCCGTGTATTTTTCCCCCAACTCCTATGGTGGTGCAGTCTGCTAAGGTTGTGAGTTCTAATCCCACACGGGGCAGGTATTTTTTGTTTTCAAATCCTTTATTCACAATATTCATATCTTGCCCACATACTTCTAATTCTGATAAGTGAAAGTATACCTGTGAGAGAGGTTGCCCTGGTAGTAACTATGTTTTTATACAGTATCCAAGAGCAATCTGTGAGTTAATTTGACCATTGGAAAAAGAGCTACTGCGTAAATACTGCAAAGCAGGTTGGATTCATTTTCAAGGTGATGATTACACTGTTCCTACCAACACAATACTACATTAGAAAGATTATATTTTCTGTCCAGAGCTGTATTTGCTCACAATGCACATCATTTTATGATAAAAGCGTGCCAGTGGACTGGTAAGTATGCTTTAGTGAGAAAATGTTGGGATCAATTGCAACTATGTTTACCCGCCCAACCCACAACTTCTCACTTGAATGCGTTTTATAAAAATTGGATAGCGGTTGGGCAAATGCTGACATTGGGGTTGAGAGTTATCCTTTAAAGTTAGAGAGTGGAGGCTACTGCTGTGGGCTGAAACCAGGCCAGAGATGGGGGAGGGGCTGTTTTAGGGGACTTACAAGTGGGATGAGAGAGAGAGAGAGAGAGTGAGTGAGTGACAGGCAGAGAGAGAGAGAGAAAGAGTGAGAGAAACAGAGGGAGAGAGAGAAAGAGACAGCGAGAAAGCGAAAGAGAGACAGAGAGAATGAAAGAATGGCAATGAAGTTTCAGCAGCATCTGATAGAGAGCAGTGTTACATCAGTGAAACAGCTGCAGTGTAGCCGTGAAGCCCAAGCATTTTCTAACAGTTTTTTTCTTCTTCAACTAAACAAAAGCCCATAGGCGTCTTTCTACCTGTGTGTGTTTTTTTTTATAGTTAAGGTCACATTCAGTTATTCTGAACAAAGTGAGAATAGTGTAGGTAGGGGCTCCTTTACTGTGGTTAGAGCTCTGTTCTGGTGCAGCCGCACTGTTAATTAGCAGGGATTATTAATAGCCTGAAACACGTCAGTGGCATGGAGGCCTGCAAACACACCACTTCCATGGTCTGTTGCAACCTGCTGCAGAAACGCTCAGCTATCAGCCAGGGTAGCGTGGGCATCAACAACCCGACGTGGGTATCAACAACCCGACGTGGGCATCCAATTACATATTTTCTCTGATCTGAAGCATAATACACGTACATACACATGTACAGATTGGCTTTTGTACATGGGACATTACTGGAGCAAAGGACATTCAGGGGCACAGTTTACTCTTTAAGGTACAGGGGAATCTCAAATAAAATTGTATTTGTCACAAGTTTCATAAACAACAGGTGTAGAGTAACAGTGAAATGCTTACTTACAGGCCCTTCCCAACAAGAGAGAAAAAGAATAACATGAGGAATAAATACACAATGATTAACGATAACTTGGCTATATACACAGGGTACCAGTACCGAGTCCATGTGCAGGGGTACGATGTACAGTGCCTTGCGAAATTATTCGGCCCCATTGAACTTTGCGACCTTTTGCCACATTTCAGGCTTCAAACATAAAGATATAAAACTGTAATTTTTTGTGAAGAATCAACAACAAGTGGGACACAATCATGAAGTGGAACGACATTTATTGGATATTTCAAACTTCTTTAACAAATCAAAAACTGAAAAATTGGGCGTGCAAAATTATTCAGCCCCCTTAAGTTAATACTTTGTAGCGCCACCATTTGCTGCGATTACAGCTGTAAGTCGCTTGGGGTATGTCTCTATCAGTTTTGCACATCGAGAGACTGAAATTTTTTCCCATTCCTCCTTGCAAAACAGCTCGAGCTCAGTGAGGTTGGATGGAGAGCATTTGTGAACAGCAGTTTTCAGTTCTTTCCACAGATTCTCGATTGGATTCAGGTCTGGACTTTGACTTGGCCATTCTAACACCTGGATATGTTTATTTTTGAACCATTCCATTGTAGATTTTGCTTTATGATTTGGATCATTGTCTTGTTGGAAGACAAATCTCCGTCCCAGTCTCAGGTCTTTTGGAGACTCCATCAGGTTTTCTTCCAGAATGGTCCTGTATTTGGCTCCATCCATCTTCCCATCAATTTGAACCATCTTCCCTGTCCCTGCTGAAGAAAAGCAGGCCCAAACCATGATGCTGCCACCACCATGTTTGACAGTGGGGATGGTGTGTTCAGGGTGATGAGTTGTGTTGCTTTTACGCCAAACATAACGTTTTGCATTGTTGCCAAAAAGTTCAATTTTGGTTTCATCTGACCAGAGCACCTTCTTCCACATGTTTGGTGTGTCTCCAGGTGGCTTGTGGCAAACTTTAAACAACACTTTTTATGGATATCTATAAGAAATGTCTTTCTTCTTGCCACTCTTCCATAAAGGCCAGATTTGTGCAATCTACGACTGATTGTTGTCCTATGGACAGAGTCTCCCACCTCAGCTGTAGATCTCTGCAATTCATCCAGAGTGATCATGGGCCTCTTGGCTGCATCTCTGATCAGTCTTCTCCTTGTATGAGCTGAAAGTTTAGAGGGACGGCCAGGTCATGGTAGATTTGCAGTGGTCTGATACTCCTTCCATTTCAATATTATCGCTTGCACAGTGCTCCTTGGGATGTTTAAAGCTTGGGAAATCTTTTTGTATCCAAATCCGGCTTTAAACTTCTTCACAACAGTATCTCGGACCTGCCTGGTGTGTTCCTTGTTCTTCATGATGCTCTCTGCGCTTTTAACGGACCTCTGAGACTATCACAGTGCAGGTGCATTTATACGGAGACTTGATTACACATAGGTGGATTGTATTTATCATCATTAGTCATTTAGGTCAACATTGGATCATTCAGAGATCCTCACTGAACTTCTGGAGAGAGTTTGCTGCACTGAAAGTAAAGGGGTTGAATAATTTTGCACGCCCAATTTTTCAGTGTTTGATTTGTTAAAAAAGTTTGAAATATCCAATAAATGTCGTTCCACTTCATGATTGTGTCCCACTTGTTCTTGATTCTTCACAAAAAAATACAGTTTTATATCTTTATGTTTGAAGCCTGAAATGTGGCAAAAGGTCGCAAAGTTCAAGGGGGCCGAATACTTTCGCAAGGCACTGTAATTGAGGTAGATATGAATCTTGTGGGCGGGGATGTGCCCTCAAGTTAACAATTGAACCCCCCCAGAGTCATATATTTAGAGAGTTTTGCCAATGTAGTTACTGCATTATCAATCAAATGTATTTATAGAGCCCTTTTTACAACAGCAGTTGTCACAAAGTGCATATACAGAAACCGAGCCTAAAACTCCAGAGAGCAAGCAGTGCAGATGTAGAGGCACGTTGGCTAGGAACAACTCCTTAGAAAGGCAGGAACCTAGGAAGAAACCTAGAGGACCCGGCTCTGAGGTGTGGCCAGTCGTTTTCTGGCTAATGTATTTATTGTACATGACATTTCAACATTCTATGGTAGCCATGTTAGCTCACCATTAACATGACATGGCAAATATTTAAACAATGCTATGTAACTAAATGTCTAGAATTAGACGAATATTCTAAATTCTAAAAGTTGGCCTAACTCTCTTAAATATATGGCTCTGCTGTGTCATTGTGTCACAGGCCACACTCAAAGTAAGACATGCGCGTAATCTTGCCGTGACGCCATTCAAAATAATTATTCATTGTTATGACTGTTCTCTCACTGAAGATGATGAAACATTACAGTCATCCACTATTCGCACTACACCATGGAACCCTGTCTGCTTCACTCTTCCTCCTACTTTCATACCAACGGTGGCATGATGATCATGAACTCTGCGGTTGTCCTCAGACACCAAAGATACTCTGTCCTTTGCAGAAGTCAGATGACTTTACCACAGGAAGCTGCTGAGGGGAGGACGGCTCATAATAATGGCCGGAACGGAGCAAATGGAATGGCATCCATGTGTTTGATGTATTTGACAGCATTCCCCTGATTCTGCTCCAGCCATTACCATGAGCTCATCCTCCCCAATTAAGGTGCCACCAACCTCCTGTGGACTCTACCAAACAGGCTCCCCACTCACCAAAACCTTGTCTAAAGGTTCTTCTTTCACCCACAGATGCTCATGATGAAAATAACTAAGATTAGAACGTAGAATCAGACTTTAGAGTTTAGATTGTCACAAAACTTGATAGCATTGGTTAGAAGTACAGTATCTCACTATTTATTCTCCATTCTATGCAGTTAGTTCCAAGTTCTTTGAAAATAACTATTGTATTAGAACTGAAAATAAATAAGCTATTGTATTTTCACAAATATATCCCCCTCCAAAAAAACAAAAAGTCCAAAATGGCACATGAAAGTACTTACTTCCCCACAGAGCCAAGCTGCTTCAAGAGGTTGAAAGATTTCAGCATGGTTGCATAGGAGTCAGCCCGCCTCTTACAAATTATCCCTCTGTCTTGACTCCAGCCAGGTCCTCAGTCATGTGTTGCCAAGTCAGTGTCTGTATTATTTCGTTGAGCAGACACCACTGCAAGTGGTTTTCTTCAGTGTGTGTTGTTGGTGTGATGTTCTGTCATCCAGCAGTATTCGTTCTTGTTTTGAAAATGTGCTCTGTGACTGTGTTCAACCGCCACTCAGTCACACAGAGCTCGAAGAGAAGAGGAAGTTGCCTCAAATGAAGCAGCAGCAGAGGAAGAGGGGTTTTTCAATATCAATGTGAAATAATATATACAGTGAATTCGGAAAGCATTCAGACCCTTTACTTTTTCCACATTTTGTTATGTTACAGCCTTATTCTAAAATGGATTAAATAAAAAACATTTCCTCATAAATCTACACACAATACTCATAATAACAAAGCGAAAGCAGGTTTGTAGACATTTTTGTGAATGTTTTCTTTATTTTTACTATTTCCTACATTGTAGAATAATAGTGAAGACATCAAAACTATGAAATAACACATATGGATTCATGTAGTAACCAAAAAAGTGTTAAACAAATCAAATTATATTTTATATTTGAAATTCTTCAAAGTACCCACGCTTTGCCTTGATGACAGCTTTGCCCACTCTTGGTATTCTCTCAACCAGCTTCATGAGGTAGTCACCTGGAATGCATTTACATTAACAGGTGTGCCTTCCTAAAAGTTAATTTGTTGAATTACTTTCCTTCTTAATGGGTTTGAGCCAATCAGTTCTGTTGTGACAAGGTCAGGGCGGTATACAGAAGACAGCCTATTTGGTAAAAAGACCAAGTCAATATTATGGCAAGAACAGCATAAGTAAGTAAAGAGAAATGACAGTCCATCATTACATGAAGGTCAGTCAATACGGAAAATTTCAAGAACTTTGAAAGTTTCTTCAAGTGCAGTCGCAAAAATCATCAAGCGCTATGATGAAACTGGCTCTCATGAGGACCGCCACAGGAAAGGAAAACCCAGAGTTACCTCTGCTGTAGAGGATAAGTTCATTAGAGTTTGCAGCCCAAAGAAACGCTTCACAGAGTTCAAGTAACAGACATATCTCAACATCAACTGTTCAGAGGAGACTGCGTGAATCAGGCCTTCATGGTCGAATTGCTGCAAATAAAATAAGACTAAAGGACACCAATAAGAAGAAGAGACTTGCTTGGGCCATAAAACACAATCAATGGACATTAGACCGGTGAAAATCTGTCCTTTGGTCTGAGGAGTCAAAATTTGAGATTTTTTGTTCCAACCGCGCCTTTGTGAGACAGAGTGGGTGAACTGATAATCTTCGCATGTGTGGTTCCCACTGTGAAGTACGGAGGAGCAGGTGGGACGGTGCTTTGCTGGTGACACTGTCAGTGATTTATTTAGAATTCAAGGCACACTTAACCAGCATGGCTACCACAGCATTCTACGGTGATACGCCATCCCATCTGCTTTGCTTTTTTTTGTAAGAGGGCATATCAAACCAAATTAAAGTTTATTTGTCTCTTGCGCCGAGTACAAGTGTAGACCTTTCAGTGAAATACTTACTTACAAGCCCTAACCCACAGTGCACTTTTTAAGTAAAAAGTAGGTATTAGGTAAACAATAGATAAGTAAAGAAATAAAAAAAACTGTAAAATGACAGTGAAAATAACAGTAGCGAGGCTGTATACATGTGGTACCAGTACAGACTCAATGGGGCACCCGCTTAGTTGGGCTAATTGAGGTAATATGTACATGTAGGTAGAGTTAAAGGGACTGAGCATAGATGATAAACAGAGAGTAGCAGCAGCGTAAAATAGATGTCTTATGGCTTGAGTGTAAAAGCTGTTGAGAAGCCTTTTTGTCTTAGACTTGGCGCTCCGGTACTGCTTGCCGTGCAGTAGCAGAGAGAACAGTCTATGACTGGGGTGGCTGGGGTCTTTGACAATTTTTAGGGCCTTTCTCTGACATCGCCTGGTGTAGAGGTCCTGGATGACAGGCAGCTTGGCCCCAGTGATGTACTGGGCCATACACACTACACTCTGCAGTTCCTTGCGGTCGGAGGCCGAGCAGTTGCCGCACCAGGCAGTGATGCAACCAGACTCTCGATTTTGCAGCTGTAGAACCTTTTGAGGATCTGAGGACCCATGCCAAATCTTTTCAGTCTCCTGAGGGGGAATAGGTTATGTCGTTCCCTCTTCACGACTGTCTTGGTATTTTTGGACCCTTCTAGTTTGTTGGTGATGTGGAGACCAAGGAACTTGAAGCTCTCAACCTGCTCGACTACAGCCCTGTCGATGAGAATGGGGGCGTGCTCGGTCCTCCTTTTCCTGTAGTCACAATCCTCTCCTCTATCTTGATTACGTTGAGGGATAGGTTATTATTCTGGCACCACCCGGCCAGGTCTCTGACCTCCTCCCTATTGTGTTGAACGCTGAGCTGTAGTCCATAAATATCATTCTCACGTAGGTGTTCCTTTTGTCCAGGTGTGAAAGGGCAGTGTGGAGTACAATAGAGATTGAATCATCTGTGGATCTGTTTGAGCGGTATGCAAATTGGAGTGGGTCTTGGGTTTCTGGGATCATGCTGTTAATGTGAGCCACTACCAGCCTTTCAAAGCACTTCATGGCTACGGACGTGAGTGCTACAGGTCTGTAGTCAATTAGGCAGGTTACCTTATTGTTCCTGGGCACAGGGACTATGGTGGTCTGCTTGTAGCTTTCATCAATCAATCAATACATTTGTCAAATTTATTGATAAAGCCCTTCTTACATCAGCTGATGTCACAAAGAGCTGTACAGAAACCCAGCCTAAAACCCCAAACAGCAAGCAATGCAGTTGTAGAAGCACAGTGGCTAGGAAAAACTCCCTAGAAAGGCCAGAACCTAGGAAGAAACCTAGAGAGGAACCAGGGTATGAGGGGTGGCCAGTCCTCTTCTGGCTGTGCCAGGTGGAGATTATAACAGAACATGGCCAAGATTTTCAAATGTTCATAGATGACCAGCAGGGTCAAATAATAATTATCACAGTGGTTGTCGAGGGTGCAGTAAGTCAGCACCTCAGGAGTAAATGTTAGTTGACTTTTTATAGCCGATCATTCAGAGTATCTCTACCGCTCCTGCTGTCTCTAGAGAGTTGAAAACAGCAGGTCTGGGACAGGTAGCACATCCGGTGAAAAGATCAGGGTTCCATAGCCGCAGGCAGAACAGCTGAAACTGGAGCAGCAGCAGCACTGCCAGGTGGACTGGGGACAGCAAGGAGTCATCAGGCCAGGTATTCCTGAGGCATGGTCCTAGGGCTCAGGTCCTCAGAGAGAGAAAGAAAGAAAGAAAGAAAGAAAGAAAGAAAGAAAGAAAAGAAAGAAAGAAAGAAAAAAAGAGAGAAAGAGAGAGAAAAAGAAAGAAAGAGAATTAGAGAGAGCATACTTAAATTCACATAGGACACCAGATAAGACAGAAGAAATACTCTAGATATAACAGACTGACCCTAGCCCCCCGACACATAAACTGCATAAATACTGGAGGCTGAAACAGGAGGGGTCGGGAGACACTGTGGCCCCGTCCGACGATAACCCCGGACAGGGCCAAACAGGCAAGAATAACCCCACCCACTTTGCCAAAGCACAGCCCCCACACCATTACAGGGATATCTTCAACCACCGACTTACCATCCTGAGACAAGGCCGAGTATAGCCCACAAAGATCTCTGCCACGGCATCACTCCAAGGGGGCGCCAACCTGGACAGGAATATCACATCAGTGACTCAACCCACATCAATGTAATTGTCTGCATAATTTCCCATCCCCCATACATTTGAGGGTAAATACTGTATATATATTTATATACATACATACACATACCCACATATATATAAATATACATACAAATACACATACATATCTTTTTAAAATGCATTTTACTATTATTTCCCTGAAACCTTACTCCCCTAATTGGAGTAAACCTACTAGATAACAACACTTAGGCTTCTACTTCCAGCTTATACATACTATATATATTTTACAGACACAGACACAATCTATTTTACAATAGTTATATTTAGTTTGTTTTTAGTCCTGGCCTTCCTCTATTTCTGATGTCCATTCATTTGGATTTCTATTTGCTATATATTTTTAACTGTGCTATTTCACAAAAGTTCTGAACCTATATATACATTTTACAGACACAGTATATTTTACATTTATTTTCTTGTTGTTATTAGTCCCACCCTTTAGCTCCATTCAACCCCTCCCACTATCTCTTAACACCATCCAAAGTGAATTTCCATTTGCCATATATTTTTCAACTGTGCTGTGATGCTTCACAAACGTTCTGAACCTTCGTATTCTCATAGCTTCTACAGATTGTAAATTAAAGATAAACATTTTTGCTAAAAGTAGTTTTATATTATTGTTCGTATGACTATGACTTTTCAAATCACCCAGTATTGCTATCTACAGTGTTAGCTCCAGGTAAATTATTAAATTCTTCAGCCATTCCTTGACCTGTGACCAAAACGAGCTATGTATGGACAGTACCAAATGAAAGTGGGACTATCGTTTGTTTTTCAACAGGACAATGACCCAAAACACATCTCCAGGCTGTGTAAGGGCTATTTGACCAAGAAGGAGAGTGATGGAGTGCTGCATCAGATGACCTGGCCTCCACAATCACCCGACCTCAGCCCAATTAAGATGGTTTGGGACAAGTTGGACCGCAGAGTGGAGGAAAAGCAGCAAACAAGTGCTCAGCATATGTGGGAACTCCTTCAAGACTGTTGGAAAAGCATTCCTCATGAAGCTGGTTGAGAGAATGCCAAGAGTGTGCAAAGCTGTCATCAAGGCAAAGGGTGACTACTTTAAAGAATCTCAAAAATAAAATGTATTTTGATTTGTCTAACACTGCTTACTGCCTGATTCCATGTGTTATTTCATAGTTTTGATGTATTAGCTATTATTCTACAATGTAGAAAAACCCTTGAATGAGACGGTGTGTCCAGACTTTTGACTGGTACTGTAAGTATTCAGACCCTTTGCTATGGGACTCGAATTTAAGCTCAGGTGCATCCTTGTTTACATTGATCATCCTTGAGATGTTTCTAAAACATGATTGGAGTTCACCTGTGGTAAATTCAAGTGATTGGACATGATTTGAAAAGAGACACACCTGTATATAGCATTGAAGGTCCCCAAGAACACAGTAGCCTCGGACATTCTTAAATGGAAGAAGTTTAGAACTACCAAGACTCTTCCAAGAGCTGGCCACCTGGCCAAACTGAACAATCGGAGGAGAAGGGCCTTGGTCAGTGATGTGACCAAGAACCTGATGGTCACTCTGACAGAGCTCCAGAGTTCCTCTGTGGAGATGGAAGAACCTTCCAGAAACCCAATAATCTCTGCAGCACTTCACCAATCAGGCCTTTAGGGTAGAGTTGCCAAACGGAAGCCACTCCTCAGTAAAAGGCACGATAGCCTGCTTGGAGTTTGCCAAAAGGCACCTAAAGAACAAGATTCTCTGATCTGATGAAACCAAGATTGAACTCTTTGGCCCGAATGCCAAGCGTCACTTCTGGAGGAAACCTCGCACCATCCCTACGGTGAAGCACGGTGATGGAAGCATCATGCTGTGGGGATGTTTTTCAGACCAGGGACTGGGAGACTAGTCAGGTTTGAGGGAAAGATGAACGGAGCAAAGTACAGAGAGATCCTTGATGAAAACCTGCTCCAGAGCGCTCAGGACCTTAGACTGGGGCGAAGGTTCACCTTCCAAAAGGACAACGACCCTAAGCACACAGCCAAGACAACGCAGGAGTGGCTTCGGGACAATTCTTTGAATGTCATTGAGTGGCCCAGCCAGAGCCCAGACTTGAACCCGATAAAACATCTCTGGAGAGTCCGGCAAATAGCTGTGCAGCAACGCTCCCCATACAACCTCACAGAGTTTGAGAGGATCTGCAGAGAAGAATGGGAGAAAATCCCCAAATACAGGTGTACCAAGCTTGTAGCGTCATACCCACGAAGACTTGAGGTTATAATTGCTGCCAAAGGTGCTTCAACAAAGTACTGAATAAAGGGTCTGAGTACTTATATAAATGTGAAATTTCAGTTTTTAATTTGCAAAATAAAAAATAAAAAACTGTTTTTGTTTTGTCATTATGGGGTATTGTGTGTAGATTAATAGGGGGGGAAACTATTTCATCCACTTTAGAATAAGGCTGTAACGTAACAAAACGTGGAAAAAGTCAAGGGGTCTGAATACTTTCTGAATGCACTGTACATACAGTATCTGAGTCATAGATAACCTTACAGTGCATTCGGAAAGTGTTCTGAGTCGCATATCAAAGGGTCTGAATACTTATGTCAATAAAGTATTTCTGGGTATTTTTTTAATGCATTTGCAAAAATGTCTAAAAACCTATTGTCTCTTTGTCATTATGTCTCATTGTGTGTAGATTGATGAGGAAAAACATTTATTTAATCCATTTTAGAATAAGGCTGTAACATCATAAAATGTAGAAAAAGTTAAGGGGTCTGAATACTTTTCAAATTCTTTGTATACCTGCCTAGATGTCGTAATCTTCACCTTTAATTGAGGATGATCAGTTTGATAGAATATATTACTGTACTATACAGTTATAGGATGTAAACTTCCATATGTATGATTGATGATATAAACTAATGAATGGTCTGAGTCATATACACTGATTATACAAAACATTAGCAACACCTGCTCTTTCCATGACATAGACTGACCAGGTGAATCCAGGTGAAAGCTATGATCTCTTATTGATGTAACCTAATAAATCCACTTCAAGCAGTGTAGAGATGAAGGGGAAGAGACAGGTTAGAGAACGATTTTTAAGCCTTGGGTCAACTGAGACATGGATTATGTATGTGTCCCATTCAGAGGGTGAGTGGGCAAGACAAAATGTTTAAGTGCCTTTGAACGGGGTATGGTAGTAGGTGCCAGGCAGACCGGTTTGTGTCAAGAACTGCAACCCTGCTGTGTTTTTCCTGCTCGACAGTTTTCCGTGTGTATCAAGAATGGTCCACCACCCAAAGGACATCCGGCCAACTTGACACAACTGTGGGAAGCATTGGAGTCAACATGGGCCAGCATCCCTGTGGAACGCTTTTAACACCTTGTAGAGTCCATTGATGAATTGAGGCTGTTCTGAGAGCAAAAGTGTGTGCAACTCAATATTAGAAGGTTGTTTCTACTGTTTGGTACACTCAAAGTATACTGTATACCAGGTTTCCCTAACTGGTGACCCACGGGTGGTTTTATGTGTTTTAGGAGCATAAATAAAATATTTTAATTGTTGGACATAATAGACTGTAAAAACTCCAGGAAATCAGCCCCAAGTTATATTCCCAAGTATTCCAAAACATAATAGAGAGACGTGATTGTATACAAATGTAAGCAAGGTTTGAAATGATTATGTTTTAGTCAAATATTATATCTGTTTTGGCTTCTTGTGGTTAATTTGAAATCTATAAATTATTTGTAATTATGTTCCCGCCCCCCAAACTGAGCAATCGGAGGAGAAGGGCCTTGGTCCAGAAAATATCTGCCCATGGCTGAATCTAGTTGATGATCCCTGCTGTATACTGTATGTCTGCCTAGATGTAGTATTCTGCAACTTTAATTTCGGGTATGCTGGTTGAGGATGGACCATGCATAGTAGATTGTGCAAGGGACCTTGGTAAATCTTGTAGTAGCTACTAACAAGGATTTACCAAGACACACACACACACCTATCCATTTATTTTCAAAACACATCACTGAATACAGGCCTGTCTGTGTCTACATCAGTCCCCCGATGACTTGAGGATATGCACAATACTTTTACTTTACATGAGAATCTAAATACAACGTCTATGGTGCTATTATGGGCGAATAATACTGGACGATCTGACATTCATGGCTTCTGTTCAGTCTCTGCTTCTGTAAATGGAAGCGGTCTGTCCACAGCACTCATAGGAGCAGGATGTGAGAGAGAGAGAAAAGGGGAAACACAATCTATTGAAGTCTGGGCGTCACTTCTCATATTGAGTCTAATAACTATGGTATGTGAGTGGTGACACAATAGCAATCTATCCTAGCTATGCTTTCTGATAGGCTTATACTATAGTTGACATTTCTGAAAATGTCCAGTTTATCTACAACATCAATACAGTTGCATGTAGGCCCATGGGCAGATTGGCTGCTGTGGCCTTATCAAATACTGCAGCCTGGTGGTCACAGTGAAATTGCAAAGAGATAGTCACTAGGTATGGGGTGATGGGTAGATTGGTGAACGGTGTGGAAAATGAGCAATAAGCAATAGCCAAAGCTTATAGTCTTCAGCTACCATCTCGGGGGGAAAAAATGGTTTCACCTATATGCATTGTAGCGACCATCAGTGCGGTCCCCCAAATCCACTACAGTATCATAATCTTGTGTGTTATCACTCTGTTCAACGACACCCTGGAAGCCAAGCAGTGACTCAACGTATTACACACCGTCTGTCAGAGCATTCACATCAGCTACTGAAGCCAAAGCAGATCTTTTGTCCAGCTCTGAAAAGCTTGGGGTGTGCAAGAACAAAATGTTCTATATGAGGCATTAAAGAGTCCGTATAATTAGGCCTACAGCTTCTGCAATGTCATACAGAGCATTCAGAAAGTATTCAGACCCCTTCACTTTTTCCACATTGTTACGTCAGAGCCTTATTCTAAAATTGATTAAATTGTTTCCCCCCTTATCAATCTACACACAATAACCCTTAATGGCAACACAAAAACAGGTTTTTAATGTTTGCAAAAGTATGTAAAAAAAAACTGACCTCCTGAGTGGCGCAGAGGTCTAAGGTACTGCATCACAGCGCTTGAGGCATCACTATAGATCCGGGTTCCATCCCAGGCTGACTCGCAGCCGGCTGTGACCTTGAGACCCATGAGGCGGCACACAATTGGCCCAGTGTTGTCCGGGTTAGGGGAGGGTTTGGCCGGCTGGGATGTCCTTGTCCCATCGCGGTCTAGCCACTCCTATGCCGGGCGCATGCACGCTGACACGGTCACCAGTTGTACAGTGTTTCCTTTCCCTAGTCCGTACAGGATTTACTGCATGGGACAAGACTAATTACCAATTGGATATCACAAAATTGAGATAAAATAAATTTTAAAAAAGACATCTCACATTTATGTAAGTATTCAAACCTTTTACTCTGTACTTTGTTCAAGCACCTTTAGCAGCGATTACAGCCTCGAGCCTTCTTGGGTATGACGCTACAAGCTTAGCACACCTGTATTTGGGGAGTTTCTCTCATGCTGTCAGAATAGCTGCGGAGCATCGCTGCACAGCAAATTTTCAGCTTTCTCCAGAGATGTTCGATCAAGTTGAAGTCTGGGCTCTTGCTGGGCCACTCAAGGACATTCAGAGACTTGTCCCGAAGCCACTCCTGCATTGTCTTGGCTGTATGCTTAGGGTTGTTGTCCTGTTGGAAGGTGAACCTTCACCCCAGTCTGAGGTCCTGAGTGCTCTGGAGCGGGTTTTTATTAAGGATCTCTCTGAGCTCCATTCAGTCCCTTAATGCTGAAAAACATCCCCACAGCATGATGCTACCACCACCATGCTTCACTGTAAGGATGGTGCCAGGTTTCTTCCAGACGTGACACTTGGCATTTAGGCCAAAGAGTTAAATCTTGGTTTCATCAGACCAGAGAATCTTGCTTGTCATGGTCTGAGATTCCTTAAGTTGCCTATTGTCAAACTTCAAGCGGGCTGTCATGTGCCTTTTACTGAGGAGTGGCTTCTGTCTGCCCCTCTGCCCTAAAGGCCTGATTGGTGGAGTGCTGCAGAGATGTTTGTCCTTCTGGAAGGTTCTACGATCTCCATAGAGGAACTCTGGAGCTCTGTCAGAGTGGCCATCGGGTTCTTGGTCACCTCCCTGACCAAGGCTCTTCTCCCCCGATTGCTCAGTATGGCAGACTCTAGGATGAGTCTTGGTGGTTCCAAACTTCTTCCATTTAATAATGATGGAAGGCCACAGTGTTCTTAGGGACCTTCAATACTGCAGAAATGTTTTGGTACCCTTCAGATCTGTGCCGACACAATCCTGTCTGAGCTCTACGGACAATTCCGTCGACCACATGGCTTGCTTTTTGCGCTAACATGCACTGTCAACTGTGGGACCTTATATAGACAGCTGTGTGCCTTTTCAAATCATGACCAATCAATTGAATTTATGACAATTGCACTCCAATCAAGTTGTAGAAACAATGTTCAAAGGAAACACGATGCACCTGAGCTCATTGCCGAGTGTCATAGCAAAGGTCTGAATAGTTACGTAAATAACTTGTTTAAAAATACATTTGCAAACATTTCTAAAAACCTGTTTTTGCTTTATTATTGGGTATTGTGTGTAGATTGATGAGGAAAATGTTTTTAATTTAATACATTTAGAACAAGGCTGGAGCAAAACAAAATGTGTAAAAGGGGAAGGGGTCTGAATACTTTCAAAATGCACTGTGTGATGTGTATGGTGCAGCGTAGGCTAAGAATGTATTACGAGTCCATTCAATAAAAGATAAATGATACCCAAAACAATAGTTATTAATTTATCTATTAATGTATTTATTTCTATACAACAAATGAACTCAAAGACAAAAATCAAACAGTTGACCAATCCTGGAGAGTCATTATTATAAACATTAAAACACTTTGTATATACTGTATGTTTTCAAGAGAGAAATGAGTTTCAGCCACCTCCATTCATAGAATATTGCTTTCCTGTTAAAAGGCATCTCAGGTTCCAACCATCACACTATAGCATAGCATCCTTATGACTAATAGAGTGGGCGCGTTCCTCTGCCCAGCCGTTGCTTATGCATGCCAAATCTTACAATGCCCAGAAAGGTATTTTACCCATCAGCTAACCACATTATGTTATAGCAATCTGGTGCCTGACCACAGTCGATGAGGATGCACGCAACCATTGTTGATGCATCCAACTTCTGAGCAGGGGAACGCGACCATTGACATTGCCCTGTGTGAACTGTCAAAAGGCAAAAAAAATATAGAAGAGAAAACCATAGCACTGAAAAAGAGACTTACAGTATGAGGCCCCAGCAACGCTTTTTTCAAGGTAATTATGAAATATTAACAATTAATTTTTATGCCAACAGAGCTCCTTTTTGACTACAAGACTTTACGCTGCAAGGTGGTTCAATCAGAAATTAGAGCCAGCTGGCAGCTGAAACGAGCTAAACATGTCTGGGCAGAAACACAAACAGAATAAAGGGTAAAAACTCCAACACCTAAATAGAAGTTGCATAAAGGCTGACATTCCTTTATACATGTTCTGTCTGAGACACTTCTGCCTATGGGACCTCTTCTTTCCTTTGGAGGCAAATGACTTTGAACTGTCAGGTTGTGAATGAAGACAACTGGTAGAGATGAAACAGAACATAATAAAGAATACATAAAGATTTCCTGTATAACATGTTCCTCTGTCCCAACCACCACCACCTGATTCACCTTAATAACAGGTCAGATGAAAGTATACAAACCCCTACTCATCCTCCCACAACACTTCCCATTCATAAGTAAACAGTGTTAAAATGCAAAAAATATAATCAAAGAATGATCTCCAGCAGCTTTAGAATTAGAACACAGGGGAGGAGTGAAGACACTAGAACGCCTGCCGCTGTGACCTCACAGAATACGGAGGAACTAAACAGGCAAACCTGAAGTGCTCCTTTTCCGTCTCCTCCATAACGCCCGGCTCACACCCTTCCCTCATCGGAGATGAAGGGCAGGAGCCCAAGCACATGTTACCCCTGAGCTGACAACCCTCATATCGATCCCCTCCTACAGTCTTCTTGTATCTCCATCCTCCCCAGATCGTTTTCCAGGCCAAGTCCTCGGGAGACAGGCCTAACGCTTGGACTTGGAGTCTTCAGCTTCTTTTTCTAGGAAATCATCAGATAAAGACAGTCAGCCACTGAATTTAAAAGGAGCAACCACAGTCTGTCTGAATAAACAGTGCCCGTATGACTTTCTGACTAACCATTTAAGCCCTGTGTTCCTGTCAGACAGTATAGCACAAAGGACAAGCACAGTATGAGAGATTCCTTATCCCTCACCTTTTTTGAGGCCGTCCCTCTTCTTTTGTGCGTCCTCTCTCTGCTTCTTGATGATGGCCAGCCTGGCGAGGTCGGCCCGTGCCTGGTCTGTCTTCCCCTCTAGGTGAAGCTTCATGTAGCGTTCCTTAGCTTTCTGCTTCTCTATCTCCTCCCTGAGACAAAAAGCAAGATGGTCAAACAGGGTCCTGCTTTCAAGACTTTAGAATAACATATCCTTGCCTACACCTACTTCCAAGACTTTCACCAACAAGTCAAAACGGGCTCTTCCTAAATCCACTGACTTCAATCCTTTCATTTTAGACATTGGCATTAGGCCTGAGACTTGAAGGAAAAGAGAGATCCTCACCTCTCTCGGCGTGACAGCTCTTTGGGTGCGTTGACATCAAGCTCGGTCACCTTCTTACTTTTCTGCGATATACGGTTGGGATTCTCAATCTCAATCAATCCTTCCACTCCACTCTTCTTCTTATTCTGCAGTAACAGAACATCAAGACATTGAACAGAGAGCCAACACTGCAGCTCTGACTGAGGTAGTGCTGGCAAGTAAATGGTAGGTGACACTTTGAAAGTGAGTAGGTGCATCTTGACAAGCCTTTCAGTAAAACCACAACACTTCTAATTCCTTAGCGGACAGACTAGACATTAAAAGGAGATCCCGCACTCACAACGTCCTCCTCTTCACTGCTGCTGTCATCAGATCCTGATGACTTCTCCTCCTCCTTCTCTACTCCACCGTTCGCCTCCTATCACACATTCACAGGTTAGATCATGTTCAAGACGTCATGTCTGTTTGAAATGTATTTCACACCTCTGAATATATAGATATATGTTACTAGCTAAATTAACTGGTGCAGGAGGTCGAGCAGCCAGGCTATAGACTGCAAGGTAAACACATTTTTAACCATCCTTGACAATAACTCCAATCGAGGGCAGGTGGAACACCAAAAAGCAGAATAGAGAAAAATATTAAATCCACTTTTTGCAGAGTAAGGAGCTCCCTCGTAATTTAGTTGAAGGACATCGCTATCTTCCCAACATCATTGCTGGAACTAGAAGATGTCTGTCTTCCCCTCTAGGTGAAGCTTCATGTAGCGTTCCTTAGCTTTCTAAGTGACGCAGCCACACGTGGAAGAACATGAGCACTTTACACAGCTTCACCCAAAAAAAGACCTACACATATTCGAAAGGCATTTATCACACAGTATATTCTAAAGGTATTTCTCAATCTGGATTTAAAATATTTCGGTATATTTATTCATTGGAGTTACACCTGCAATTTGAAACGGGAGTTTAAGTCACTGGTGGGTTCCAAATCAAGAATTTATGAAATATCAGCAAGTAAATGCAGGTTGAAAATATATTTCCCACGCATTGCACTTGCAAAGCTGGAACCTTGTATGTGGTCTATAATACAGGGATTGTTTAGAACTGTTAACCACAAGGGGCAAAAACTAGATATCCCCTCAGAGCCATGGGTCCTTTACTCACCAGCTCTCTCTGTGCTTTCATCTGTCTATCAATCTCTTCAGGGTTGCTGAACTGCTTTCCCCGGCCCTTGTGACCTTTTTTACCTAAAAAACAAACAAACGACAAATGAGAGCAAGGCATGTTGTAGGAGATCAGAGACGAGTCAGACATGACGTCCACTCTGCAGGATGGTTACAGATGTCAGAAAGTGATTGAGCTTCTTCGATGCCTTACTATATTGTGGCATAATGTAACTTAGTTACATATCATTACTACTGGGGATGAAATTAACTGGTTGAAATCAACTGGGTACAAATGGTGTTCGCCAGACCAAGTTTAGCGATCAACTACTGTAGTGACAGTAGCCTAGCTTGCAAGCTAACTAGCTAGCTAATTAGTTAGCTAACAGCTGTAACTAGTTAGCTTGCTAGTTAACTAACGTTACGCCAGTTCTCACGAAACGTTGATACTCAAGTAGAAGATACATTTGACCAGATCCACCAATTAGTTAGCTAGCAAGCTATATTTCTTGAGTTGATATTACGTTGGCTGGCTAACTTAGCTAACAGTTACACTTGGAACGTTAGCGAAAATAACGGCGCTGGATACTCACCGCCTCTTGGCATATTTGGTATAGGAACTTGAACGACTAAGACCGCAAATAAATAAGTTCACTGTTTCCAGTTAAACATAGAGTTTATTTTCTAAAGAAAAGGCCTTCGCGACACAGTCCTCTTCCAGCTAGACTATATTTTACCCGCTTCCTGAGAGCAACAAGAGTGGAAGGCGTTAAAAGTACAATGACGCAATATTCAGCCAATCGCTACACAGGGATTTTGACAGACTTGTCAACAGACCATTCACACCAGGAAAACACATGCACAATGTACGAAAGGTAAAAATAGCCAATGATAAACACAGATCTATAGGTGCGTTGCTTTAACTAAGCACCGCCATAATAACTTTTGTGGCGGTCATTTTTTCACTAGCAAATGTTGCGTTTATATTTTTGTTCAGTACAGTTCACAGACAAGGCATGTGTATTTGTTATTGAAATGATTCAGAACTACGAGAGAACTTGCATCTCCAGACAAAATACATGTCCAAGATGGTCACATTTTCTATTTTGATCCTCCCATTCAAAATTGCAGTCCTTTTTGTTGACATCGGACAGCTTTGTTTTTCGTATAGGATTCAACCTCAGAGGCCCCTAAAGCATCTCTTTGGTCGTCTTCAGACCTGAGCCATAGAGCATGGCCAGTATGATGGAGGATATCCAGGCTGTGTCGCCGTGACCCACGAAAAAATCCTTCATCAGCTCTTTGAAGTAGACACTGATGGCTTTGGGGAAGGTGTAGGAGAACCCAGTAACAACGAAACAGCTGAGCAGCATTATGCTGCCCCCAGCCATCATCAGGGGATGAAGCCTCCATCCTCTTGGTTGTACTGACTCCCATTGTCCATCAAGAGGGTGTTCCTCGCTAGGAGGCAGGAGTGGGGTGTTACACAATCCATGTCTCAAATGTGGAATGTATATTGTGGAAGGAGGTACTGTGGCTCACACTGAGTAATAATTGGTCAATTCATAACCAAACAGTGAAAATGTCACTTTCTTTTTGTTTTCCCCCACACACTGGTGCAATGCTTACTCAATGAACGACTGACTAAGCCTTTGGATTATGATTGTATTTACTGCATTTGTTTACAGTGACTTGGCCAGTTTGAGAAAGCTAATCAGATTGAATTTGTCTGATATGGTGTCTGAGATTGCTGTTAATAACAGCTTGTTACTATAGAATTGTCTCTTGCCACACAGAAGTATGATGTAACTCTATTTACTTGATGGATGGGCTTGTTTGTTTAGGCCTTGAATTAAATATCTGCTTAGTTGCTGGTGTCTGATCTTGACACATTCACTGACCCATTTCACCACAATCTCAAGCATCCCCACCAATAAAAGTACATTTTGAGTTAATGGAGTCTACAGTTATCCCTCTTTAAGAAAATGTATAAAAACCTTCTCTTGCATGGGTCCTCAGATCCTCAAAAGGTTCTATAGCTGCACCATCGAGAGCATCCTGACTGGTTGCATCCCTGCCTGGTATGGCAACTGCTCGGCCTCCGACTAGAGGGTAGTGTGTACGGCCCAGTACATCACTGGGGCCAAGCTTCCTGCCATCCAGGACCTCTATACCAGGCGGTGTCAGAGGAAGGCCCTCGAAATTGTCAAAGACTCCACCCACCCTAGTCATAGACTGTTCTCTCTGCTACCGCACAGCAAGCGGTACCGGAGCACCAAGTCTAGAAGCCTCTTGAACCTAAACAGCTTCTACCCCCAAGCCATAAGCCTCCTGAACATCTAATCAAATGGCTACCCAGACTATTTGCATTGCCGCCCGTACCCTCTTTTACGCTACTGCTCTCTGTTTATTATCTATGCATAGTCACTTTAATAACTCTACCTACATGTACAAATGACCTCAATTACCTCGACTAACCGGTGCCCCCACACATTGACTTTGTATTGGTACTCCCTGTAATATAGCCTCGCTATTGTTATTTTACTGCTGCGCTTAAATTATTTGTTTTATTTTTGGGGGTATTTTTCTTAAAACTGCATTTTTGGTTAAGGGCTTGTAAGTAAGCATTTCACTCTAAGGTCTAACCCTGTTGTATTCAGCACGTGACAAATAACATTGGATTTGACATTGTTAAACACATGGCAAAAACATTACAGGAATGTTACAGTAAAGAATTTTAGCTGAATAATAGGATGCAGTATGTATAATGAAGTAAACTGCTGGAGAAATCTGCTGAGATCACTGAAACCAGCTTGTTTTTCAGCTACAGAATTAAATAGCCTACCTCTAATGACATTCCTCACATTCAACATCTGGTGTAACAACATTCTAGTAGTTACATTGTAATAACAATCTCACCTGACCTGTGATAGAAAACCACAGGGATCCAAGAGATGGTAGAAATATCCAGTGATACAGTTCTGAAGATGGAGACCTGTTGAATTTGTAAACTCCACAATCCAGAGCATCCTTCTGCCCCCCCCCCCACCCCACACATTCTTGCCAGTTTACATCAGACGTTGGTCTAAGCTTGCATTAGTATGGGCACTTGCATACTAATACAGACATGTATGCAAACAAAACATAACTTTATGAAATGTAGTTAAAACCTTTTAATAAAGTAGAAAGGATATGAAAACAAATATTCTAATACACACAGCTGCCAAACCCATACACACACACACACACAGGACGTTGAATATAAATCATTGTATTCTAAAATAGTTCAGCACTGATACGATAATGCTTACAAAATTAATGAATCAAAGAAATTCATTTTTATAAAAGGATAGGGCACATTTAAACTCTCATACCTTCAACGATTTAAAATCCATATAACGTATATAACGTATAAAAGTCTAATTTTACAGCACAGTTGGTCACTAACACTGCCATCCATCACCATCCCTCATCTATCCCCTTAATTAATTCCTTTTCAAGTGTCACTGGGAAACCCGTCTTCAGTTTTCTATTCATCACTTCTTCCTTCGGCTGTGATTTTTCACCTCCTCCAGTTCCTTCTCCATCAGGTGAGACTCTGCAGTGGTTTCT
The DNA here is from genome assembly GCF_057628025.1 of Oncorhynchus mykiss. Classification (NCBI taxonomy): domain Eukaryota; kingdom Metazoa; phylum Chordata; class Actinopteri; order Salmoniformes; family Salmonidae; genus Oncorhynchus; species Oncorhynchus mykiss. Next base: position 25,977,031 of record NC_143041.1, on the reverse strand, counting down.
GACAACTTAAGGGAAAGGAAATCGGTTACTTAACCTCTAATTTTCTAAGCCGTTGTTTATATTTTTAACTAAGTTAACACATGGAGTTGTTTTAAAATGGTCATACCATGGATCCTTTAGCTATTGGATTTAGAATTTTAAGACCCTTTAAGGTAATTTGTTTTATTTTTATAATTTGATAAAATATTGAATTTGGCCCAAAGAAACACACTGAATAACACATTCATAAATGGCAAAAAAGACAAACACCGCCGTAGCTCTGCCACTTTTCACCGCAGCTGTGGAAGGGCGACATTGGCGGATGCGGTGGATTGAGACTCAGCCAATGCAAACTGACCGATTTTGATGGGGATTTTTGTATTATGTTCATTAGATTGACGCACGGGTACATCAATAGAGTCTTAAGGATTTTAAAAGGGAGTGTAGCACTTATTTCTCACTGCCAAAAACGCATATAATTTTAACTTAGAGAACGCCAAGAAAACATTACCAAATTAAACTCTTTAATCAATTATTATAATGTGGCGGGCAAATTGGGCGTCTACTCGTCCCTCTGCAGGGCACATTTCATCCCTGAAAACTTCCACCGCTATAAACAATGGAAGGAGTGCTTCAGCAAGAGGTTGCTTCTCAAAGTGGATGCTGTCCCTACCATCAATGTGGCTTCTAAAGCATCTCAAACAGCCAGCACCACCAGCAGCACCCAAGCATTATCATGGGCTTCAGTGAGCATGTAAATCAACCTGGTAAGTGAAAGAGTTAGCTTGCTACCTCTATGCTAATGTTTGCTTGCTATATTGCACTTAGCTCACAGCTTTCATCTAAATAACAATGATTCAGATTGTTTAATAGTCACATGTACAGGGTTGCAGGTAGCCTAGCGGTTAAGAACGTTGAGCCAGTAACTGAAAGGTCATTGGTTTGAATCCCAAAGCCGACTAGGTGAACAATCTGTCGACGTGCCTTTGCGCAATGCACATAACAATCATTGCTCCTGTAAGTCGCTCTGGACAAGTGTGTCTGCTAAATGACGTAAATGTGATTGCAGGGTGCAGTGAAAATCTTAGGCTTCGAGCTCCTGCAATGTTTTATCGGAGCTCGAGGCGAGGCGCCCTCTGTCGGTGCCATCTTAGCCAAGATAAAAACTAAACAAATGTAGACGTCTGCCAGCTGTTGGTCGCTAACTGCTGATGCTGTCATACTATAGATTGCCTTGTACTATGGGAAAGAGTAGTGTTGGTGATTGTGGAGGCTGCACGTTGCGATAATTTGGCCATTTTGTGGCTCTAGGAGAGTTGTCTATAAAGCCTGCCGATTGTGGGTTCATCCGAAATGACATTTTGGAGATTCCCCAGAGCCATGCCTTTACTGGAGGGGTGGATTGTGCTCATTGTGAAAGTTTTTAATTTGTTTATTTTAGGATTAATGTTGTCACGGTTACTTCTTGCTGGAGAGGCAGCTGCTAACATTAGTTTGCTATAGCTAGCTATCCTCTTCCTCCATTTCTGAATGAATTTGTGGCCATTTGTTTTCCACTAGCAAAATAAGTGAGCTAGATTGTTAGTGTACTGCAATATGTCGATAACACAGCTAAGTTTGACACTGGTATGGGCTAGTAAATATCCTAAACCTAGCCAGCTAGATGTGAAGCTAAAACCGGGGAGAGCGAGGAGAGAATTCATTTTCTGTTTCATCTGCTGCTGGCTTGCTCAAATACATATTTCCACATGTAATTTATGAAATTAGATTTTTATTCCATAAAGATTGTAATTTAGTCAATATGTTGTGAATATTGTCGAAAAGTTTTCCATACTAAAAAGTGAAGTGCCACTTACAGCTTACCATGTACAGTGCATTCAAAAAGTATTCAGACCCCTTGACTTTTCCACATTTTATTACATTACAACATTCAAAAAAATTATGAAAAATATTTTCCCCTCACTCTATACACAATACCCCATAATGAGAACGCAAAAACAGGTTAATAGAAATGTTTGCACGTGTATTACAAATAAAAACGGAAGAATCCCATTTACATAAGTATTCAGACCCTTTATTCAGTACTTTGTTGAAAGTTCTCATTCTTTCCTTTACATGGATCAGTCGTCCTGGTCCCTTTGCAGAAAAACAGCCCCAAAGCATGATGTTTCCACCCCCAAGCGTCACAGTAGGTATGGTGTTCTTTGGATGCAACTCAGCATTCTTTGTCCTCCAAACAAGAGTTTGGGTTGAGTTTTTACCAAAAAGTTATATTTTGGTTTCATCTGACCATATGACATTCTCCCAATCTTCTTCTGGATCATCCAAATGCTCTCTAGCAAACTTCAGACGGGCCTGGACATGTACTGGCTTAAGCAGGGGGACACGTCTAGCACTGCAGGATTTGAGTCCCTGGCGGTGTAGTGTGTTACTGATGGTAGGCTTTGTTACTTTGGTCCCAGCTCTCTGCAGTTCATTCACTAGGTCCCCCCGTGTGGTTCTGGGATTTTTGCTCACCGTTCTTGTGATCATTTTGACCCCATGGGGTGAGATCTTGCGTGGAGCCCCAGATCGAGGGAGATTATCAGTGGTCTTGTACGTCTTCCATTTCCTAATAATTGCTCCCACAGTTGATTTCTTCAAACCAAGCTGCTTACCTATTGCAGATTCAGTCTTCCCAGCTTGGTGCAGGTCTACAATTTTGTTTCTGGTGTCCTTTGACAGCTCTTTGGTATTGGCCATAGTGGAGTTTGGAGTGTGACTGTTTGAGGTTGTGGACAGGTGTCTTTTATACTGATAACAAGTTCAAACAGGTGCCATTAATACAGGCAACGAGTGGAGGACAGAGGAGCCTCTTAAATAAAAAGTTACAGGTCTGTGAGAGCCAGAAATCTTGCTTGTTTGTAGGTGACCAAATACTTATTTTCCACCATAATTTGCAAATAAATTCATTAAAAATCCTACAATGTGATTTTCTGGACTTTTTTTTTTTCATTTTGCTTGTCATAGTTGAAGTGTACCTATGATGAAAATTACAGGTCTCTCATCTTTTTAAGTGGGAGAACATGCACAATTGGTGGCTGACTAAATACTTTTTTGCCCCACTGTATATACACAGGTGCGTGCCTTTCCAAATAATGTCCAATCAATTGAATTTACCACAGGTGGACTCCAATCAAGTTGTAGATACATCAAGGATGATCTATGGAAACAGGATGCACCGGAGCTCAATTGAGTCTCATAGCAAAGGGTCTGAATACTTTAAATGTTAAAAAAAAAAATGTATACATTTGCAAAACATTCTAAAAACTTGTTTTCGCTTTGTCAATATGGGGTATTGTGTGTAGACTAATGAGGGAAAACATTATTTCATCCATTTTAGAGTAAGGCTGTAATGTAACAAAATGTGGGAAAAGTCAAGGGGTCTAAATACTTTCCGAATTTAGACCCCTTAATATTAGTTCATATACAGCACCAACTACATAAATACAGTGCCTTGCGAAAGTATTCGGCCCCCTTGAACTTTGCAACCTTTTGCCACATTTCAGGCTTCAAACATAAAGATATAAAACTGTATTTTTTTGTGAAGAATCAACAACAAGTGGGACACAATCATGAAGTGGAACGACATTTATTGGATATTTCAAACTTTTTTAACAAATCAAAAACTGAAAAATTGGGCAATCAACTTATATCTTTATGTTTGAAGCCTGAAATGTGGCAAAAGGTCGCAAAGTTCAAGGGGGCCAAATACTTTCGCAAGGCACCGTATTACTGCACTGTCGGAACTAGAAGGAAAAGCATTGCGCTACACTCGCATTAACATCTGCTAACTAATGTGTATGTGACAAATAACATTTGATTTGAAAGCAGCTGCCTGTGCGCCTTTCGTCTCACTTTTAGAAAGCAGAAACCTTGCCAGTTTGCTTTGCTATAATAAATGTGCATTGTCATGCAGTGACAGAATGATAGGCCTAATTGTGATAATGAAAATCATTAATGATTTCTTATTTGGGCTAACTTTTTTTTTTTACTTCTTGCTGTTGACCCACTTCATCCTCATCCTACATCCCTAATCCCTACCCACCGCTCACTCCATCAATCTTGGTCGTCCATCTTTCTAAATGAAAATGTCATATTCTTACAGATCAATCCGGCTGGCAAAATCATTAAACATTGCTAAGTTATTTAGCTGTAGTGTGGATTTATGGCAGTTTAAAAATATATATAAATCAGCACCCAAATATTGTGTTGCCTACGCAGTATTTGCACTATCAGACTAGCTGGCAGGTGGAAAAATCTGAGCGAGCCGCCCCCTCGTTGGATACTGTTACAATGAATATTGTCTGAGCTGGCTTGTTGATACAACGCTTCAATATTCACTAAATGTTTCTCTTCCCTGGTGAATAATGCAAACCCAAGGGTGGCTTCATATACAGTAGTTTATAGCAGGGGGTCAGTAACCTTTTTCACGTGGAGTGCCAATTTACAATTGCTCCTACCATTTCTAAAGATTTGCGAGCCAGGTATGATTTAAATATAGGTCTACGCATTGTAAGCTACTTAACTGTGCCCCCATCAATGTCTAACTGCCCACAAACTAAATAAGGATGTAGCTGGTTACTCGTCAGAGGAGCCGTCCATTCATACCAGGCCACGGAGCTCCACTATGCCTACTTGTACTGAGGCGCTGAATCTTTGCCAAGATATGCCACACCTGTCAGGTAGATAGACTGTCAAAGAAGCCAATTAAACAACGTGATCATTACACAGATGCACCTTGTGCTTGGAACAATAAAAGGCCACTCTAAAATGTGCAGTTTTGTTACACAGCACAATGCCACAGATGTCTTAAGTTTAATATCACATGCACAAGTACAGTGAAATGCCTTCCTTACAAACTCAAAACCCAGCAATGCAATAATCAATAACAATGTATTACTAGAAATAAAATAAAAAATATGAAACACACAACAAGTAAGCAAGCATACTAAATACAGGGTCAGTTTCAATACCATATTTACAATGTGCAGGGATGCTGGTGTGATGGAGGTAAATATGTATAGGGGTAAGATGACTAGGCATCAGGATATAAGATAAACAGAGTAGCAGCAGCTTGCATGTGAGTGGGTGACTCTACACACTCGCACACCAATGATCACACCTGTCAGGTGGATGGATTATCTTGACAAAGGAGAAATGCTCACAAACACAAATATAAACACATTTGTGCACCAAATTTGAGAGAAATAAGCTTTGTGTGTATGGACCATTTCTGGGATATTTTATTTCAGCACATGAAACTTGGGACCAGGGCATAAAATGTCATTTTTGGTCCACCAGCCACTGTGGCAAGTAGATTAAAAAACAAATCTATCTGCCACTCAGGTTTTTTACCAGCACAAATATTTTTGTTCTGCTAAAATTACACCAACACAAAAAAAAACAGATGAGCATGCTTTGTAATGTTTCTAAAACAAATGTATTACTAGTAAGAAGTAGTGTGGTATTTTGTTTAATTTCATGTTTTGTGAGTTTTAACCAAAATATCACGGATGAGACAAAAATGTTCATCAGTCCCTTTAAGGGTGCGGTGTTACCGTGCTAACTTGACTTCATTTTTGTGCCGGTGAGATTGAATCTACCTAGGAGAAGCATGGTCTTCTCTTCCCAACAGTTTAAACTCTAACATGGAAAAACAACCTAGCTTGTGAACAAAACAATGTAAATAGCCAAAAAAGCCAACAAAGTCTCACTTCAGTAGACTTTAATTATATATATTCCTACATAATTAGCCCAGAACGTTTTTTTGCGTTATTAAATACAGCTGGAAAGAACTTTTGGATATCAGAGAGGCGGTAACTCACCAGCATTCCGACCAGAAATACGACTTTCCCAAATTGGATTCTTTGTTCATACCCCCCAATTGAACTTATCCCTTTAGCTGCTCCAAGACGTTGCCGGCGGTGAAAAGGTATTCGGACTGGACTTCTAGTCCGACTCAAGAGGCATGCACACCATCCACCGTTTCCGATTATATTACTCGCCAATGTTCGGTCCCTGGACAACAAAATAGACGGGCTCAGGGTGATTTGATTTGACCACCCTCCAATCGTGGCTAGTGAAATAGACATCTTACCCGCCAATGCCAAAATGTTAGGCCCTGCATTGGACCAACACTTTACATGTTGCATTTAGATTTTTGTTCAGTGTACTTAAAAAAACACTTCAACCAGTAAAATGGCTCTTTGGCTAGCTTTGCTACAGTCTATTTCAATGAGTGTTCGCATTCTAACATAGAATGTTGCATCCAAATAGGTATTTCGCAACAATCACAAACAAATATAATCTTAGCGACTGTTCAAGCATTAATCAAAACAACAATGTAAGCCAACTATGTTTAAGTAATAACTAAGTGGCCTCTGCGCCACCAGATTCTTGGTTCGAGCCCAGGCTCTGTCGGTCGCGACCGGGAGGCGACGCACAATTGGCCCAGCTTCGTACGGGTTAGGGAGGGTTTGGCCGGCAGGAATATCCTTGTCTTATCGCGCACTAGCAACTCCTATGGCGGGCCGGGTGCAGTGCACGCTGACCAGGTCGCCAGGTGTACGGTGTTTCCTCTGACACATTTGTGCGGCTGGGTTCCAGGTTGGATGTGCATTGCGTCAAGAAGCAGTGCGGATAGGTTGGGTTGTGTTTCGGAGGATGCATGGCTCTCGACCGTCGCCTCTCCTAAGTCCGTACGGGAGTTGCAGCGATGAGACAAGACTGTAACTACTACCAATTAGGTTTTAAAAAAGTAATAACTAAGTAAATCTGGGCTATGGTGTATGGGCGCAGACAGTAAAGGGCAGTTGTTAACCCCCAACATGTCTGTTGTACTTGTTTATGACGTGAATAGTGACTGAGGATAAAAAATGAGTCCCTTTTTCCACCTGCAACTGTATGGCTGATGATAACTCACCATGTCCAACAGGAGGTCAATCTTCAGCCTCAGTAGGTTGTTCTCCTCTTCAAGCTGTAAGTTCCTCTTTTTTAGTCTCTGCACCTCCTTCCCTGATGCATTCCCTCCAGACTCTGGGGGCAAGAAACAAAACACATGAAGAAAAACAAAAAGGATCAGTGGGGATCAGATAGATCAGACTTCTTACAATAGCAGTGCAGACAGTGCAGTTAGTGCAGTTTTCTACTGCATTTAAGTGAAGATCAGTTACCTGCAATCCATTGTCCCTCTTCAAATTTCAAGCTCTGCCCCCCGATGTTCATTACAGGGGCTCCATATTCAAGACCCAACTCTATTTCCCTCGTAGACCGATCCAACTAGACCCAAGAAATGACCCAACAAAGGGGTGATTACACAGACTAACTTCAGATAACCAACAGATGCACATAGAGCTCCACAGTGGAGGTGTCATAATACTTATACAATCTATCGATCAAACAGGGAAATGGATCCAATCGTTTTTGCACCTTTCATTTTTCCCATAGGGGATTTTAGAAACACTTAAAATAAGGGCTGTTTCTCATGTAGGCTTACCCTGGCATGAGGTTTTGATAACCTTGTAAATCTTTCTCGGACAAAGTTACTTTTATCAATATATTCAAATCCATTTACTCTCAGATTTGAGGGGGTAAATACAGCCGAATATATTGTTAAGTCACTTTTTTCTTATTTTAAATGTTTCTAAAAATGTCCTATGGGAAAACTGAATGGTGGAAAAACGATTGGAACCATTTCCGTATTTGATCGCTAGGTTATGGGGATTATGACACATACTGTGGTGTAATACTCTATAGCAGGGTTTCCTAAACTCAGACCCTCCCCCAATAGTTGATTCAAATAACCAATTTATCATCCAGCTTTGATTATTTGAATCAGCTGTATAAAGCTATGGCAAAAAAACTAAAACGTGCACCCAGGGGTGGCCCCAGCCCAGGACCAAGTGTGGGAAACCCTGCTCTGGTACACAAGAATGTGTTTGCTGATTACAGGGGAATTTGATCAACTCACCGTGTGCAGATTGGAGAGAGAAACAGACTTGCGAGGAGGGGTTTTCTTTGGACTGAAGGTGTTTCCAAAAAACGGCATCTTCTTAATCAGCGGCGTTATAGATAGCTCTGAAGTGAGACAAACAGAGTTTGTGGAAGTTTAATGTTGGATTCATAACTTTTTACTTTGCAGCTTTAGAAATAATCAAATAGCGTTAACTAGCTACGCAACGCGATAGCTAGGACTAATAGCATTGCCAGCTAGCCAAGGCTACCAACAGCTAACGTTACACCACTATCTTTGCTGTTTTGATGAAGTAGCTAGCTTAATCTGCTACTGTACAGCGCTAATATTTACCTTATTCCTTATCATTGGTTAGCAGAGGCTTCCCTTCTCTTTTTCGCCCAGCTAGGTTATTTTTACCTGTTTTTTTACACACATGCAGGTTACTGCGCAAGATCCATTTTGCCCCAACCGGGTAATAATGGAAGAATCTGCAAATGGCAGCACAGCATTTGAGTTGGATGATATCAAATAATGTTACAATGTAATGATTGTTTACTTTAACTACATACAATTCGATTCTATATAATATGACAAAGTCTAGGTTTGATCCTTGTAATAATGTAAAAATTTGATCAATACCCCTGCTGTTGAGTTTAAGTGGAATAGTCTGTCAATGTGAATGTATCACCATGGTGATAGCGTCACTTTGTGGTTGTTTACAGAAAGCTTCGATCTAATTATTTTCCCCGATAGTTTTCTGTGTGTCATTCATTACTCGATTTAACAGATTTATCAGCCGATACAAAAAGTCGTTCCCATCACTGTTACTACATTTCCCGTGGTTATCACGAATATTAATTTGATAAAGGCCTAACCCCGCCCATTTCACAACTAGCCCCAGTGGCCTAATGGATAAGGCACTGGCCTCCTAAGCCAGGGATTGTGGGTTCGAGTCCCATCTGGGGTGAAACATTTTTGTCCATTGAATTGTTCAAAGCTGTGTCAACAACTAAATACAATGTTTATTATCAACATAGCAAATAGCTTAAAAGCGTACATATATATATATATATATATACACACATTATGAATCTTATCAAATTGACAAGGATTATAGTTGGAAATGTGTAGCCAAAGTCATCCTACAAAGGATCAATCTCATGTAGCCTCAGTGCTGACCATGCCGCTCGTGGCAAAATAAATGTACACAATTTATTCAATCACTGCTCGCGCGCGCAAAGGAGCGTCTGCTTTGCAAGCGATAAAATAGAAATCAGTTTGAGGTGTAAGTCCTGCCTCTCCCATCTCGCACAGCCGGTTTGGGTACGGTGTAACATGCTGAACAGACCACATGCACGCATGAATCCACGTGTACACGTTGATTTTGTCCACACACACCAGACGGGATCAGGACATGCAGGTTGAAATATCAAAACAAACTCTGAACCAACTCAGGTCCTGTATGTATCTAACCGACCCACTCTGCCCTTTATTCGCCATTTATTGCTTTATGCCTCTCTCTAATGTCAATATGCCTTGTCTACTGCTGTCTTGGCTAGTTTTAATTGCTTTATTTCACTGTAGAGCCCTCAGTCCCCCTCAAATTGCCTTAGATAGCTATTTCGTCCTATCTCACACACATGCAGAGACCTCACCTACAGTGGGGCAAAAAAGTATTTAGTCAGCCACCAATTGTGCAAGTTCTCCCACTTAAAAAGGTGAGAGAGGTAATTTTCATCATAGGTACACTTCAACTATGACAGACAAAATGAGAAAAAAAAATTCAGAAAATCACATTGTAGGATTTTTTATGAATTTATTTGCCAATTATGGTGGAAAATAAGTATTTGGTCACCTACAAACAAGCAAGATTTGTCTCTCACATACCTGTAACTTCTTCTTTAAGAGGCTCCTCTGACCTCCACTCGTTACCTGTATTAATGGCACCTGTTTGAACTTGTTATCAGTATAAAAGACACCTGTCCACAACGTCAAACAGTCACACTCCAAACTCCACTATGGCCAAGACCAAAGAGCTGTCAAATCAACTGTGGGAGCAATTATTAGGAAATGGAAGACATACAAGACCACTGATAATCTCCCTCGATCTGGGGCTCCACGCAAGATCTCACCCCGTGGGGTCAAAATGATCACAAGAACGGTGAGCAAAAATCCCAGAACCACACGGGGGGACCTAGAGAATGACCTGCAGAGAGCTGTGACCAACGTAACAAAGCCTACCATCAGCAAGGGCATTGAAGATGAAACGTGGCTGGGTCTTTCAGCATGACGAAGTGCGAAGTTGCTAGATATTGGCAGAAACTAGAACACGCTGTCGTACCCGTTGATCCAGAGCATCCCAAACGTGCTCAATGGGTGACTTCTGGTAACTATTCTGACCATGGAACAACTGGGACATATTCAGCTTCCAGGAATTGTGTACAGATCCTTGAAGATAGGATGCATTATCATGCTGAAACATTAGGTGATGGCGGCAGATGAATGGCACGACAATGCCAGACAGGATCTCGTCACGATGCATTCAAATTGCCATTGATAAAATGCAATTGTGTTTGTTTTCCATAGCTTATGCCTACCCATACGATAACCCCACGCTATCATGGGGCACTCTGTTCACAACGTTGACCTCAGCAAACCGCTCACTCACACAACACCATACACATGGTCTGGGAACAGCTCTGGTGGACATTCCTGCAGTCAGCATGCCAATTGCACACTCCCTCAAAACTAGAGACATCTGTGGCATTGTGTTGTGAAACAAAACTGCACATTTTAGTGTCCTTTTATTGTCCTCAGCACAAGGTGGACCTATGTAATGATCATGCTGTTTAATCAGCATCTTGATATGTCCCACCTGTCAGGTGGATGGATTATTTTGGCAAAGGAGACATTTTCAGTAACAGGGAACAAATTTGTGCACAAAATTTGAGAGAAATAAGCTTTTTGTGCGTATGGAGCATTTCTAGGCTCTTTTATTTCAGCACATGAAACATGGGGCCAACACTTTACATGTTGCATTTATATTTTTGTTAAGTGTATATGCAACTGCACCGGAAGGTGCATAAACTGGTAGCCTGGTTTCTCATTTTCAAGTCAAGGAGGTTAAGTGATGACTTTATCGAAGATTTGCCATCGTCCATGTTCCTTGTCATACAAATTCTCTTTCAGGCCCCACCACCATTAAAACTGAAGTGGCTTAAAAGTGCTATTTTTAGAGCTAAGCAGGGAATGTTATCTCACTCTCAGTGCAGAAACCCACTACATTAAAAAGGACTAAAATACACTCCGGGTGCTAGGAATAAAATCCCTCTTTTCCTAAGCCTGTGCACAGGCTTACCACAGGGACTGAAACCTTCTACATTGTAATGACATGTTTAATTCCAATGTGGTGCTAGGAATGTTACACACCCCACATATGTCCTTGCCATTAGCCCACCTTCTCTTCTCCCTACACTATGGTGCAAGGGATGGTAGGCTATATTACGACCACATGTCCTCTCCCCTCCCCTACCCCTCCATGCCCTCTTCTCCCCTCATGTACAACCTGTACATGCATGAATAACCTATGAGCTTGTATTTAGGTGTGGTGTGGTGAGGTGTGGGGATAGATCTTGTGATTTGTGTGCTACTGTACATGTTAATGATTACATGATTTATGTGTAATAACTCTAAATAGTTTGTCTTGAATTGATTGCTGCATAGTATGATAAATGGCCAGATTTGTGATGTATCGCCTAAGGCCCTGACCACAGATGACAGAGCTGTCATGTCCTCTGTGCTGTACTGTAATCGGTCTCTGTTAATAGAGCCACTGCAGCAGGAGACAACATAACGTGTTGCTTAGGAGGAACAGTACAGCCGGTTCTCACTGAGGGGACTGACTGGCCATAGCCTCTCTGTCTCTGGAACCTAAAATAACCAGAAAGTACACTCTGACAGACACCTGAGATGTGCACATGATCATATATGTGCGAACTCTGCTCATCAGTACCTAATTCAAAATACCCTCTTTTGACTTTTTATGGGTATCCACATGCTCCAGTGTAGTGCATGTGTTCCCCACAGTCCCATGCCAATACATGCTGTATTTAAGGAGGTGACTAGTTACTCCTGTCTTTCAAGGACTTATAATAACCAGTAGATAATAAACAACAAACCAAGTTACCACAACTAATAACACAATTACATTTCCCCTCCTGCCCTCCCCCACTCCCTCCCTCCTCAGGAACCTATAACAACCAGTGTTTGACCTGAGCAGGGTGTGGTTGGTAGGGAATACACGGTCCGGGGCTCGGACAGTGTTGGAGTAGATACCAGAGCTGACGTTACACTCTGACCAGACACAGGCCCTGCGACAGAGTAAAAGACAGTCATGTCAGTCCTTTGAATCATACAAAGCTAAACTAGTGGTATCTGATGGGTTTTATGCCATGCTAATTGACCCTCTGGGATTAATAAAATCTTATTGGAATGAACTTCATATGCTTCCCCCAAATGTAATTATATGAATGGCAAACTGATATCTTGCTCAATTTAATTTCTAAGCCTGGGGAGTAGGAGAAATGTATTGTTTGTATAATGTGATTAAATGGCAGCTGTACTTGCCATGATTCTATCTATGCATTTATATTGTAAAATAACATTTTGTTTTGTGTGCATATTACTTCAAGAAATAATAGTGTCCTATAAGCCCATGTCAGCTGGGTACCAATAGTTGTATGACACTTATAAATGAATAAATCTGTCAATTAATCAATCTGTCTTTCAGCATCTGATATGTCCCTACGTCACCATTTCTACATTATTATTGCCTTTCCCCTGGTCCCTCCACCAGACTACTAACCATCCTACAATGTGCCCTTCCATGAAGACATCTACAACCTGGGGTGATGTGGAGGAAGCATGGGGGAGGACCTCTCCTACGATCTCTGTCCATGAGCCAAGATCTTCCCCAGGGACCAGGCCAGGGTTAAAGACCTCGCCTCCCTCAAGCACATCATGAGATACAACAGTGAGTGCTGCTACAGTATATTATTTTTTTATCAGACTGGGTTGGTGACGCTAGTCCATTTATACTTAGGCAGATGCAAGCAACACCAGGCCTGTAGTGTCTGTAGGCTTTTGCTGCAGCTGTAATCTCTCTGGAAAAAACTAGCCTTTCATTCCGGTCTGCTCAAACTATCCCTATAATTAGAATGAGAATTCAGATAGAGATTCAATTATTCAACCTCTCGAGGAAGATAGATCATTTAGCTGAGTGGATGTACTGTATTGTCATGTCTGCTGTTCTAACTTCTGAACTCAGTGCTTTTGAACTGTGTCTCCAGACTACAGGAAAAGGGCCATTCCTGTAAAACCATCTGCTGTTGCAACAACCTGAGTCTGAAAAGGTTAAGGTTCAAATATCACCATGCCCAGTCCAGACATTCATTCATTCACTCACTCATAAAATAAGAATATCAAAGGGAAGATGATGGCACAATTTATAGTCGTACAGTGCATCACAATACAAGAGTAACATTCAAGTAAAACAAATGGGCACTTTTAATTCTCTCTCTCGCCTTCCCTCTCCTAGGTAAACTGACTTCCACCTGGCCCCCAGTTAACAGCGGAGCCTGCTTCCGTTCACCACTCCTGGGGGCCTGCTTCCGTTCTCCTGGAGCCACTTCAACAGCACAGCCCCCCAGGGTCTGCCGCAATCATATACAGTGCATTAGGAAAGTATTCAGGCCCCTTGATTTTTTCCCACATTTTGTTTTGTTACAGGCTTTATTTAAAATAGATTATTTCCCTCATCAGTCTACACACAATACCCCATAATGACAAAGCAAAAACAGGTTTTTAGATTTTTTTGCCACAAATAAAATAAAATACAAATAAAATACCTTATTTACATAAGTATTCAGACCCTTTGCTATGTGACTCGAAATTGAGCTCAGGTGCATCCTGTTTCCATTGATCATCCTTGAGATGTTTCAACAACTTGATTGGAATCCACCTGTGGTAAATTCAATTGATTGGACATGATTTGGAAAGGCACACACCTGTCTATATAAGGTCCCACAGTTGACAGTGCATGTCAGAGCAAAAACCAAACCATGAGATCGAAGGAATTGTCCAAGAGCAGACAGGACTGTGTCGAGGCACAGATCTGGGGAAGAGTCACAAAACATTTTTGCAGTATTGAAGGTCCCCAAGATCACAGTGGCCTCCATCATTCTTAAATTGAAGTAGTTTGGAACCACCAAAACTCTTCCTAGAGCTGGCCGCCTGGCCAAACTGAGAAATCGAGGGAAAGGGCCTTTGTTCAGGGAGGAGACCAAGAACCCAATGGTCACTCTGACAGAGCTCTTGAGTTCCTCTGTGGAAATGGGAGAACCATTCAGAAGGACAACCATCTCTGCACCCCACCAATCAATATGGTAGAGTGGCCAGACGGAAGCCCCTCCTCAGGAAAAGGCCCATAATAGCTCATTTGGAGTTTGCCAAAAGTCACTTGAAACCTCTTCGCGCTAGGGGGCACTATTTTCACGTCCGGATGAAAAGCAGGCCCAAAGTAAACTGCCCGCTACTCAGGCCCAGAAGCTAGGGTATGCATATAATTGGTAGATATGGATAGAAAACACTCTAAAACTGTTAAAATTATGTCTGTGAGTGTAAGAGAACTTATTTGGCAGGCGAAACCCAGAGAACAAACCATTCAGGAAAACTATTTTTTGAGGTGACTGTGTTTTCAATTGGTTTTCTATGGGAATCTAGATTTCTGAGGCATCTGGTTGCAGTTCCTATGGCTTCCACTAGATGTCAACAGTCTTTAGAAATTGGTTGATGTTTTTCTTTTTGAGTAATGAAGAAGTAGCCCTTTCCTTTCTGGGTGTCGAGCCAAGTGAACTGTTTTGTTTGGGGCGTGCGATCTGGGGCTCGCTCCACTTTCATTTTATCCGCTATTGAACACAGTATATTCCGTCTTAAATTGTATAGATTATTTACGTTTTAAAATACCTAAAGTTGTGTTAGGAAAGTTGTTTGAAATGTTTGGACCAAGTTTACAAGTAACTTTTTAGATAAATTGTAGTCGTGTTGGGCGAGTTGGAATCGGTGTTTTTCTGAATCAAATGCGCCAAAGAAATTGACATTTTGGGGATATAATGATGGAATTTATCGAACAAAAGGATCATTTGTGATGTTTATGGGACATTTTGGAGTGCCAATAGAAGAAGATCTTCAAAGGTAAGGCATGAATTATATCGTTATTTCTGAGTTTTGTGTCGCGCCTGGGCGGTTGAAATATGATTGTCATGTGTTTGTATGATGGCGTGCTGTCCTCAGATAATCGCATGGTTTGCTTTCGCCGTAAAGCCTTTTTGAAATCTGACATGGTGGCTGGCACTTGTGAGTTTATGAAAGTTAAATATTTCTAATAATTTAATTTGAATATCGCGCTCTGCAATTTCACCGGATGTTGTCGAAACGTCCCACTAACGGAACATCTAGCTGTAACAGGACTCTCAGACCATGAGAAACAAGATTCTCTGGTCTGATGAAACCAAGATTGAACTAGTCTCTGAATGTCCTTGAGTGGCCCAGCCAGAGCCCAGACTTGAACCCAATTGAAAATCTCTGGAGAGACCTGAAAATAGTTGTGCATCCAACACTTCCATTCAACCTGACAGAGCTTCAGAGGATCTACAGAAAAGAATGGGAGAAACTCCCCAAAATCAGGTGTGCCAAGCTTGTAAATTAAGTTTTGAGGCACCGTGCAATTGGCATGCTGATTGCAGGAATGTCCACCAGAGCTATTGCCAGATAATTGAATGATAATTTCTCTACATTAAGCCACCTCCAACGCTGTTTTAGAGAACTTGGCAGTATGTCCAACCGGCCTCACATCCGCATACCACCGTGTAGCCACGCCAGCCCAGGACCTTCACATCTGGCTTCTTAACCTAAGACCAGCCACCAGGACAACAAATGAAACTGTGGGTTTGCACAACCAAAGAATTTCTGCACGAACTGTCAGAAACCATCTCAGGGAAGCTCATCTGCGTGCTCATTGTCCTCACCATGGTCTTGACCTGACTGCAGTTCAGCGTCGTAACTGACTTCATTTGGCAAATGCTCACTTTGATGGCCACTGGCACACTGTAGAAGTGTGCTCTTCACGGGAAGAATCCCGGTTTCAACTGTACAAGGCAGATGGCAGATGTGTGGTCGAGTGGTTTGCTGATGCCAATGTTGTGAACACAGTGCCCCATGGTGGCGGTGGGGTTTTGGTATGGGCAGGTAGAAGCTACAGACAGCAAACACAATTGCTTTTTATCAATGGCAATTTGAATGCACAGAGATACCGAGACGAGATCCTGAGGCCCCATTGTCGTGCCATTCATCTACCGCCATCAGCTCATGTTTCAGCATGATAATAGATTACCCCATATCGCAAGGACCTAAGGAACATTTCTGGAAGCTAAAAATGTCCCAGTTGTTCCATGGACTGCATACTCACCAGACATGTCACCCATTGAGCATGTTTGGGATGTTCTGGATTGACGTGTACGACAGCGTGTTCAAGCTCCTGCCAATATCCACCAACTTCACACAGCCATTGAAGAGGAGTGGGACAATATTCTACAGGCCAAAATCAACAGCCTGATCAACTCTATGTGAAGGAGATGTGTTGCACTGCATGAGGCAAGTGGTGCTCGCACCAGATACTGACTGGTTTTCTGATCTGTGACCAACAGATGCATATCTGTATTCCCAGTCATGTGAAATCCATAGACTAGGGCCTAATGAATGTATTTAAATATACTGATTTCCTTATCTGAACTGTACCTCAGTAACATCTTTGAAATTGTTGCATGTTGTGTTTATATTTTTGTCTGTACAATCTAATAATGATATTCTCAGGTGGGATTTGTTTGTGAGTCATTTGTGAACCTTTTGATGAAAGATGTGTGTAGAACTAATAGCAATCAACCTAATCCTGTGTAATTAAACTACATGTATTACACTTTGTCTATTACAAATGGTATGTTTCTCATTCCCCACAATTTACACAACAATGCAGTTGAAAATAATTGCAGTCTTGGCTCAGATAGTTATTGAATAATATTAGGCTATCATACAATTTTCATTTTATTTTGACATTATTTTCTTTAGGCAAGATTTTGGAACTACAAGATCCACAGTTCTCGGTGCACGGCAACAGCTTGGACATGACGCTCCGGTTGCTCAACCGGGGGAAGATAGGCGGAGCTCGAGTCTACCGCGGTTGTGGTAGAGAGGGAACAGGCGTTGTTGAAAGGGAGAAGAAGCTGAAACGGCAGTTGGTACGCAAGCTATTGCTTTTTAACGTTGCTTGCATCAATTGCTATTTCCTAATGGCAACGGAGGATAAAAGGAAATCTGTGCCGCAGGCTGAATCAGAAGTCGGTTCGTTACCGACACCTCATGGCTACAATAACAATAATAACAACAACAACAATAATAACAAAGATAGCGAGGGAAGCGAGAATACGACCACGGCCACTTCGAGCGCTACCGCATCGAGCGGGACAGGAACTCATAGCATCGGGAACGGCTCTGGAGTCAACCCTACAGTGGGAAATAACGGGAAATGGGTCCGGTTGAACGTCGGCGGCACAGTATTCCTCACAACGCGACATACCCTACTCAAAGAACAAACGTCCTTTCTCTATCGGCTCTGTCAACACCAGGACTTACATTCGGACACGGTAAGGCGAGTTGATCAAGCGCTTGGCTTCGATCAAGATAACATATCAGAGAAGAGCGATAAGGCAAGATGTTCATCGAACTCTCATGATCACTTGATGGAATTAATTAATTGAATGGATGGATGGATGGATGGATGGATAGATAGACGAATCAATTACATTTGAATGGTACCAGTAGATATGGCTCTGTGGTACGCCTACCCACCACCAGATATGGCTCTACCCAATACCCAGTGAGTCAGATGGATGTGCACTGGCTGCCGAATTCAGACCTGTGCAGAGTGTTTATGCTGGCAGCACAGAGGGGGAGGAGAGTGGTGGGGTAGACAAATATCTATAGATAGGTTGGCAATATGTGACTGATCTGTTCGTGAAATACAGTACATCACTAATGAAGTAAGCCTATAATAGGATTTATTTCAGTGTCTGTCTTTCTGTATGTGTGATCACAGATAGTATTGTCCCTTGGCTTCAAACATAGCCCTATAGTAGGCTGCTAAAATTGATTTGCCCTCCTGCATCACTGGTTACGGTGAGTAGATAAGGTGCATCATCTTTGTGTGACCTTCTTTAATGCCCTAGTGTCCATTAGTCTCGTTCCGACTCTCTCTTTCTCTCCCTCTCTGTCTTTCTCTCCCTCTGTCTTTTTCTCTCTTTCCATAGAATAAGTAAAGAGATTGTATGTGCGACTGTCTCTGTTGAGGTAAATAACACCTCTGTTTCCCTGTGGGACCTACTAAGGGACCTGGCACTAGGCTCGGCACACCGTGTAGTTCCTTGTGCAAATTCCGAGTAAATCATGAACACACCAGATGAGGGTTGACTTTTCCTGACCGGAGGCAGTGTGGCTGAACAGAGAGGCCAGGATGACAGGCAATAGAGAGACAGAGTAGCTCATTTTTAATCTTTGCCCTCTGTGTGTGTGTGTGTGTGTGTGTGTGTGTGTGCGCACATCTGTCTCTGTCCTCCTGCACCACTGGCCACAGTGAATAGATAAGTCGCATCATCTTTGTGTGTGACCTTCATTCCTCCTCTTTCTCTCTCTCTCTCTCTGTCTGTCTCTCCCTCTCTATGCCTCTAGTCAAACCCCATCTAAACACTCCCTCCTCTCCTCTGTTATCTCTCACGCCTTTTATGGTCCCTCTCTCCTTTCTCTCCTCTTTCTCTTCATTCTCTTCTCACACTTGAGTCATCTTATTCCTCTCAGGCTACTGTCATGTCATTGCCTCTTAATTAACTGTTTCTAAAACAGTACTAGCAGTCCACTTATTTTTCTCCCCACTAATTTACTGTTAGTCCCTTCTTGTAACCTGGCTTATGATGAAAGGCCCCATAGAGTCCTCAGGAATACAGAGTACCCAAGTCCAACATTACATCCACAGAAGAAAGAGAAGAACAAGTACTAGTCCACTAGCTGTGTTTTTATTTTTCTGTTACCCAGGTGATTCTATCTTCACAGGAGCTCTATTGTTATCCGCTGCAGTGGGTTGCCGCAGTGTTTAGAACACACACACAAAGACACACACACACCAACTGTGTATTACTATTTTAATAAGATTATTGTCTGTCTGGCACCTACAGGTTTGCCCCCCCTCTCTGTCCCAAAATACATCCCTGGTGCCTGCTGTCACCCCTGCCCTGACTTCCACTCCCATCCTCCTGTCCCTTCCTGTCCCCCTCCTGCTCTTCTTTCTCTCATTATATTCTCCTTTTGTCCGCCTCTCCTCCTCCTGCTCCTCTTTCACTCCTCCTGCTCTCCTTCTGGCTCTGTTCACAGTACTCCAGCTGAAACCAGCATGTATGCTGTAGTTACAGGTTCTCCGTTATCACAGTTCAGGATTGTTGTGAAGCCTCTCCCTCCACCCTCTGTCACTGCAGATTCCAACACAAGCCCAAACTCATCTTGATAACCTGGGTAGTGATAAGATACAGCGGTTAGGGAGTTGGGACAGTAACCGAAAGTTTGCTTGTTCGTAATCCCTGAGTCGGTAAGGTGAAGAAATATGCCGTTCTGCCGTTGAGCAAGGCAGTTAACCACCACAACAACCGTTTCTACCCCCAAGCCATAAGACTGCTGAACACTGGATTATTTACATTGACCCCCCACCCCTCCCCCCATTTGTTTTTTAACACTGCTGCTACCTGCTGTTTATTATCTATGCATAGTCACTTCACCCTACCTACATTTAGCAATGACCTAGACTAACCTGTACCCCCACACATTTACCAGTACCCCGTGTATATAGCCCCGTTATTGGTATTTTATTGTGTTACTTTTTATCATTTTTACTTTAGTTTATTTGGTAAATATTTTCTTAACTCTTCTTGAACTGCGCTGTTGGTTAAGGGCTTGTAAGTAAGCATGTCACGGTCAGCTCTACACATGTTATTTTCACGGTAAGCTCTACACATGTTATTTTCACGGTAAGCTCTACACATGTTATTTTCACGGTCAGCTCTACACATGTTATTTTCACGGTCAGCTCTACACATGTTATTTTCACGGTCAGCTCTACACATGTTATTTTCACGGTCAGCTCTACACATGTTATTTTCACGGTAAGCTCTACACATGTTATTTTCACGGTAAGCTCTACACACGTTATTTTCACGGTCAGCTCTACACATGTTATTTTCACGGTAAGCTCTACACATGTTATTTTCACGGTAAGCTCTACACATGTTATTTTCACAGTCAGCTCTACACATGTTATTTTCGGAGCATGTGACATATAAAGTTTGAATTGATTTGATTTTGCTCCCCGGGCGCCGATTACATGGATGTCGATTAAATACATTTTTCTTCTCAAACTATTTTGTGAAAAATGATCATATCTAAATCTGAAAACTACAAATTTCAAGAACAAATCACTCTGGAGTCAGATGTTTACAGGATGTGTAATTTAGTCTGTTAAGTTAAAGTTCAAATTAGGCAGGTCTGGTGCCGAAAAAGAAAGGAAAGTCTTGCCTATTTCACAAATATTTTATTTTGGAAAAAAAAGTTGTGTGTGTAGTCCAGTCAGTAAAAATACTTTAAAGTACTACATACAGTGCCTTCAGAAACTATTCATAACCCTTGACTTATTCCACATTTTGTTGTGTTACGGCCTGAAATCAGAATATATATATTTTTTCACCCATCTACACACAATACCCCATAGTGACAAAGTGAAAACATGTTTTTAGAAATGTTTCACATGTATCAAAATGTAATATAGAAATATCTCATTTACATAAGTATTCACATGCCTGAGTCAATACTTTGTACAAGCACCTTTGGCAGCGATTACAGCTGTGAGTCTTTTTGGGTTAGTCTCTAATAGCTTTCCACACATGGATTGTGCAACATTCCCATTTTTCTTTTCACATTTTTCAAGCTCTGTCAAATTGGTTGTTGATCATAGTCTACCGAAAGTTGTCTGTTCTTTCGGCCTACATTGGCGCGCTGGCCAGGTAGCCTCTAGGCCTACTTCTAAGCGTAATCGGGTGTGTGTCCTGTTCTACTGGTGATATACAGTATGTAATGGGGAATTGATATACACTAACAATCAAACACAAACAATTCTCATAATTAAGTTATAAAACAATGAATGTGCCCAATTGGTGGGGAGAGAGCGCATTCTGGAGAGAGAAGTGCATTGTACATCTGGGCACTACATGGTCAATCCATTGGCCATGCAGCATTTACAGTAATAGCCTGTGCAGATGTCAGGGGATTCATACTTCTTGCGCTTCGTGGAGCAGTGCAGAGCTGTTGTGAAGGAAGTTGTCAAGGAAGTGAGTTTGGGTTTATACAGGATGTACCGCCCCCACCTACCGTCAACCAATCAATGCGGAGCTATATGGAGCCCTCCACATTGTTACAATATTTGGGAGGCACATGGCCGATGCGGTACAAAGGTCCACACTCTATTTGAAGCCACCGACCATATTTTCCGATCAAGCATATATTGGCTTTTAGTCTAGACCTCAGCAATGTATTAGTTCACTGAGATGGGCACAAATGTGTATTTAATACTGCTCTACTAAAAATGATTGGTCGACCAACAGCCTATCAACCAAACAATGACCAGTCGACTCATTGGGGTCAGCCCTAGTTGATAATTGCCATAGATTTTCAAGTAGATTTAAGTAAAAACTGTAACGCAGCCACTCTGGAACATTCACAGTCTTCTTGGTAAACAACTCCATTGTAGATTTGGCCCTGTGTTTTAGGTTATTTTTAGGTTATTATTAAAAACTCCCCAGTCCTCAACGATCACAAGTATACCCAAAACATGATGCAGCCACCTCTATGCTTGAAAATATGGAGAGTGGCACTCTGTATTGGATTTACCCCAAACGTAACATTTTGTATTCAGGACAAAAACTTAATTGCTTAGCTACATTTTTTGCAGTATTTCTTTAGTGCCTTGTTGCAAACAGGGTGCATGTTATGGAATATTTTTATTCTGTACAGGCTTCCTTCTTTTCACTCTTTCAATTAAGTTAGTATTGTGGAGTAACTACAATGTGGTTGATCCATGCTCAGTTTTTCTACTATCACAGCCATTATACTCTCTTAACTGTTTTAAAGTCACCATTAGCCAAATCCCTGAGCGGTTTCCTTCCTCTCCAGCAACTGAGTTAGGAAGAATGCCTGTATCTTTGTAGTGCCTGGGTGTATTGATACACCATCTAAAGTGTAAAGAATAACCACCATGCTCAAAGAGATATTTAATGTCTGCTTTTTTATTTTGACCCATCTACCAATAGGTGCCCTTCTTTGCTAGGCATTGGAAAACCTCCCTTGTCTTTGTGGTTAAATCTGTGTTTGAAATGCACTGCTCGACTGAGGGACCTTACAGATAATTGTATGTGTGGGGTACAGAGACGACACAGTCATTCAAAAATAATGTAAAACATTATTATTGCACACAGAGTGAGTCTATGCAACTGATTATGTGACTTGTTAAGTACATTTTTACTCTTGAATATATTGAGGCTTGCCATAACAAAGGGTCTGAATAATGGTTGACTCAAGACATATCAGCTTTTCATTTAACTAATTAGTAACCATTTGGATTGAGATAATTCTACTTTGACATTATGGGGTATAGTGTGTAGGCCAGTGACAAATAACTCTAAATTTAATCAATTTTAAATTCCGGATGTAACACAAGAAAATGTGGAAAAAGTCAAGGGATCTGCATATTTCTGCGCAATATGCAGCACTGTTGTTGGCAGAGTGATTAGGACTTTACAATGTTAGAGGCTGGTGTTATGTGCTCTTGTGTGTACTATTTGACCTCCAATCCAAAATAGACCCAGCACTGAAGTAGCACAGTTGCAGATCTGTATGCGCTTCAGCCAACTTTATCGTTTATGTTGTCATACATGATAAAGGCAGTTCACTAAAACACTTGATTTCAAAGTTTAACAAACCCTACAACTCTATACACAAGACTACTTTTTAACAATTTACACAGAACATTTTTACAAAAAAACACATTTACTGAAAGAACTGTGCAAATGCAAAGTTTGGTAACAGAATTTCGGTAAAAATCTCCTTCAGTTTTTTGTGTCCAGGTTTTCCAAAAACGGTTAAATATCTGCTGAGATTTCAACAATGTCTGCAGAAAAAATGGGGTGTCACCAATGACATGACATTGGAAAACCGGCCGCGACAGGGAGGTCCATGGGGCGACGCACAATTGAGCTAGCGTCGTCCGGGTTAGGGAGGGTTTGGCCGGTAGGCATATCCTTGTCTCATCGCGCACTAGCGACTCCTGTGGCGGGCTAACCAGGTCGCCAGGTACAGGTGCTCGTACGGGAGTTGTAGCGATGAGACAAGATAGTAACTACTAACAATTAGATAGTACAAAATAAAGGAGAAAAGGGGGTAACAAAAAATGTAAAACACACAAAAAAAACACAGACTTTAATTATCCACCCTCTTCATGCGGAAAATAAATGTGAAAATATCTGAAAGATAGGTGGGTTTTTGGTAAAGGAATTTCAAGGCAGTGTTTCTTAAAGTTTCAGAAGGCAAAACTAAATATGTTTTGATATTAGTCTTTACTTCAACATTATTGTGTTTTGATGCATTTCTGATGCCCTTTAAGACATTTTCTGTCAGATCTTTTCCAAGACCCCTTTTCCATCTGTTTGACCAGAAATCAATGTGTGTTCTTAATTTTTAGGATGGAAAATAGTTGACAAATGTATATATGCCTTAATAAATAAATAAAATACTCTTCGCTTTTATTAGACAATCAATTTGATATTCTCCTATGAACTTCACATGTTGGTACACATGGGTCCTTTTAGATGGAAATGACCTGACCAGGCTAGCATTAGACTGGTTCAGTTTGGTCTCAGCCAGTGTTTTCACACCAGGAGAGGAAGTAAAGATTGTATGTGTGTCTGTGTCTGTCTCTATTTCTGTGCTGAGACAAATAACACCTCTGTTTGCCTAACAGATATTTCCTGTGGGACCCAGTGAGGCCCCCATAGAGACTAGGCTAGGCACACTGTGTAGTTCCTTGGGTAAATCATTAACACACCAGATGAGGATTGAATCTTCCGTGGATTTTTTTTTAACGGGCTGACTGGCGGCAGTGTGGCTGAACAGACAGGCCAGGATCACAGGAGATCACAGATATAGCCAATTTTTCATCTTCGCCCTCAGTGTGTGCGTTCATGCCTGAGTGCATGTGTTTATCGTTCATAGCGAGGGTACCTAGATATTCTGGAAGCCTCACACAGGTGTCGTCATCATACATACTGTCAATGAGGAGGTGTCTGTCTGTCCTCAACTGTAGTTGCTCTGGGTTTGTTTGTCTCTCTGCCTCTGTCTAGCCCCCTTTCCCCCAGCAACTCTCCCTGTGCCCTTGTCTGTCCTCTGTATCTCTCTCTTTCTGTTTCTCTGTCTCTCTCTCCCTCCCCCTGTCTGAGTCCTCCTCTATCCAGTGTCTGCCAGCTCTCATCTCCAATCGATTCTTCTCTGCCTGTCTCCCCAGTCCCTTCTTCATTCAGCTGAGTGCCTCACATACCCTCCATCCCTCTGCCTTCTCGCTCTCGCTCTAATCTGCAGGCTCTCATTCCTTTCCCTCCATTCCTATTATTTTGTAGCACTTCTTCGATTCAGATTCAGAGCTGTGCCCTCTTACCACAGCCTCTCCATCCCTCTGCCCGTCTCATTCACACTCTCTCTCTCTCCCTCTCGCTGTCTGTCTGATCTGCAGGCTCTCATTCCTTTCCCTCCATTCCTATTATTTTGCAGCACTTCTTCAATTCAGATTCAGAGCTGTGCCCTCTTACCACAGCCTCTCCATCCCTCCCCTCTTCTCCATCCCGCTCTCCATCTGCTCCTTAATCAGCTACTTCTGTCTTTCTTCTCCTCTCTTATCTAGCTCGCTCCACTCTGCCACTTGTTTGTGTTCCTGAATCCCTCTCTCCCAATTTCCTCTTTCTGAACTCCTTGGCCTCTCTCTCCTCCTCTTTCTCATCTCTCTCTACCTCCCTCTCTCTGTCTAGAGTCTCTGCATCTCTGTGTTTGAAAATGGGTGCCTGGGGCTGGTTTAGTAATTGGCGTGCAGGGAGAGCTTTATGGAGATGCTGTAAAGGCACTGGCATGCCGTCAGCTAAGAAAGGGCCACGCCATGTGAATGTAACAGGCTCTCTCTCAATCTTTCTCTCCCCATCTCTCCATATCTTTCTCTCTCTCTTCACTCTCAGTCCCTCTGTGTATATCCCCTCTCTCTCTCCTTATCTCTATCCCCCCCCCCCACCACACTCTCTGAATCTCTTTCGCACTATCTGTAATATAGAACCACTAGGCTCTAATAGTGCCACTCTTATCACTCTGAAAAGAGGACTTTTGCTGTTAGTTTGAAACAAGTGATCGCAAGTGGGTTTCCAAACATAGATCTCGACCAAAACCCAATACAATAGAATTGCACAATAGAATAGCACTTAATATTGATCTCATATTAATACCTTTATTAATTCTTATGGTTGTTCTCTCCCTTCCTCTGTTGTAGGACGAGACAGGGGCCTATGTGATAGACAGAGACCCCACCTACTTCGGCCCCATCCTTAACTACCTGCGACACGGCAAACTGGTCTACAACAAGGAGCTGGCTGAAGAAGGTACTAGATTACATTTGGTATTAGATATTGCGTTATGATGCTATTATAATGTATAGTAAGATTGTTAATAAGAATGTAATAACACTTTGATTGACCGTGTGTGTGTGTGTGTGTGTGTGTGTGTGTGTGTGTGTGTGTGTGTGTGTGTGTGTGTGTGTGTGTGTGTGTGTGTGTGTTGTGCTCTGTCCCAGGTGTGTTAGAGGAGGCTGAGTTCTACAACATCACTCCTCTGATAAAACTGATCAAGGAGAGGATCCTGGAGCGAGACTGTAAAGTCACACAGGTCAAACACACACACACACTCAGCTTTGTTTTTGTGAATGTTCTGGACTTTTTGGGGAGTACATTTTTTTTCTTCTTAATCCTAATTCAGGGCATGAGAAACGCCATGATTGTTATTTTTTTCCTACCTTGTCAAGACTTTCTGGTGACTTGTCAGGACATTGTGATCCTGATAAGGTAGGAAAAATACACACACACACACACACACACACACACACACACACACACACACACACACACACACACACACACACACACACACACACACACACACACACACACACACACACACACACAGTAGATAAGATACAGGGATTTACACAATACAAGATGGCTACAGGTCTGCTAAAACAAAAACAGACTTGTGCATGTGCCAAGCAGAAAGACTGTTCAGCCATGTGTTTCACTCTTTCTGTATTTGAAAGTTATTTTTCAGTATATTTCACCCATCATGTCTATGATTTCTGTTATGTAACTTTCAATCTTCCTCCTACTCTCTCTGTATTATACACTTTACTGTACCCTCCGTCTCTACCCTTCGGCTAGACACACGCTCATGCACACACACACTGTGGGCTGTGGGGGTGCGTGCTACATCACTGCTTATAACTATAAGAAATGTAAAATGTGTCAAATCAATTATATCAAGCTCAGGGCACCAGCTATGCATTTGGCTAGTGGCTAGATGTCAAAATCAAGACTCTTAGTTACAGCAGCCTTTCAATCCCCTCCTAGATGCGTACACAAAAATAAAATATGAAATATTATATTTAGGTAATATCATATGTTCCAGTATGGTGATAGCACCCAACCCTAACGCTCACTCTCACTATCATTCATCTTCCAAACATCACTACCTCTTGCTAACCTCTTGCTCTCCCAATCCTCTTTCTCTCTGCTAATAAATGCCTTTACTTTCCTTTCCTTACAAACATCTCACCTTGTACAACTATTGGTCACTCTGTTTTCTCTTCTGTCTCGTTCTCTCCCTTCCTAGACCCCCCCCCCCCTCTCTCTCTCTCTCTCATTCTACATCCATACACCTTTCCCACCTACCTATATCTGTACATTCCCTCCCTATCTTCCTCCTCCTTCTCCTCCTTTTACACCCTCTCTCTCTCTGTCCATCAGCATGTGCCTCCTAAACATGTGTACCGGGTGCTGCAGTGTTTACATTTCTCTCTCTCCACACTCTTCTCTCTCTCTCCGTCCATCAGCAGGTGCCTCCTAAACATGTGTACCGGGTGCTGCAGTGCCAGGAGGAGGAGCTGACCCAGATGGTTTCCACCATGTCAGACGGCTGGAAGTTTGAGCAGGTCAGCGTGCGCACCTGCAGAAAGCCCCGCACCGGACTGCTCTGGACTGTGGGTTGGACTCACGCTGCTGCTCTGCTCTACCACACTCCCAACCAATCAACCCCTTTCCTGCTCTCTGTTAGCCAATCAGAGCCTCAGAGTCAGACCAATCAGACCAATCCGAGACCAAGGCCCAGTCCCAATCTGCTCACAAAAACGGCCTCCTTTTCACATTTCCTTCCGCTCAGAAGAAGACTGATCTAAACAGACACAGACCAGTGATCATAAGGGAAAGGAGATGCAAAAAGGAAGCAGAGCCAAGGAAGCTCCATTGGAAGCTACCATATGTTGGCACATTGCCAGTTCAGTAAAGTGTTTTGAGTAGTACTGTAATGCTAAACATTGCCGTCAGTGCTTCAGGGTGTACAGTTCAGTCTCACTGCCCACAGTAGAGTTGTAGCAGACATGTAGTGCTGCTAGGCTGTCCTTACCCTCTGTCCCTCCTCCCTGCATGAGCATCCATGACTTTACCTGCTGTGATACGGGCCACCTCTCTTTCTCTGTCCAACTTTCTTTCTCTTTTTTTTTGTTGCTCCATCTCTCTTTTTCTCTCTGTCTCTAATAGATGGTAAACATTGGTTCGTCGTATAGCTATGGGACAGAGGACCAGGCAGAGTTTCTGTGTGTGGTGTCCAAGGAGCTACACACACCTGGCTCAGGCCTGGGCACCGAACAGAGCCACAAGACCAAGGTGAGACTGACACACAGGAAACATATACACACACACACACACACACACACACAGGTACATGGGCAGATGTGTCTTAGGGATATACTCATACATCGTACACCACACACCATTCACATATCACCACCATTCACTTCCACAAAGGTCTGAAGTAGCAGGATACGGATCTGTCACAGAGTGTCTCCATGTGACATTTCTCTTCATCCAAGATGATCTGAGTATCCTTTGATCTTAGTGTTGGCATTTTCCACTCAAACACTGAATGTCACACACACAACTCTCAAATGTCATTCACAAGCGCATTCACATTCACTCCATCATCCACACCTCCCTCTCTCTCGCTCTCTCTTTCTCTTTCACTCTCAATCTCTCTCCCTCTCCCAGATACTCAATCTGTTCATTCTTTTTTGTTGTCGTTCTGTCTCGTTTTTTTTATTCTCCGTCCTTTTATTGGAGTGAAGGCTTCAGAGGTGCAGCAGGAGAAAGGAGCGCAGGATGAGGTGGAGGGAAGAGAGAGAAATACCACCCCGAATGAGTGGATAAGGGAATGACAGTCTTGTGTCAGTGTTCCAAAGACGTGAATGGGTGAGGATCCATGCTAGTGTTGTTGGCTGGTAGTGGGTAGTAGCAGTAGGAGACTGTGTGATCAAAAGGGTCCAGGGCTGTTCCACAGCATTACATTGCCTTGCCTCAAACTCCATACAGTATTCAAAGGCCAAGGAGAAACTTTTATTAAAGTTTTTTTGATTTACAAATATGTAGAGAGAAAAAAGTAGGCCTTGCACTTTTGCTCCCCATCTTAAAAAGTGAACTACTATTTGTTTGAAATACCATGTGTGATGCCAGAGTGTTCGATTTGCTCTGGGGACATTGTGTCCTGCCTGGAAAATGATCTGTTCAGCAGCGTAACCCAGCTGGTCTGATGATGAGTTAGTCTCACTAGGCAGGCGGGTTGCCTCCCACATTAACAATGCCCTAGATCTGGGATTTCCCAGACTAATGATGAGCTGACGCTGCTGTGCTGCCATTGATCCAACCCGACACCTAAACGTCTCTCATTACCAATGCAATGACATGGAATAGCCCTGACATTTTGTGTAGTGGTAGTATTAGTGTGTTTTACATTTTACATGAAAAAAAGACACAAACACACACAATCTTACTTGTACATGTGTAAAGGGGACATTTTGGCAGAACTGCACAGTGGGGCTGCGACGTTTATGTTCATCCAAACACCAATTAATCAAGTGACGAGAAGTGTCAAAGAAACAATACAAGCTCATGTTGTTGTTTTTCCATTCACAACGAAGGGAGTCCTGGATGTCACAAACACTATTACTTTATCATTCTGTCCCCATCGTCACCATCAGCATCAAACATAACATACATTTACTGTATGTGTTTAGATTGTTTCACATGTCACCCAATCAAAGCGGATACACAGTATGAGATGTGAACATGTAACATGAGCATGTAACCGATCAACTCTGAAATACAACACTGAGAATCTGTCTTCAAAGAGGGCATCCTCTGATGTTTCTCCTGTCTGTGCTTGTCTTTCAGCTTTTTCAGATCCATGGATCCCGGATGTACTAGAGAGAATTGTACTGTTTTAGCTTGACATTTCATTTTGTGTTTGTTGACATATGTTTTATCATTGTTGTTGCTTCTGGAGAAAAAAACCCAGAAGTGCTCAAACATTATTTTCAAAGATTATCGAAGTGTCCCTCTCACCAGCAGCGAAACACCAACATTTCAGTGTGTAGAGATATGTAAAAATAAAAATAAAATAAAAGTTTTTTTTAATTATCATCTATCATTTTTTTATGTATTTTAGTTCCAATCACTTAAGCCATGGAAGTTAGTGAATCTTAGTAAAATAGATTTGACCAAAGACAATGATTAAAAGCACTGCAAATCAATGTGCTCATCCAAATGTGAAAAATGGAATGAAATATGTGGAATCTGACTCATAAGTAAATTGTTGTTGTTTGCAGTAGTTCTGACTTGTCTGATGCTTGATATACAGTAGTGAGACCTGGGCCTGAGCCAGTGATGTGGCAATGTCCTGTCTCTGATACTGCTCTGCTGCAGTAGAGATTGACAGTGAGACTCACACAGAAAGACAGACAGATGTTAACTAACTGGCCACAGTCAGCACCACAAAAAAACTCTTCCCCCTTACACTTACTCCCTTACGCTCTCTCACAGACACGCGCACACACACAGTCTTGTATAATTAACTTTCTTCGGACACACAATTCAGTCCCATTCAAAATCCTATTTTTCCTAACCTTAAGTATAGTTAAACACGTCCACACACATACACACACACATCTTTCACTCACTCACTCACTCACTCACTCACTCACTCACTCACTCACTCACTCACTCACTCACTCACTCACTCACTCATACCCATAGCAGTGCTTCCTGTCGGGACATGTGTGTTCCCTGAGGCATGTGCATGCTCATATAGTTAAACACGTCCACACACATACACGCACACATCTTTCACTCACTCACTCACTCACTCACTCACTCACTCACTCACTCACTCACTCACTCACTCACTCACTCACTCACTCACTCACTCACTCACTCACTCACTCACTCACTCACTCACTCATACCCATAGCAGTGCTTCCTGTCGGGACATGTGTGTTCCCTGAGGCATGTGCATGCTCAGCAGAGCAGAGCTCTCAGCCTGTCGCCCTGGACTGGCTCCAGTGTCACTCTAGGCACTGGCAGGATAAAGAAGAGAAAGGTGCTGAAAGAGGTCTGCGTCTGAAGTGGCACCTTATTCCCTACATAGTGCACTACTCTGGTCAAGAGTACTGCACTATATATGGAATAGGGTGCCATTTTGGATGCATCCCTGTTCTCTGCTCATGTTGTAATGACAGGCCCTTGCACCTCGAGGCCAGGATGTTGTCATTACACTTTTAGCTAGGACTATGGCACAAATATTGTTAAAGAATTTCATTTTTTTGTATGTATTTCACTGTAAATGAGTAGAAAGGAGATAAGATAAGACCTTGTCAAATGCATCATGCACTTAGAACAGAAAATTGTTGCAACTGAATTAGAAGGTTTTGGCACTGGCCATTATCACCTCCGAGCCCCTGGAGCCCAATATTGTCACTGTCAGTAGAGACAGCCTGTCTCTGCAACCTTCAAATACTGCAAATATACTCATTCTAGTCTCTGCATGTCAACATACCCACAGATCACCATTTGAGTTGATTTCAGTTAAAAGCTTTCATGGAGGCAATATTGCGTTTTTGTGCATGTGCATTGTGAATATAATGTTTGGCTTTGGTCATCAAAAAAAGAGCATAGCATATGGATTGAGATCACTTAATTGGTAAATTGCACATAAGGTCCAACCAAAATTTGACATCTGCTTTTAACCCAACTCATCCAAAGCATACATATACAGGTTTTTTTAGAGCAGTGTGTTGGCACTTCCAAACTGTGTGCTGTTGTTGTGGGGGGTTAAGTGCCTTGCTCAAAGGCAGGCAGTGGCATCTAGGATTTGATACCAGCAACCCTCATGTTGCCAGCTCACTTCGCACAAGATTTTTACCGTCAGACACACTTCAAGTTGCTGGCTCGCCTCCCGAATTGCTAGGCTACCTCTCTAACCGCGAGGCTTGGGTGCCTTGATTTCAAGCAAAAACAACACAATATAGGCATGTACAAAGTCTCTGGGAAAATTAGTTTGAGTCGGTCAACGGACTGCAAAATGACTATACTACATTTCTTTTGTACATGTGTTTCGGTTATTTATTTTCATGATAATGTTAATCATGTTAATTGCATGTTTTTTTCAGAATCATGATTACTGCTGTAAAATATTGTTTACAACCAAGCTTATCTTGTATTTCTCCTGTTTTTAAGTGTCATTGTTTAAAAAAATGTATTCTATGTCTAGCCATGTGGCTGGCATTGACCTCATGTTTTGGTGGTTTTGCATCAGAAGATGTCCCCCTTCATGAGACTACTCTAGTTTGTAGCCTTAGCTCAAACTGTTTGTGCTTTTCCAAGACATCAGAACTTGAGCTGAAAACCTGGTATTCCTCAGCATGTTTAAAAAAAAAAAAAAAGTTCTACTCATCCATGAGCATGACAGATTTGATCTATTTATATATATATACGTGTATGTATACAGTACCAGTCAAAAGTTTGGACACCTACTCATTCAAGGTTTTTTCTTTATTTTTGACTATTTTCAACATTGTGGAATAATAGTGAAGACATCAAAACTATGAAATAACATACATATGGAATCATGTAATAACCAAAAAACTGTTAAACAAATCAAAATATATTTCAGATTCTTCAAAGTAGCCACCCTTTGCCTTGATGACAGCTTTGCACACTCTTGGCATTCTCTCAATCAGCTTCACCTGGAAAGCTTTTCCAACAGTCTTGAAGGAGTTCACTCTGCGGTCCAACTCATCCCAAACCATCTCAATTGGGTTGAGGTTTGGGTGATTGTGGAGGCCAGGTCATCTGATGCAGCACTCCATCACTCTTCTTCTTGGTCAAATAGCCCTTACACAGTATGGAGGTGTGTTGGGTTATTGTCCTGTTGAAAAACAAATCATAGTCCCATTAAGCTCAAACCAGATGGGATGGTGTATCTTCTGCAGAATGCTGTGGTAGCCATGCTGGTTATTAAGTGTGGCTTGAATTCTAAATAAATCACTGACTGTGTCACCAGCAAAGCACCCCCGCACCATCAAACCTGCTTCACCATGGGAACCACACGTGCGGAGATCATCAGTTCACCGACTCTGCGTCTCACAAAGACACGGCAGTTGAAACCAAAGATCTCAAATTTGGACTCATCAGACCAAAATACATATTTCCACCATTCTAAAGTCCATTGTTCATGTTTCTTGGCCCAAGCAACTTCTTCTTATTGGTGTTCTTTTGGTAGTGGTTTCCAGAAATTCCACCATAAAGGCCGGATTCACACAGTCTCGTCTGAACAGTTGATGTTGAGATGTGTCTGTTACTTGAACTCTGTGAAGCATTTATTTGGGCTGCAATTTCAGATGCTGGTAACTCTAATGAACTTATCGTCTACAGCAGAGGTAACTCTGGGTCTTCCTTTCCTATGACGGTCCTCATGAGAGCCAGTTTCATCATAGCGCTTAAAGGTTTTTGGGAAGTGTTCTGCATTGACTGACCTTCATGTCTTAAAGTAATGATGGACTGTCGTTTCTCTTTGCTTATTTGAGCTGTTCTTTTACCAAATAGGTCTATCTTCTGTATACCCCCCCTACCTTGTCACAACACAACTGATTGGCTCAAACGCATTAAGAAGGATAGTTTTAACAAGGTAAACCTGTCAATTGAAATGCGTTCCAGGTGACTAATTCATGAAGTTGGTTGAGAGAATGCCAAGAGTGTGCAAAGCTGTCATCAAGGCAAAGGGTGGCTACTTTGAAGAATCTCGAATATAAAATATATTTTGATTTGTTTAACATGTTTTTGGTTACTACATGATTCCATATGTGTTATTTCATAGTTCTAATGTCTTCACTATTATTCTACAATGTAGAACATAGTATAAATAAAGATAAACCCTTGAATGAGTAAGTTAGGTTTGTCCCAACTTTTGTCTGGTACTGTATATGGGTTTCACTGTAGTTAATCTCATTAACTTGTTCCCGGACAATAGATCAGAAGTGATTTTTTTTTATTGGGCATCTAATGCTGTTACAATAGCCAGGGTTGATTTGCTTTACAATACATTATCTTTATACAGATGTTTTT
Source organism: Oncorhynchus mykiss (assembly GCF_057628025.1). Lineage (NCBI taxonomy): Eukaryota > Metazoa > Chordata > Actinopteri > Salmoniformes > Salmonidae > Oncorhynchus > Oncorhynchus mykiss. Next base: position 25,943,053 of record NC_143041.1, on the reverse strand, counting down.
TATGGGTATAACAGTAATAGCAGTCATGCTATATTCTTGTTTTTAAAAAAAGAATCTAAACAATGTAAATATGTGTTAGACAATTGTGCATAGTCATTTATAATTCACTGTAGAAAATCAGCGAGAGTGAGAACTTCCTTCCTACCCCCTTTAACTAAAGCTTCAATGTACACAGATACACCCCCATAACTTCTCAGACATCAGTGACATTGGAATTGTAATGCCTCAATATACTGTAACAGGCTCAATGAAACATGCTGTACAGGAATGATTCCAACAACTGTCAAATATAATCACATAAATAAATACAGTTTCAATGTCATTTGTTTTTAAACCATACATTATTTTAATTTTCAGGATGAAATATTATCACAACAATGCTCCCCATATATTGCAATGAGTTAAAAGGAAGAAATGTATGAGGGTTAATAATTGTAATATTTGATTGTAGACAACACAATTATTTAACACTTAAAAGGTACAAAAAAAGTAAGTACTTTTTGCTATCCTACCTAAGGTCAGTATTCTTTTTCTCAGCATTTCTAGTGCTGAGGTTGTGGAAGGGAAGGTTTCCAGTATATCAGTACAGTGCTTAGTTGTTCTACAGCTTTGTGGTTCCTGCAAAAGGCCAGAATTATAACTCAAGATCTGCATGTGACTTTAGTTTTCAGAGAAATCTTCAATTAACAACCAAGAATGATTGATGCAAAAGTTTGGAGAAAACTTTCACATCAATAGACAAAAAAACAGCATAACCCTATTTCTCCTTGTCAAAATAACTACAATAAAGTACTGAAGTTGTTGACCGTAGCCAGATGGAGGTACTCTGGCTGGTCATCGTTATCCTCCTCCTCTCCCCCCTGCTCCCCTCCGTCCCTCCCCACCCTCCTCTGCCTCGTGGACAGGGTATTCCTCTTCTCCATGACCTCTGACCCCAGCGAGCGGTTCTCAAGACACTCCTGGATCATCTGGGCCAGGTCCTGCTGCAGACGCTGGCAGTTCTCCCTGCAGGGAAGGACAAGGACATAGGAGTTAATTATATAGATCTACATACAGTGCATTCGGAAAGTATTCAGACCCCTTGACTTTTTCCCCAAAAATGTACTTAATGGATTAAATCGTTTTTCCCCCTCGTCAATCTACACACAATACCCCATAATGACAAAGCAAAAACAGTTTTTTTGCACATTTATTAAAAATAAAAACTGAAATATTACATTTACGTAAGTATTCAGACCCTTTACCCAGTACTTTGTTGAAGCCCCTTTGGCAGCAATTACAGCCTTGAGTCTTATTCTGTATGACGCTACAAGCTTGGCACACCTGTATTTGGAGAGTTTCTCCCATTCTTCTCTGCAGATCCTCTCAAGCTCTGTCAGGTTGGATGGGGAGTGTCGCTGCACATCTATTTTCAAGTCTCTCCAGAGATGTTCAGGTTCAAGTCTAGGCTCTGGCTGGACCACTCAAGGACATTCAGAGACTTTTCCTGAAGCCCCTCCAGCATTGTCTTGGCTGTGTGCTTACGGTCGATGTCCTGTTGGAAGATCTCTTTGTACTTTGCTCTGTTTATCTTTCCCTTGATCCTGACTAGTCTTACAGTCCGTGCCTCTGAAAAACACAGCATGATGCTGCCACCACCATTCTTCACCGTAGGGATGGTGCCAGGTTTCCTCCAGACGTGACACTTGACATTCAGGCCAAAGAATTCAGTCTTAGTTTCATCAGAACAGAGAATCTTGTTTCTCATGGTCTGAGAGACTTTAGGTGCCTTTATGCAAACTCCAAGCGGGCTGTCATGTGCCTTTTACTGAGAAGTGGCTTCTGTCTGGCCACTCTACCATAAAGGCCTGATTTGTGGAGTGCTGCAGAGATGGCTGTCCTTCTGGAATGTTCTCCCATCTCCACGGAGGAACTCTGGAGCGCTGTCAGAGTGACCATCTGGTTCTTGGTCATTTCCCTGACCAAGACCCTTTCCCCCCGATTGCTCAGTATGGCCGGGTGGCCAGCTACAGGAACTTATAGGAACTTCTTCCATTTAAGAATGATGGAGGCCACTGTGTTCTTGGAGAACTTCAATGCTGCAGAAATGTTTTGGTACTCTACCCCAGATCTGTGCCTTGACACAATCCTGTCTCAGAGCTCTACAGGCAATTCCTTCGACCTCGTGGCTTAGTTTTTGCTCTGACATGCACTGTCAACTGTGGGACCTTTAAATAGACAGGTGTGTGCCTTTCCCAATCATATCCAATCAATTGAATTTACCACAGGTGGACTCAAATCAAGTTGTAGAAACATCTCAAGAATGCTCAAGGGAAACAAGATGCACCTGAGCTCAATTTCGAGTCTCATAGCAAAGGGTCGGAATACTTTTGTAAATATGGTATTTCTGTTTTTAATTTTTAATACATTTGCTGTTTTTGCTTTGTCATTATCGGGTATTGTGTGTAGATTGGTAAGGGAAACAAATAATTTAATACATTTTTGAATAAGGCTGTAACGTAACAAAATGTGGAAAAAGGAAAGGGGTCTGAATACTTTCCGAATGCATTGTAGATACAGTGCCTTGCGAAAGTATTCGGCCCCCTTGAACTTTGCGACCTTTTGCCACATTTCAGGCTTCAAACATAAAGATATAAAACTGTATTTTTTTGTGAAGAATCAACAACAAGTGGGACACAGTCATGAAGTGGAATGACATTTATTGGATATTTCAAACTTTTTTAACAAATCAAAAACTGAAAAATTGGGCGTGCAAAATTATTCAGCCCCTTTACTTTCAGTGCAGTAAACTCTCTCCAGAAGTTCAGTGAGGATCTCTGAATGATCCAATGTTGACCTAAATGACTAATGATGATAAATACAATCCACCTGTGTGTAATCAAGTCTCCGTATAAATGCACCTGCACTGTGATAGTCTCAGAGGTCCGTTAAAAGCGCAGAGAGCATCATGAAGAACAAGGAACACACCAGGCAGGTCCGAGATACTGTTGTGAAGAAGTTTAAAGCCGGATTTGGATACAAAAAGATTTCCCAAGCTTTAAACATCCCAAGGAGCACTGTGCAAGCGATAATATTGAAATGGAAGGAGTATCAGACCACTGCAAATCTACCAAGACCTGGCCGTCCCTCTAAACTTTCAACTCATACAAGGAGAAGACTGATCAGAGATGCAGCCAAGAGGCCCATGATCACTCTGGATGAACTGCAGAGATCTACAGCTGAGGTGGGAGACTCTGTCCATAGGACAACAATCAGTCGTATATTGCACAAATCTGGCCTTTATGGAAGAGTGGCAAGAAGAAAGCCATTTCTTAAAGATATCCAAAAAAAGTGTTGTTTAAAGTTTGCCACAAGCCACCTGGGAGACACACCAAACATGTGGAAGAAGGTGCTCTGGTCAGATGAAACCAAAATTGAACTTTTTGGCAACAATGCAAGACGTTATGTTTGGCGTATAAGCAACACAGCTCATCACCCTGAACACACCATCCCCACTGTCAAACATGGTGGTGGCATCATCATGGTTTGGGCCTGCTTTTCTTCAGCAGGGACAGGGAAGATGGTTAAAATTGATGGGAAGATGGATGGAGCCAAATACAGGACCATTCTGGAAGAAAACCTGATGGAGTCTGCAAAAGACCTGAGACTGGGACGGAGATTTGTCTTCCAACAAGACAATGATCCAAAACATAAAGCAAAATCTACAATGGAATGGTTCAAAAATAAACATATCCAGGTGTTAGAATGGCCAAGTCAAAGTCCAGACCTGAATCCAATCGAGAATCTGTGGAAAGAACTGAAAACTGCTGTTTACAAATGCTCTCCATCCAACCTCACTGAGCTCGAGCTGTTTTGCAAGGAGGAATGGGAAAAAATGTCAGTCTCTCAGTGTGCAAAACTGATAGAGACATACCCCAAGCGACTTACAGCTGTAATCGCAGCAAAAGGTGGCGCTACAAAGTATTAACTTAAGGGGGCTGAATAATTTTGCACGCCCAATTTTTCAGTTTTTGATTTGTTAAAAAAGTTTGAAATATCCAATAAATGTCGTTCCACTTCATGATTGTGTCCCACTTGTTGTTGATTCTTCACAAAAAAATACAGTTTTATATCTTTATGTTTGAAGCCTGAAATGTGGCAAAAGGTCGCAAAGTTCAAGGGGGCCGAATACTTTCGCAAGGCACTGTATGTAGCTCTAATGATATCTGTTTACCCTACAAAATGGAAGAAAGACATGAATGTATAAGTTAATAATATAGATAGGTCTAAAGATGACGTGTAGCTCTAGTGATGTACATTCTCGTGACTAAGTTATAGGGGAGCATATAAATTAGCAGCAGGTTAACTCACGCTGTCGGTGGCGTTGGCAGGTTGTAGTCCTCTCCTGTTTCACCTGTCAACCAGTAGGTCAACTCTGTGCCTTTACCCTGGGATATATATATACACACACACAATATTATATGATATTCAACACAGTAGATAAGAGTACTAAATAGTTCAAATGGCATCAAAAAAAATCTGTATGATTCTATCATGACAAAGTGCAAAGCGGCATGTGCCATGTCCATACCTTGAGAAAAGTCTCCCCTCTCTTCTCGTACTCAAACTTGCAGTCTGTCCTCTGTAGGATGCTGATGGTGGGCTGACTGACGTGGATTCTCAGGGCTGGGCGGAGAGAGACAGAGTTGTATTTTACTCACCTGCCATGACAGCTGATGTGAACATGAAATGTTTGTGTAGATTTGGTGTGGATATTTCCAGTGTTCCTGTTTGCCTGCTTACGATGTCCCGTTGACTCCATGCTAGAGGCAGTGTTGACTGTGTCTCCAAACAGGCAGTATCTGGGCATCTTTATCCCCACCACTCCTGCTGCACAGGGGCCTAGGGAACAAGTAGTGAGACTTAAGGGGGGTATTGATGACAGACAGAGGGAGGAGAGAGAGTGAGGGATGTTACAGGAAAGAGCAGAGACGAAGGAGGTTTTGTATTGATGATATGTACGAGGAGAGAGAAGGACGTGTTATGAATTCAGGATAGGACTTGGGGAGCTACGGATACCTGAGTGCATCCCAATGCGGATCCACACAGGTAGTCCCGGCAGATGTCTGAGCTGGAAGGTCCCCATAAATGCCAGAATGTCCAAGGCCATGCGGGAGATGTCCACCGCGTGCCTGTTCCCGTTCCGCCGAGGCAACCCCGACGCGACCATGTATGCATCACCTATCGTCTCCACCTGACATAGGACAAGAAGGAAGATATAGAAGCTATACATCTGCTATTGAACTAAACGTTTTCGTATACAGTAAGCATAGCATCAACCACAACCTTAACCCTAACCTCAACCCTAACCTCAACCCTAACCTTGTATACGTCGTGGTGGTCGAGGATGCAGTCGAAGCCCTTGTAGATGTCGTTGAGCATGTCCACCACTTCCATGGGGGTGCTGTACTGGCACAGGGTGGTGAAGCCCACGATGTCGCTGAAGTACACCGTCACCTCCTCAAACAGCTCCGGCTCCACGATGCCTGTCTCCTTCAGAGAACGCACCACAGGACTGGAGAGAGAGAGGTCATTTGCTGGTCTTAAAGTGGTTCTCTGGTCGTGCAGTCTGACAAAGACCTGGTCGAAACACTGCACTTTATAAAACAAGAACATGGAACTGTGTTCGGGTATCTGTTCCTTTTTGTTGTTGTTTGTCGACTGACCGAGGCAGCAGCATGAAGTTGAGGCAGTCGGCCCTGTCTCTCTCAGCCTTGTACAGAGCCGTCCTCTCCTCCACCAGGTGCTCCAGGTTCCGGGAGTACATCTGTAGACGACGGATCAGGTTGTCCATGTAACTCTCATTAGCCTGGTTGTGCAGGTTACTATGGAAAACAGGATCAGTCACACACACATATACACACACAACAAGTTGTGAGGGATTTCTCAAATGTATCTTAAATGAAAGAGATGGGTGCAGCTTTACAGCAACTACATGTTAGTTATTTAGAAGCACTGCAAACCATAACCATGTTGGTCTTACTTATATCTCTATTTATTGTCATGTTACAGAGACATTTTACCATCTTTGTAAATGTATTCTTCACCTTTCTGATAAAGTGTTTAGCTCTATCCAATAAAAGAGAGATAAAAGTAGGTAGCTGGTACCTGAAGATCTTCCCCAGTGAGCTCTCTATCTTCTTAAAGTCAGGCCTTCGCTCTGGGTCCTCATCCCAGCAGATCTTTATCAGCATGTACACCTGTGGGCATTCAGAATAAAATAAATGTACAAGCCAAAGTGGATTACAGACTCTCTATCTCTATATCTGTCTTTCTCTGTACTGTAATCCCCCCCTATCTCTGTCTCTCTCTTTCTCTCTGTTGCACACAAACAGAGACAAACACACAAGCAAATGCCAATCTTACCTCCAGTTCTTTTTCTCCTGCAGTCTCAAAATTCAGATCAGGTCTGAAATAAGTTATTTTGATAGGGTACTGCACTCTAGCCATTTTCTCTGATGAAGACAGAACAACTTGTGTGAGCGTCTTGTTAATCCGCTACACTATGTTGAGCTCAACTGAACAATGCTACAGTCGACCAGGAGGGGTCGACACTTCCCCAGAATTAAATGCAGGACCACTCAAAGTGGCAAAGATTACATTTTAAATAAGGGTAACTACAGTATAGCAAAGCTGATGCAATGATCCTGTTCTGAATTTCTATATAAGGTGTTATATAGGAATGTGTTTAACCTGTGCGGTCGGAGTAGGCCTCGGTGTAAAAGGTTTTCCTCCTGAGAACTATCTCCTGGGCGATGATGGCAAAGCTGTAGACATCTCCCTTCTGGGAGATCCCCTGTCTTCGCAGGTGCTCTGGAGCTGTCCACAGGTCTGATGGGGGAGAAAAGGGAGGGGAAGAATGGAGAGGAAGAGAGAGTGAGGGGATAGGGGAGGATAGGTTAAAAAAAACAAGGGGCAGAACAGGGATAAGACAGAAAGAGACATCCTAGGACAGACAGACCTCAGGGGTCTAGCCCTACCGAAGTAATAGTTCCTACCTCTGCCTGGGTTTAGAATAGTGTTGCAGCCAAAGCCAGTGATCTTGACCACCATACGGTTGTCCACCACACAGTTAGTGGACTTGAGACGGCCATGGACCTGGATGTCACTGGAATGGAGGTAGGACATACCCTGCGGAGATGAAGAAAGGGGAGGAGGTTTTGTCTTTGAATAAAGGCCTACTGTATTTCAATGACTCAATGTTGTCAAATGGATCAAAGCACTTCGGAAATGTATATCAATATTGACAAGGTAAAAACTCTTGGATAGGGTTTTAGCTTGGCTAAGGTTTTAGCATCTTACAGTAAATTGCTCTGAGTTGGCATTTTCTGAGCTCATACAAACCAACAGCAGAGTGTAGACTAGAGTTGTTGCTAGCTCACCTTGGCGATGTCGTACATTACAGAGATCTTAAACTCCCAGTCCATGAAGGTCTCCTCCGGGTATGAAATATTGTCATTCAGCACACACTGAGGAAGGAAGAAGTTAAAAGTTCAAATGGGAAAGTGTGTGTGGGCGTGCGTGTTTGCATGTGTGTTTCTCACCCTTAGAGATCCCCTCTCGCCGTACTCGAACACTCCAAACACACCATGATCATACTTGACTGTGCCATAGAACTTAGTCAGGTTGTAGTAGTCAATGTGCAGAAGCTGTAAATCAGGGAGATTGGATATAATAAGCAATAGGAGTTATAATCAAATCAAATATGAACAACTAAACAAAGATACCACATGGACACATGTAAAAAGGCAAACTTGAGACCCTTTAGTAGTCTACCGGACATGATCAAACTTGAGACCCTTTAGTAGTCTACTGGACATGATCAAACTTGAGACCCTTTAGTAGTCTACCGGACATGATCAAACTTGAGACCCTTTAGTAGTCTACCGGACATGATCAAACTTGAGACCCTTTAGTAGTCTACCGGACATGATCAAACTTGAGACCCTTTAGTAGTCTACCGGACATTATCAAACTTGAGACCCTTTAGTAGTCTACCGGACATTATCAAACTTGAGACCCTTTAGTAGTCTACCGGACATTATCAAACTTGATACCCTTTAGTAGTCTACTGGACATGATCAAACTTGATACCCTTTAGTAGTCTACTGGACATGATCAAACTTGATACCCTTTAGTAGTCTACCGGACATTATCAAACTTGCTGTATAATTGGTGACTCACCGAGTTGAGCTCTATCCTCTGTCTCTTGTTAAAGTTCCCGTCCGAGTGCTTCAGCTCCTTCAGGATCACAATCTGAAACAATGACAACAACAGTCGCCTCAGTAAACCTGACCTTCATCACCATGACAACAGCAGTAGCCTTAGTACACCTGACCTTATCCAGCTCCCTCAAGATCCATCTTCAAGTGTCAAAGTGAAGGAGTCTGGCAACATACAATACACCTGACCTGACCACTGTATCGGTCACTGAGCCGTGGTAGTTGCTTTAACCTACATGTGTATATATGGCTCTTTATATGTATGTATGTAGAGTTGAAGTCGGAAGTTTACATACACTTAGGCTGGAATCATTAAAACTCGTTTTTCAACCACTCCACAAATTTCTTGTTAACAAACTATAGTTTTGGCAAGTCGGTTAGGACATCTACTTTGTGCATGACACAAGTAATTTTTCCAACAATTGTTTACAGACAGATTGTTTCACTTATAATTAACTGTATCACAATTTCAGTGGGTCAGAAGTTTACATACACTAAGTTGACTGTGCCTTTAAACAGCTTGGAAAATTCCAGAAAATGATGTCATGGCTTTCGATGCTTCTGGTAGGCTAATTGACATCATTTGAGTCAATGGGAGGTGTACCTGTGCATGTATTTTAAGAAAAAAAAAAAAATTGGAGAAATCCACAAGTCTGGGTCAAACACCTGAAGGTACCACGTTCATCTGTACAAACAATAGTACACAAGTATAAACACCATGGGACCACACAGCCGTCATACCGCTCAGTAAAGAGACACGTTCTGTCTCCTAGAGATGAACGTACTTTGGTGCGAGAAGTGCAAATCAATCCCAGAACAACAAGCAAAGGACCTTGTGAAGATGCTGGAGGAAACAGGTACAAAAGTATCTTTATCCACAGTAAAACGAGTCCTATATCGACATAACCTGAAAGGCCGCTCAGCAAGGAAGAAGCCACTGCTCCAAAACCGCCATAAAAAAGCCAGACTACGGTTTGCAACTGCACATGGGGACAAAGTTCTTACTTTTTGGAGAAATGTCCTCTGGTCTGATGAAACAAAAATAGAACTGTTTGGCCATAATGACCGTTGTTATGTTTGGCAGAACAGGGGCAGGCTGGCAAGCCGAAGAACACCATCCCAACCGTGAAGCACGAGGGTGGCAGCATCATGTTGTGGAGGTTCTTTGCTGTAGGAGGGACTGGTGCACTTCACAAAATAAATGGCATCATGAGGGTGGAAAATTATGTGGCTATATTGAAGCAACCTCTCAAGACATCAGTCAGGAAGTTAAAGCTTGGTCGCAAATGGGTCTTCCAAATGGCCAATGACCCCAAGCATACTTCCAAAGTTTTGGCAAAATGGCTTAAGAACAACAAAGACAAGGTATTGGAGTGGTCGTCACAAAGCCCTCACCTCAATCCTGTAGACAATTTGTGGGCAGAACTGAAAAATTGTGTGCGAGCAAGGAGGCCTGACACAGTTACACCAGCTCTGTCAGGAGGAATGGGTCAAAATTCACCCAACTTATTGTGGGAAGCTTGTGGAAGGCTAACCAGAAACATTTAACCCAAGTTAAACAATTTAAAGGCAATGCTACAAAATACTAATTGAGTGTATGTAAACTTCTGACCCACTGAGAATGTGATGAAAGAAATAAAAGCTTAAATAAATTATTCTCTCTACTATTATTCTTACATTTCACATTCTTAAAATAAAGTGGTGATCCTAACTGAACTAAGACAGGGAATGTTTACTAGGATTAAATGACAGGAATTGTGAAAAACTCCTCCTCCATGCTTCACGGTGAGAACCACACATGCGGATGTCATCCGTTCACCTACTCTGTGATGAGGTTGACAGTGTCAGGGGGAGTATAAGCCACTAAGACACGGCGATTGGAACAAAAAATCTCACATATGGACTCATCAGAACAAAGGACAGAATTCTACCTGTCTAATGTCCATTGCTCATGTTTCTTGGCCCAAGCAAGTCTCTTCTTCTTATTGGTGTCCCTTAGTAATGGTTTCTTTCCAGCAATTCCACCATGAAGGCCTGAATCACGCAGTCTCCTCTGACCAGCTGATGTTGAGATGTGTCTGTTACTTGAACTCTGTGACGCATTTATTTGGGCTGCAATTTCTGAGGCTGGTAACTCTAATGAACTTATTTTCTGCAGCAGAGGTAACTCTGGGTTTTCCTTTCAAGATAGAACAATTACATCACCACATCACCACATTAGTAAACTGGTAGAGCAGGGTCACAAGGCATCATATGGGAAAGTACAACCAGTGAAACAAAGTAATTAAAGTGGCCTCCCTGTGAGCAGAAGTTATGTTTGTTTTTACTATCATTTAAAAAATAAAATTGTAACATTCGACGGAAAGACAGAGGTAGAGTATAGTAGAGATTGTAGAGGGTTTTCTGAGTTAAAGGAAACAGAGATGTAGACTAGTGAAGGTAACAAAGGAAAGTAAGTTAATTGGAAAATAAGAGTTTAGAATTTGAATTGTTTGGATTGCTTAAGAGTTAGCAATCTACAATAAAATGTTATTTTATTTGTTTTTATTGGGTTTTTCATGGTTAGAGAAAATATATCTTAAATTGTCACACACATGGAATTTTCTTAAATGTTTATTTTCTAAGTTTTAAATGAACACATGAATTATTTTTGATACAAAATGTACTGAAGAAACTTACTGTGACCTTGGATACGAAATGTATGAAATGTTTGACTGTTTTTAAATAATTTGTGTAGTAGAGAAAGAAACACTTATTTGAATGGTTTGAATGTCCTCTGACCTCTGTCCTGACTTTCTAGTGTGGTCACCCTCGCTGGAAAGCTGAGAGACATTGGATGATGATTTGAAGTTTATTTATCATACTGATAATTACGGAGAAGTTTATAGTTAATAGTTATGTGTGATTCGGACCACGAGAAGGTTAGTCCTGTCTCTGGTCTATTTTTCTATTCCTTGAATCAAGTTCTGGGTAAATAAAACATGTAATGGAGTTATTAAGGGTAGTAATTCTAATTTGATTTGCAGTGCTGTGGTTTTTTATACATTGATCACATTGTGAGTCATGTGTCAAAATAGGGGAATTACCAGTCTGAGGTTTTTGGATTGAAGTTTACACACCTTGAGTAATATGTCGGAATGTATTGAATGATGTATGAAGGAGTGTATTGTTGTTTGTCTGTTTTGTTTCAATATAAATCTCACCAGATTGGGTCTGCTGGATGATCGGTATAATTTCCTGATCCTATGACTCTGTGATGAGGTTGACAGTGTCAGGGGGAGTATAAGCCAATTTGGAAAAATTGTTTCAACAGAATGTGAAGTTATTTTCTTTAACATTTGTTTTAGAAATTGGTATTAAGAATATTGGTAAAAGGAATAATTTGTCATGCAGTCAATGCTTGCCTGGATTTCCTGAATCAGAAATGAACTGAACTAAACTGTTGTTCTGGTCGGTCCTTTCTCAAGATTATGGATTGTGACTACAGATAGTCATCAAGGGATCATTTGACCATGAAGAGAGATCCGTTCCAAAACTTGTCTTATGTTGCTGCTATACTGGTGGGCAAATGGACAAGACATAATAGGCGTTGTGGTGGGGCTCAGGTGAGACATTGAAATTGGGACATTGTCATGGGCCATCCACTTTGAACTGTGAAGGTATCTGAAGATGAAGAAATGCCAGAAGAGTGCCGGGAAAGGGAGGGGGTTGGTCAACCGTGCCCGTAATTGATTTAGACTTGTTTGAAATTGTTTTATTTCGATTGATGAGGTCTAAACACTGCTAAATGTATAGTCATTTAGGCTGAGAATGCATTGAGATACGGATCTGTAATTATAATCATGATGAGAAAGTTAATACTGGAATTATAGGTTAAATATATTGTATGTTAAAATAAATGTTCATTCTGCCAGTGTTGATGTGTGTTAAATTGAGGGTTATAATTTTGAGTGATAGAACCAATGTGAATCACTGAAGAATGTAATTCTACATTTTGGTTGGATAATTCATTGTTTTGTTTTATGATTTGGAAACTGAGTGATTTTTTAAAACAAAAACACATATTTTTACTCCTGATCTTATTTAGGCTTGCCATAACAAAGGGGTTAAATACTTATTGACTCAAGAAATTTCAGCTTTCCATTTTTAATTAATTTGTAAAAATTTCAAAGAACATAATTCCACATTCACATTATGGGTTATTGTATGTAGGTTAGTGAAAAAAACAACTCTATTTAGTCCACTTTAAATTCAGGCTGTAACACCACAAAATGTGGAAAAAGTCAAGGGGTGTGAATTCTTTCTGAAGGCCCTGTATAAGTTTGAGTTACCTTTTTATCATAGCGTCCTTGGCGGATCATATAACTTTTGTTTGTCCTGTGGTCTTCGTCAATCTGACAAACAAATGGACATAGACGGGAGTTAGAAGATGGATTAGAGAATGTGACTTAACTTTGAGATCTCACAATGATGACATGCTTAGGGGCGCCGCACACTGATGAACTAGCTGACCTTGAGGCAGACCAAGCTACGTTCGTTATACTCCAGCGGGGTGATGAGGTCAGAGTGGATGTGAGACCATCTCTTCCTCACCTGGCGCTCTCTCCTGTTCTGCCTGGTAACAGATAGCACAGTGTAAGAGGTCTCCCCCATAAAAATAGTTATACTTGACTGGGGGTTCCTGTTCTGGTAATTATATTTCTATGGTCACCCTGAACATACCATGATAGATAAAACAACCCTCTATGGAATCAGGCACCAAAATGGCAGATTTAAGGTGATTCTAACTTGTGCTTTACCTGTAGAAGATGAATGCGATGGTAGCCACCACCACCACAGTGACACCTAAGACGATGACAACGATGTTCTGCACCCCCAAACCTGGGGGGGGGGGGGGGGGGGGGTCATGATTATGATGAGGAGACCAATAAAATGGACTGCGTCATAGCTACACAATTTCTCAATGAGTGTGCAGGGAAGGGGGGAATTTAGGTGGTATTATTGTACATTGAAGTTGAGCAACTTAGGGTTCAGTGCCTTGCTTAAGATCGCTGTCGAATCCCCAAGACAACTTGGTGAATAATCTAGTTGGCTTATGGTTTTGAAACAGCAACCTTTTGATTGCTGACCCAATGCTCTTAGCCCCTACGCTACCTGCCACCCTGATCTCACAACACTGGTTCTTGGCCCATATCTGTCTTATCAATCAGATCTGGGATGAAAAACGAATATGAAAGACACAGACCATACCGATCACTTATCGCAGACATTTTGGTGAAATCGTCCATTATAAGTACAGTGCTTTCGAAAAGTATTCAGACCTGTTGACGTTTTCCACATTCTGTTACGTTACAGCCTTATTCTAAAAATGATTAATAGTTTTTTCCCTCATCAATCTACACAAAATACCCCATAATGATAAAGCAAAAACAGCATTTCAGACATTTTTGTTATTATATTACATATACAAAACTGAAATATCACATTTACTTAAGTATTCAGACTCAGTACATTATTGAAGCACCTTTGGCAGTGATTACAGCGTAGAGTGTTCTTGGGTATGATGCTACAATCTTGCAGAGATGTTCGAGCGGGTTCAAGTCTGGGCTCTGGCTGGGCCACTCAAGGACATTCAGAGACTTGTCCCGAAGCCACTCCTGTGTTGTCTTGGCTGTGGTCTTAGGGTCATTGTCCTATTGTAAGGTGAACATTCGCCCCAGTCAGAGATCCTGAGCGCTCTGGAACAGGTTTTCATCAAGGATCTCTCTGTACTTTGCTTCATTCATCTTTCCCTCGATCCTGACTAGTCTCCCAGTCTCTGGTCTGAAACAAAATCACCACAGCATGATGCTGCCGCCACCATGCTTCACTGTAGGGATGGTGCCAGGTTTCCTCCAGACGCGATGGTTGGCATTCAGACCAAGGAGTTCAAGCTTAGTTTCATCAGCACAGAGAATCTTGTTTCTCATGGTCTGAGAGTCCTTTTGGTGCCTTTCGGCAAACTCCAATGAGCTGTCATCTCTTTTACTGAAGAATGGCTTTCATCGGGCCACTCTACCATAAAGGCCTGATTGGTGGAGTGCTGAAGAGACGGTTGTCCTTCTGGAAGGTTCTTCAAAGAGGAACTCTGGAGCTCTGTCAGAGTGACCGTCGGGTTCTCGGTCACCTCCCTGACCAAGGCCCTTCTCCCCCGATTGCTCAGTTTGTCCGAGTGGCCAGCTCTAGGATCAGTCTTGGTGGTTCCAAACTTCTTCCATTTAAGAATGATGGAGGCCACTGTGTTCTTGTGGACCTTCAATGCTGCAGAAATGTTTTGGTACCCTTTTTTGGTACCCTTCCCCAGATCTGTGCCTCGACACAATCCTGTCTCGGAGCTCAACGCACAATTCCTTCGACCTCATGGCTTGGTATTGCTCGGACATGCACTGTCAACTGTGGGACCTTATATAGTCAGTTGTGTGCCTTTCCAAATAATGTCTAATCAATTGAATTTACCACAGATGGACTCCAATCAAGTTGTAGAAACATCTCAAGGATGATCAATGAAACAGGATTCACCTGCTCCATTCTGTGTCTTACAGCAAAGGATCTGAATACTTTTGTAAATAAGGTATTTCTGTTTTATATTTTTTACACATTTCTAAAAAACGGTTTTTGCTTTGTCATTATGGGGTATTGTGTGTAGATTGATAAGGAAAACAATTATTTGAATCCATTTTAGAATAAGTCTGTAACGTAACAAAATGTGGAAAAAGTCAAGGGGTCTGAAAACATTCCGAATGAACTGTAGCCTATACTAGAGAAACGTGAAGTTTAAAATGAAATAAGTTTGCTAATATGGGTGATTGTTAATGGGACAATTGATGACTACAACCATCAAACTAGTAGTAGTAGTTTAAAGGATCATTAAAAAAACTGTGCACATCAATTCAGGCAATTTATCGTGATATGGATTTCTGTGCATTTCGCTCAGCTTTAGTTTAACCCTTACCCTGGTCTGGAATGTCATTTGGGAGATGTCTGCCCCAGATGAAGGATGGTTTACTGTTGACGATGCTGGTGTAGTTGTAGACAGTGTTGAATATAAATAAAGTTTCGTACTGCGGAGGAGACAGGGAAAGTGTTAAAACATTCAAATTGACACGATAGAATGATGTAAGTCATCTGCTAAATTACTAAAAATGTAAATGATGATAGCTGACCTACCTTGTTGTCAGTGGTGGTGTAAATGACTGAAAAATTCACGTCTCTGTCCCCATGGTCATCCAGCTTGTAGTGGCCTGCGATGCCTTTATGGAAACACATATACACAGCTTACACTAAACAGATCTACAGAACTACACACACACACACACACACACACACACACACACACACACACACACACACACACACACACACACACACACAGGTGGCCATATGTCCAGGCCAGACCACATGGCTTTATGTGTTGTTTCCTGGTCTCTTACCGTCAAATGAGATGTTTCTGAAGTGGTTGATATTGACTACCTCCGTGTGGTTGAGCTCAGACTCAGGCTCGCTCCAGATCTTCCTCATCACCTGACCAAACAGTAGCACTGCGTCATGGTACGCTGCCATATAGTCATTCATCTGGAGAGAGCGGAGATCGATTGCACCCTGGTCAAAAGTAGTCCATTACTTTTTTCTTCTTTAGTGATAATTCAAATGTAGGGGCAGCAGTTCATTATAATATTTTGGGGCATGGATTGCTCACAGCTCTTTTTGTGCAACTGTGAGTGGGTGTCATTCCAGTTAATGTAATCTGTTTTGTTAAAAGCAAAATAAAAAATAAAAAAAGCAAAATATTTTTTTGTCAGATGTTTTCTGAGATTCTTAATGTAAACATTTAGGGCAGTAGTGCCATTACATGTTATATATAACTATGGCCAGTGACGGAGTCTTGTGAAAGACTCACGTATGACTTTGTGTCAATTGAGAACACTTGACTCTATCAGTGGTTCTCAATTCTATTCTTAGGGATCATAAGCAGTTCCAGAGCTAGAACTCTTGATTCAACTTGTCAATTAATACAATTATAACACCTATGGAATTTTAACAATATCATATGGCTAACCAGAATTTTAAAAAACTGTATGGTTCTTCAAAAAGATAAACAATGAACCTTTGAGATTGAGAAAGGTTCTATATAGAACCATTCTCCATAAAGTAGCCCCAAAAGGATTGTAACCATAGCGGGACTGTTGGAAGTGGTTTTTATAGCAACATACTTGTTACATGTTGAACCTTATGAGCATGGTTCTTTATAGAACCTTCAAATAATGTATCTATTTAGCAGCAAAACGTAATCTGCTATGGTTACAAGCCAATTGACCCTTATTTGGCACTATATAGAACCATTTGTTTTTAGTGTGTACAGTACATAGGGAATAGGATGCTATTTTGGACACAACCTTAGAGTACAATGATAGACAGGGCCCCAGCCAAGCAGGGTGTCTCACCGTCACGTTGTTGCCCAGGTCTGTGTCCACAGTATAGTTCCTTGTGTTGGGCATGGTGAGAACCAACACGTTCTTCATAGCAGGGATAGAGGACTTATTGGTGTAGTACTTATCACTGTGGGGAGTCATGGGTGCATTGTTAATGACACTGCAAACACTGGTGCTCTCTGACAAGCAAGGCGATTACAGTATTAAGCCTCGTTGAACTTTTTCAGGTGAAAAAATGCAAACACAAATAATAGACTGGGGAGAGAGAAAAAGCGAGAGAGAGAGTGAGAGAGAGAGAGAGAGAGGCAGAGAGACAGAGAGAGAAATGAGGATAGAGAGAGAGAGTGAGAGAAAGAGAGAGGACTAACTTGTAAAGATCGACCAGGATGAAGACAACACTAGGATCAACCTCCATAGTTCCATTTTTCAGGTCCACGATATCTCCTGGTGTCCCACACACTATGAACACTGCACAGTCAGTGAAGAGGAGAGTGAGTGAGATATATATATATATATATATATATATATATATATATATATATAGAGAGAGAGAGAGAGAGAGAGAGAGAGAGAGAGAGAGAGAGAGAGAGAGAAGTCGTGGCCTTCAATGGCGCGCCCCCCCCTCCCCGAAATCTGATTGGTCTCTGAATATTTTGATAACATTGACAAAGACGGACACTGACATCAATCTCACCTGAGAAAGCATCCGAGCAAGCGATACAAAACCCATGTATCTGATGCTATCTGGTCAAAAATAGTATGACATGCTGTCTAGACAAAAATAGTATAGAAAATAGTCATATTCTTTTTGGCCAGACAGCATGAGATAAACTACACGGCCAAAACGATTTGGACACCCATTTCAGCCACACTCGTTGCTGACAGGTGTATAAAATCTAGCACACAGCCATGCAATCTCCATAGACATACAGTAGAACGGCCTTACTGAAGAGCTCAGTGACTTTCAACGTGGCACCGTCATAAGATGCCACCTTTCCAACAAGTCAGTTTGTCACATTTCTGCCCTGCTAGAACTTCCCCGGTCATCTGTAACTGCTGTTATTGTGAAGTGGAAACATCTAGGAGCAACAACGCCTCAGCCGCGAAGTGGTAGGCCACACAAGCTCACAGAATGGGAACGGCGAGTGCTGAAGTGCATAGCACACAAAAATCGTTTGTCCTCGGTTGCAACACTCACTACCGAGTGAGTGTTGCAACCATGGCCGAGCAGCCACACGCAAGCCTAAGATCACATGCGCAATGCCAACCGTTCTCTGGAGTGATGAATCACACTTCACCATCTGGCACTCCGATGAACGAATCTGGGATTGGCGGATACCAGGAGAACGTTACATGCAAGAATCCATAGTGCCAACTGTAATGTTTGGTGGAGGAGGAATAATGGTCTGGGGCTGTTTTTCATGGTTCGTGCTAGGGCCCTTGGTTCCAGTGAAGGGAAATCTTAACATTACAGCATACAATGACATTCCATACAATTCTGTGCTTCCAAATTTGTGGTAACAGTTTGGGGAAGGCCCTTGGCAGTTTCAGCATGACAATGCCCCCATGCACAAAGCGAGGTCCATACAGAAATGGTTTGTTGAGAACTGTGTGGATGAACTTGACTGGCTTGCACAGAGCCCTGACCTCAAACCCATCGACCCCTTTGGAATGAATTGGAACGACTGCGAGCCAAGGAAATCGCCCAACATCAGTGCCCGACCTCACTAATGCTCTTGTGGCTGAATGGAAGCAAGTGCCCACAGTAATGTTCCAACATCTAGTGGAAAGCCTTCCCATAAGAGTGGAGGCTGTTATAGCAGCAAAGGGGGACCAACTCCGTATTAATGACTAGGATTTTGGAATGAGATGTTTGACGAGCAGGTGTCCACTTACAGTTGAAGTCGGAAGTTTACATACACCTTAGCCAAATACATTTAAGCTCAGTTTCACAATTCCTGACATTTAATCCTAATAAAAATTCAATTTTAGGTCAGTTAGGATCACCACTTCATTTTAAGAATGTGAAATGTCAGAATAATAGTAGAGTGAATGATTTATTTCAGCTTTTATTTCTTTCATCACATTCCCAGTGGGTCAGAAGTTTCCGTACACTCAATTAGTATTTGGTAACATTGCCTTTAAATTGTTTAACTTGGGTAAAACGTTTTGGGGAGCCTTCCACAAGCTTCCCACAATAAGTTGGGTGAATTTTGGCCCATTTCTCCTGACAGAGCTGGTGTAACTGAGTCAGGTTTGTAGGTCTCCTTGTAGGTCTCCTTTTATGTTGGATTGAGATCAGGGCTTTGTGATGGCCACTCCAATACCTTGACTTTGTTGTCCTTTAGCCATTTGGCCACAACTTTGGAAGTATGCTTGGGGTCATTGTCCATTTGGAAGACCCATTTCGGACCAAGCTTTAACTTCCTGACTGATGTTTTGAGATGTTTTTTTCAATATATCCACTGAATTTTCCTCCCTCATTGTGCCATATATTTTGTGAAGTGCACCAGTCCCTCCTGCAGCAAAACACCCCCACAACATGATGCTGCCACCCCCGTACTTCACGGTTGGGATGGTGTTCTTCGGCTTGCAAGCCTCCCCCTTTTTCCTGCAAATATAATGATGGTCATTCTATTTTTGTTTCATCAGACCAGAGGACATTTCTCCAAAAAGTAAGAACTTTGTCCCCATGTGCAGTTGCAAACCGTAGTCTGGCTTTTTTACAACAGTTTTGGAGCAGTGGCTTCTTCCTTGCTGAGCGGCCTTTCAGGTTATGTCGATATAGGACTCGTTTTACTGTGGATATAGATATTTTTGTACCTGTTTCCTCCAGCATCTTCACAAGGTCCTTTGCTGTTGTTCTGGGATTGATTTGCACTTTTCGCACCAAAGTACGTTCATCTCTAGGAGACAGAACGCGTCTCCTTCCTGAGCGGTATGACGGCTGCGTGGCCCCATGGTGTTTATACTTGCGTACTGTTGTTTGTACAGATGAACGTGGTACCTTCAGGCATTTGTAAATTGCTCCCAAAGTGGAACCAGACTTGTGGAGGTCTACAATTCTTTTTCTGGGGTCTTGGCTGATATCTTTTGATTTTCCCATGATGTCAAGCAAAGATGCACTGAGTTTGAAGGTAGGTCTTGAAATACATCCACAGCTACACCTCCAATTGACTCAAATGATGTCAATTAGCCTATCAGAAGCTTCTAAAGATATGACTTCATTTTCTGGAATTTTTCAAGCTGTTTAAAGGCACAGTCAACTTGGTGTATGTAAACTTCTGACCCACTGGAATTGTGATGCAGTGAAATGTAAGTGAAAAAATCTGTCTGTAAACAATTGTTGGAAGAATTACTTGTGTCATGCACAAAGTAGATATCCTAACTGACTTGCCAAAACTAAAGTTTGTTAACAAGAAAATTGTGGAGTGGTTGAAAAACTAGTTTTAATGACTCCAACCTAAGTGTATGTAAACTTCCGACTTCAAAAGTACATGGGCTTCATATAATAAGACAGAGGGAGGCTCTTTGCCTCGCTCAGATGCTTTCTCTGATGAAATGGATTCAGCCTTGTGCGAATTGAAGGAATATTATGAAACACGGATAGACACGAATTATAAATTATTTTCTACATTGTTATTTTTTCTTATAAGTAAAAAAAAATCTCCATGAATGCACGTCACTTTGTAGGCTGAATGTCATTACACTTATGGTGTTTGTAATAGATATCTCTTTCCATTCAAATGGCGGGTGCACAGTGCATTTCGCTCCCGACGGTCTAAGGCACTGCATCTCAGTGCAAGATGTGTCACTACAGTCCCTGGACGTGATTGGGAGTCCCACAGGGCGGTGCACAATCAGTCCAGCGTCGCCGGCGTAGGTAAAAAAAAAAATTATACAAAAATTGTTCAGACGTTGGATTTATTTTGAAGTGGACGAACGTCCGCAGGTAACCTACTGTATTTAACCGACTTTTTGAAGTGATTTATTTGACAATCAGATGAAAACATAATGACTGATTGTGTTCATGACATATTAAAATGAAATACATCTTTACAGTTAAATTCCATCTTTACTCTAAAGCCCATAAAAAAATGATATCGCTCCTATGCACACATAGAAGGTCCAGTTAGAAAAATAGACAGCCTCCCGAATGTCACAGTGTATCTTGCACTTGTGATGGCACTTTCAAGTGAATTTACTGCTGAATGCTAATACCCTTTTATAAAACCCTGACCTTGAATGCAAACACTGTAACAAGACTTTTGGAATTGACTCGTGATTTATTTGAACTGTAAAATGTACCAACGCTAAGCTGAAGCATTTAATGCGTTGAACCATCATAATTATATACAAAAAATCCACCTTGCAAATGTTATGGCCACCCTAAACTGGGTCTGTGCCCCACCTTGTCCACCCCATTCAAAATGTTCTGGACACTCCATTGCTGGCCTTCCCCCTGGTGGGCTATCTATCTGCCAGTCCTCCAGATTTGTGAAAGGAGTGAGATGATGTGGGTTTACTTACAATTGCTTGTCCTCTTTTTGGAGTTTAATTCCATTCTAAGGTCTTCCGCTTTGGTTATAACTCGGGTATTTTTGACATGTAAGGAAAAGTGGGCTGAGCCTGTACCAAGTGCATTGATGTACCTGAGGAGGGGTGGGGAAATACAATGATATCAGTATCAACATCACGTCTAAGCAAATATAATATACACAAATAAATATTCTCAGTCATCAAATTGTCCATTAGCCTACGGAATCACTTGTCAGGTAATATCCACCTTCACCCTTTTCCAGCATATTACACCTACAGAACTGACAAGTCAGGACACAAGCGACTCAAAAGCAACTCAAAGGAAACTCACAAACAGCTCAGAAATGTCTCACAAGCGACCCACAAGTAAATCACTCACCAGAAGCAGTCCTCAGTGTTCTCCTGCTTCTTATAGAGGAAGGCTGTGGACCACTTGGGTTTGATATTGTTTTTGAAGTCCCAGAATTTTGTGAAGAATGTGGAGATCTTGCGTGCAGGGGGCAATATGCGGGTCAGGTTGTCTTGGTAGTCACAGGACAGAGCAAAGCTGCCTGCTGAGATGATGGGCATGAGGAGCTTCAGACCAACCTCTTGACTGGAACATTGAGAGGGGAGGGAGAGAGGGATTGAGGGAGGGACAGGGAGAGAAAGAGAAAGAAAGAGGGATGGAGACAGCGAGAGAGAGAGACAGCGAGAGAGAGAGAGAGGGATATGGGCAGAGGAATGGAGGGTATGTGAGACAGAAAGACAGACAGACACACACAGGGGAGAGTGGGAGAATGACACAACAGTATGCAATAAATTACTGTGTTATTAAAATGTAACTACAAGAGTAAACAAGTTGAATAAAGGTGAGGGCAATATATATAGAGGAAGTAAAAGAGAAAAGGTGTCATGGCAACACAACACTTACTCAACCATCTGAAAGGTTGCATGGGTACAGGTGGGCCCCAGCAAAACCCAGCCCTCCTGGCCTGTTTTCTGAAACAAAGGAGAAGCAGCTTAGATATGTGAATATTTGTGTGTGTGTGTGTGTGTGTGTGTGTGTGTGTGTGTGTGTGTGTGTGTGTGTGTGTGTGTGTGTGTGTGTGTGTGTGTGTGTGTGTGTGTGTGTGAGAGTTGGTTAACACTCACAGTTAGGTTCTTCAAGGTCTCCACCACTTCACAAGTGCTGCTTTTGCAGCCTTTCTTGCTGTACAAACTAGTCTCGAGCCCAAGGAAGTTTGCAGTCAGGTTTCGCTTCACTCCTTGGAAGAGAAAACATCAATACACCATAATGGTGGCAACAAAGATTACGGACCCACAGATAGTAAGTCAGCAGAACATCAAATCTGAGCTGATAAGAGAAGTTAAATCACAAAAAATTAAGCTAAAAATATTTAGGTTAGGCTAAGGTCCTTACATCTATAACACAATGTAGGCCTAGGATATCCTTATAAACCAATTTAGTTTTTTATAGTCTGCTATATGTGATAATTGTACACGACCAATTAAGGGAGCTCAGCCACGGTGGGACTTGAACCAGCAACCCTGTGCAAATGCTCTATTAATTTACAGTTTTTAAATTATGAGTACATTTACCGTTTGGACAGCTTTTACAGGGGAGTTCAGCGTCGAGCTGGATCGCACTCTCCACAGCGCTACGGACAAATCTCATACTCCAGGGAGAGATGTCGTCATCCAGCAGAACTACGTTCATCATGATCCCATCCAGACAGTGAGGGTATATCGCCTCGCATCGGCCTGCGATCAACACCATCCAGCAGACACACACCCACCAACCTCTATGAGCCATTCTGAGGACTTAATGTATAAGCTAATGAATGTTCCTATTTTTCATAAGGAGAGTCTTTGGATTTCCCAGTCTAGATGACCTAGATGACCAATGATGTTGAGGAGATGTTCAATGACAAGACATTGAGCTGTGGGTGGGTAAAATCCATTTGCCAGAAATGTTCTAATAATTCCAAAAAGTAAAAAGTTACTTGTCATCCCTTTTATTCTGTATTCCAAATATTCCAATATTCTCACGCAATGTATATTCCATTCAGCACATGTACTTTTTCCAGTTGGAAAACAAAATTGCTGTGTGAAAAACAGCCTATAAAAATGTATTTACTTCTCTGAATGTCTCAAACGTTTTTCATTCATTTAACTACTTACTGTGAAATCTTTCATTAATCGACTGCTTTGTTTCAAAACAAGGGTATATGGATTTACACACCTGCTTTGTTCCGCTCAGATTCGACAACTCACCTGCTTTCTTAACTCACCTGTTAATGAACAACTGGAATTGACACATAGTCTGAGGGATGGGCTGGTCTGCCAATAACTTCCTCACCATTCATTGTTCAAGGTCCGTATGAACCAATACTCAGACATACTGCACACTTCACATCACACAACCACCATATGGACAATACACACAGGCTAGTACACATCCATTGGCCTGTAGGCCTATAAGGTAAAATGACTGGAGTCAACAGCATCAACTGGGTAATGAGGCATCCACCTGATTTCACTTCGAATAATGTATGGACCTCCCTTCCATCTTATATAGTGCAAGTGAACAGCAAACCTGGTTTCACAAACAAATAAAGCAACACCTCATGGCACAACGCCTCTCCCCCATGTGACCTACTTGTTGCGTGTATGTACTGACATGTACTGTACTTTTTATATATTTTTTATTTGAACCTTTATTTAAATAAAGTCAATGTATGTGTAACGGATAGATGCACACATACACACTACATGTTCATGTTTTTAAATGTATGTAAATTGTAAAGTGTTTTGCCCGTAATGTCTTTTTTTGTTATGTGTCGGGCCCCAGTAAGACTAGCTGTTGCCATTGGAACCGGCTAATGGGGATCCTAATAAATGAAATCAAATCAAATGGAAAGACAGGAAAGGGGAAATGGGGGTTTCTAATTGGAAAGTCTGGAAATTATCAAATCTGTTTCAAATGGCAGCCGAGATAAGATCTCAAAGGACCTTATATCTATATAAATAAATAAATAAATATATATCTATACAGTGGGGGGAAAAGTATTTAGTCAGCCACCAATTGTGCAAGTTCTCCCACCTAAAAAGATGAGAGCGGCCTGTAATTTTCATCATAGGTACACTTCAACTATGACAGGCAAAATGAAAAAAAAAATCCAGAAAATCACATTGTAGGATTTTTAATGAATTTATTTGCAAATTATGGTGGAAAATAAGTATTTGGTCAATAACAAAAGTTTATCTCAATACTTTGTTATATACCCTTTGTTGGCAATGACAGAGGTCAAACGTTTTCTGTAAGTCTTCACAAGGTTTTCACACACTGTTGCTGGTATTTTGGCCCATTCCTCCATGCAGAGCTCCTCTAGAGCAGTGATGTTTTGGGGCTGTTGCTGGGCAACACAGACTTTCAACTCCCTCCAAAGATTTTTTATGGGGTTGAGATCTCGAGACTGGCTAGGCCACTCCAGGACCTTGAAATGCTTCTCACGAAGCCACTCCTTCGTTGCCCGGGCGGTGTGTTTGGGATCATTGTCATGCTGAAAGACCCAGCCACGTTTAATCTTCAATGCCCTTGCTGATGGAAGGAGGTTTTCACTCAAAATCTCACGATACATGGCCCCATTCATTCTTTCCTTTACACGGATCAGTCGTCCTGGTCCCTTTGCAGAAAAACAGCCCCAAAGCATGATGTTCCACCCCCATGCTTCACAGTAGGTATGGTGTTCTTTGGATGCAACTCAGCATTCTTTGTCCTCCAAACACAATGAGTTGAGTTTTTACCAAAAAGTTATATTTTGGTTTCATCTGACCATATGACATTCTCCCTATCTTTTTCTGGATCATCCAAATGCTCTCTAGCAAACTTCAGACGGGCCTGGACATGTACTGGCTTAAGCAGGGGGACACGTCTGGCACTGCAGGATTTGAGTCCCTGGCGGCGTAGTGTGTTACTGATGGTAGGCTTTGTTACTTTGGTCCCAGCTCTCTGCAGGTCATTCACTAGGTCCCCCCGTGTGGTTCTGGGATTTTTGCTCACCGTTCTTGTGATCATTTTGACCCCACGGGGTGAGATCTTGCGTGGAGCCCCAGATCGAGGGAGATTATCAGTGGTCTTGTATGTCTTCCATTTCCTAATAATTGCTCCCACAGTTGATTTCTTCAAACCAAGCTGCTTACCTATTGCAGATTCAGTCTTCCCAGCCTGGTGCAGGTCTACAATTTTGTTTCTGGTGTCCTTTGACAGCTCTTTGGTCTTGGCCATAGTGGAGTTTGGAGTGTGACTGTTTGAGGTTGTGGAGGTTGTCTTTTATACTGATAACAAGTTCAAACAGGTGCCATTAATACAGGTAACGAGTGGAGGACAGAGGAGCCTCTTAAAGAAGAAGTTACAGGTCTGGTTTTCCACCATAATTTGCAAATAAATTCATTAAAAATCCTACTATGTGATTTTCTGGATTTTCTTTTCTCATTTTGTCTGTCATAGTTGAAGTGTACCTATGATGAAAATTACTGGCCTCTCTCATCTTTTTAAGTGGGAGAACTTGCACAATTGGTGGCTAACTAAATACTTGTTTGCCCCACTGTATAGAGAGAGAGGAGAGCGATTTATATGTATACATAAATATATATATATATAAAGAGAGAGAGAGAGAGAGAGAGAGAAAAGAGGAGGAACAAGACCCATGAACAGACCAAAGGTTTATAGGGCCATGAACTGCATGATAGATATCTTCTCCTCCTGGTAATAAAAGCGGCCAGATTGTGTGTTTCATCTACTCACCTTCTCAAGCCAGTCACACTGTTACTGCCCTCCCTTTAATGGGGTAATCTTCCCTGCAGCTTTAATGACTGCCCAGCTAACAACTCAAGGGGAGAAATATATTTTTTGTGATGTTACCCGTAATGTTCCCCTAATGTTTGAGTGTGCAGCTTTCTGTTAGTTAGGGGAACATTCTATCTATGTTAGAAAAAACCTACTGAGAACCTTGTAGGATATTTTGGCATTAGAGTTGGAACATTCCCCTTGATGTAAAACAGAACGTACCCAGAATGTGGTTACCATGTTCTCAGAATATACAATATGAAGACACATTTTAGACACGTTTTATGGGAACGTTGCAAGAACATTCACGTGTCCAGTTTTCTGTGGGTTAGGAGAATATTCCATCAACATCCCACCAAACATACACAGAACATGGTTGCCTTGTCCTCAGAACACAAGATATTTATGTTCCAGACAAGTTTCATGGGAACGTTGCAAGAAAATTCCCTGTGTATCAGTTGTCAGGACGTCACCTAAAGGAACCAAAGAAACATTCTCCCCAAGAAGAAATTGTTTCGTTATACATCATGCCTTGTTACTGAAGCTAAGCCAATCAACGCCCTGATTGGTGAACCAATGATAGCTCTTTGTCTGTTGGCAAGGGATACTCACACAGTGCTTTTAACATACAGTATCCTAATGTCATTATTTTGCAACAGTTACAACACACCTATCTGATCTAATTAAAATTAGTTTGTCATTGAAACTACTAAAGGACACCAATGAGAAGAAGGGACTTGCTTGGGCCAAGAAACACGAGCAATGGACATTAGACCGGTGGAAATATGTCCTTTGGTCTGATGAGTCAACATTTGAGATATTTGGTTCCAACTGCCATGTCTTTGTGTGACACAGAGAAGGTGAACGGATGATCTCCACATGTGTGGTTCCCACCATGAAGCATGGAGGAGGAGGTGGGGGGGTGCTTTGCTGGTGACACTGTCTGTGATTTATTTAGAATTCAAGGCACACTTAACCAGCATGGCTACCACAGCATTCTGCAGTGATACGCAATCCCATCTGGTTTGCACTTACTGGGACTACGATTTGTTTTTCAACAGGACAATGACGCAAAACACACGTCTAGGATGTGTAAGGGCTATTTGACGAAGAAGGAGAGCGATTGAGTGCTGCATCAGATGACTTGGCCTCCACAATCATCCTACTTCAACCCAATTGAGATGGTTTGGGATGAGTTGGACCACAGAGTGAATGAAAAGCAGCCAACAAGTGCTTAGTATATGTGGGAACTCCTTCAAGACTTTTGGAAAATAATTCCTCATGAAGCTGGTTGAGAGAATTTCAAGAGTGTGCAAAGTTGTCATCAAGGCAAAGGGTGGCTTCTTTGAAGAATCTAAAATATTTTTTTAAACACTTTTTCGGTTACTGAATGATGCCACGTGTTATTTTACCGTTTTGATGTCTTCACTATTATTCTACAATGTAGAAAAAAGTAAGAAAAAAGAACAACCCTTGAATGAGTAGGCGTGTCCAAATTTTTGACTGGTACTATGGGTCCTGGATGGCAGGAAGCTTGATGCACTACCCTCTGTAGTGCCTTATGGTGGGATGCCGAGCAGTTGCCATAGCAGGCGGTGTTGCAACTGGGTAGGATGCTCTCGCTGGTGCAGCTGTATAACTTTTTGAAGATCTGGGGACCCATGTCAAATATTTAAGGTCTCCTGAGAGGGAAAGGTGTTGTTATGCCCTCTTCATGACTGTCTTGGTGTGTTTGGAACATGATAGTTTGTTGGTGATGTGGACACCAAGGAACTTGAAACTCTCGACCCGCTCCACTGCAGCCCCGGTGATGTTAAGTGGGGCCTATTCAGCCCTCCTTTTCCTGTAGTCCACGATCAGCTCATTTGTCTTGCTCACATTGAGGGAAAGGTTGTTGTCCTGGCACCACACTGCTAGGCCTCTGACCTCCTCCCTATAGGCTGCATCATCGTTGTCGGTGATCAGGCCTACCACTGTTGTGTCGTCAGCCAACTTATTATTATTTATTTTTTTAATTACGAGGTGGATCAGCATTAATATTACGAATAGGTTGTAGCTTCTATTCTGGTTAGGGCCAGTTTGCGCTGTTCTGTGAAGGGAGTAGTACACAGCGTTGTATGAGATCTCCAGTTTCTGGAAATTTCTCGCATGGAATAGCCTTCATTTCTCAGAACAAGAATAGACTGACGAGTTTCAGAAGAAAGGTCTTTGTTTCTGGCCATTTTGAGCCTGTAATCAAACCCACAAATGCTGATGCTCCAGATACTCAACTAGTCTTGTCATGTTGTCTTGTCTCTGTCCTTTCCCTTCACCCTGTCTCCCTCTGCTGGTCGTGTTAGGTTACCTTTTCTCCCCCGCTTTCCCCCAGCTGTCCCTTGTCTCCTCTAACTACCCATTCACCCCGTTCCCCACCTGTTCCCTTTTTTCCCTCTGATTAGGTCCCTATATCTCTCTCTGTTTCTGCTCCTGTCCTTGTCGGATTCTTGTTTGTTTGTGTCATTCATGCCTGAACCAGACTGTCGTCATGTTTGCTGTAACCTTGTCCTGTCCTGTCGGAATCTGCCGGTCCATCTGAGCCTACCTATGTTTGGTAATTAAAGAAGCTCTGTTTAAGTTGATTCGCTTTTGGGTCCTCATTCACGCACCGTAACAGAAGAATCCGACCAAGAATGGACCCAGCGACTTCGGATCCTCTCCACTCAGCCGTCGAGATCCAGGGAGCGATGCTAGGCAGACACAAGCAGGAATTGTCTGCTGCTCGACATGCCGTTGAGACCCTGGCCACCCAAGTCTCCAACCTCACAGAACAGGTTCACCATCTCCGCCTCGATCCACCGGCCACTTCCAGGGCTTTCGAATCTCCGGAGCCCAGAATCAATAACCCGCCGTGTTACTCTGGGGAGCCCACTGAATGCCGCTCGTTCCTCACCCAGTGTGATATTGTGTTTTCTCTCCAGCCCAACACTTACTCCAGGAGCACTGCTCGTGTCGCCTACGTCATATCTCTCCTTATTGGACGGGCTCGTGAGTGGGGCACGGCAATCTGGGAGGCAAGGGCTGAGTGTACTAACCAGTATCAAGACTTTAAGGAGGAGATGATACGGGTTTTTGATCGATCTGTTTTTGGGGAGGAGGCTTCCAGGGCCCTGTCTTCCCTATGTCAAGGCAATCGATCCATAACAGACTACTCTATTGAGTTTCGCACTCTTGCTGTCTCCAGTGGCTGGAACGAGCCGGCCTTGCTCGCTCGTCTTCTGGAGGGTTTCCGCGCAGAGGTAAAGGATGAGATTCTCTCCCGGGAGGTTCCTTCCAGCGTGGATTCCTTGATTGAACTCGCTATTCGCATTGAGCGACGGGTTGATCTTCGTCACCGAGCTCGTGGAAAGGAGCTCGCGCTCTCCGTCGCCTCCCTCTCCGCATCACTACCATCTTCCTCTGCCGGCTCGGGTGCTGAGCCCATGCAGCTGGGAGGTATCCGCATCTCGACTGAGGAGAGGGAACGGAGAATCACCAACCGCCTCTGTCTCTATTGCGGTTCCGCTGGTCATTTTGTCACTTCATGTCCAGTAAAAGGCCAGAGCTCGTCAGTAAGCGGAGGGCTACTGGTGAGCGCTACTACTCCTGTCTCTCCTTCAAGATCCTGCACTACCTTGTCGGTCCATCTACGCTGGACCGGTTCGTCAGCTTCCTGCAGTGCCTTAATAGACTCTGGGGCGGAGGGCTGTTTTATGGACGAGACCTGGGCTCGGGAACATGACATTCCTCTCAGACAGTTAAAGGAGCCCACGGCCTTGTTCGCCCTGGATGGTAGTCCTCTCCCCAGGATTCAGCGTGAGACGCTACCTTTAACCCTCACTGTTTCTGGTAATCATAGTGAAACCATTTCTTTTTTAATTTTTCGTTCACCTTTTACACCTGTTGTTTTGGGCCATCCCTGGCTAGTTTGTCATAATCCTTCCATTAATTGGTCTAGTAATTCTATCCTCTCCTGGAACGTCTCTTGTCATGTGAAATGTTTAATGTCTGCTATCCCTCCTGTTTCCTCTGTCTCTTCTTCACAGGAGGAGCCTGGTGATTTGACAGGGGTGCCGGAGGAATATCACGATCTGCGCACGGTGTTCAGTCGGTCCAGGGCCACCTCTCTTCCTCCACACCGGTCGTATGATTG
The DNA here is from genome assembly GCF_057628025.1 of Oncorhynchus mykiss. Classification (NCBI taxonomy): domain Eukaryota; kingdom Metazoa; phylum Chordata; class Actinopteri; order Salmoniformes; family Salmonidae; genus Oncorhynchus; species Oncorhynchus mykiss. The sequence goes on along the minus strand of NC_143041.1, from coordinate 25,912,786 downwards.
TAGTATTGATCTCCTTCCGGGAACCACCCCCCCCCGGGGTAGACTATACTCTCTGTCGGCTCCCGAACGTAAGGCTCTCGAAGATTATTTGTCTGTAGCTCTTGACGCCGGTACCATAGTCCCCTCCTCCTCTCCCGCCGGAGCGGGGTTTTTTTTTGTCAAGAAGAAGGACGGGTCTCTGCGCCCCTGCATAGATTATCGAGGGCTGAATGACATAACAGTGAAGAATCGTTATCCGCTTCCTCTTATGTCTTCAGCCTTCGAGATCCTGCAGGGAGCCAGGTTTTTCACTAAGTTGGACCTTCGTAACGCTTACCATCTCGTGCGCATCAGGGAGGGGGACGAGTGGAAGACGGCGTTTAACACTCCGTTAGGGCACTTTGAATACCGGGTTCTTCCTTTCGGCCTCGCTAACGCTCCAGCTGTCTTTCAGGCATTAGTCAATGATGTCCTGAGAGACATGCTGAACATCTTTGTTTTCGTTTACCTTGACGATATCCTGATTTTTTCACCGTCACTCCAGATTCATGTTCAGCACGTTCGACGTGTCCTCCAGCGCCTTTTAGAGAATTGTCTTTTTGTGAAGGCTGAGAAGTGCACTTTTCATGCCTCCTCCGTCACATTTCTCGGTTCTGTTATTTCCGCTGAAGGCATTAAGATGGATCCCGCTAAGGTCCAAGCTGTCATTGATTGGCCCGTCCCTAAGTCACGCGTCGAGCTGCAGCGCTTTCTCGGCTTCGCGAACTTCTATCGTCGTTTCATCCGTAATTTCGGTCAGGTGGCAGCTCCTCTCACAGCCCTTACTTCTGTCAAGACGTGCTTTAAGTGGTCCGTTTCCGCCCAGGGAGCTTTTGATCTCCTCAAGAATCGTTTTACATCCGCTCCTATCCTTGTTACACCTGACGTCTCTAGACAGTTCGTTGTCGAGGTTGACGCGTCAGAGGTGGGAGTGGGAGCCATCCTTTCTCAGCGCTCCCTCTCTGACGACAAGGTCCACCCATGCGCGTATTTTTCTCATCGCCTGTCGCCGTCGGAACGTAACTATGATGTGGGTAACCGCGAACTGCTCGCCATCCGGTTAGCCCTAGGCGAATGGCGACAGTGGTTGGAGGGGGCGACCGTTCCTTTTGTCGTTTGGACTGACCATAGGAACCTTGAGTACATCCGTTCTGCCAAACGACTTAATGCGCGTCAGGCGCGTTGGGCGCTGTTTTTCGCTCGTTTCGAGTTCGTGATTTCTTATCGTCCGGGCTCTAAGAACACCAAGCCTGATGCTTTGTCTCGTCTCTTCAGTTCTTCAGTAGCCTCCACTGACCCTGAGGGGATTCTCCCTGAGGGGCGTGTTGTCGGGTTGACTGTCTGGGGAATTGAGAGGCAGGTAAAGCAAGCACTCACTCAAACTCCGTCGCCGCGCGCTTGTCCTAGGAACCTTCTTTTCGTTCCCGTTCCTACTCGTCTGGCCGTTCTTCAGTGGGCTCACTCTGCCAAGTTAGCCGGCCACCCTGGCGTTCGGGGTACGCTTGCTTCCATTCGCCAGCGTTTCTGGTGGCCCACCCGGGAGCATGACACGCGTCGTTTCGTGGCTGCTTGTTCGGTCTGCGCGCAGACTAAGTCCGGTAACTCTCCTCCTGCCGGCCGTCTCAGGCCGCTTCCTATTCCCTCTCGACCGTGGTCTCACATCGCCTTAGATTTTGTCACCGGACTGCCTTCGTCAGCGGGGAAGACTGTTATTCTTACGGTTGTCGATAGGTTCTCTAAGGCGGCTCATTTCATTCCCCTTGCTAAGCTTCCTTCTGCTAAAGAGACGGCACAAATCATCATCGAGAATGTTTTCAGAATTCATGGCCTTCCGTCAGATGTCGTTTCGGACAGAGGTCCGCAATTCACGTCTCAATTTTGGAGGGAGTTTTGCCGTTTGATTGGGGCTTCCGTCAGTCTCTCTTCCGGCTTTCACCCCCAGTCTAACGGTCAAGCAGAACGGGCCAATCAGACTATTGGTCGCATCTTACGCAGTCTTTCTTTTCGCAACCCTGCGTCTTGGTCAGAACAGCTCCCCTGGGCAGAATACGCCCACAACTCGCTTCCTTCGTCTGCGACCGGGCTATCTCCTTTTCAGAGTAGCCTCGGGTACCAGCCTCCGTTGTTCTCATCTCAGTTCGCCGAGTCCAGCGTCCCCTCCGCTCAGGCTTTTGTCCAACGTTGCGAGCGCACCTGGAAGAGGGTCAGGTCTGCACTTTGCCGTTATAGGGCGCAGACTGTGAGAGCTGCTAATAAGCGTAGAACTAAGAGCCCTAGGTATTGTCGCGGTCAGAGAGTTTGGCTCTCCACTCAGAACCTTCCCCTTAAGACGGCTTCTCGTAAGTTGACCCCGCGGTTCATTGGTCCATTCCGTATCTCTCAGGTCATTAATCCTGTCGCAGTGCGACTTCTTCTTCCGCGATATCTTCGTCGCGTCCACCCGGTCTTCCATGTCTCCTGTGTTAAGCCCGTTCTTCGCGCCCCCGCTCGTCTTCCCCCCCCCCCCCCCATCCTTGTCGAGGGCGCACCTATCTACAGGGTACGTAAGATCTTGGACATGCGTCCTCGGGGCCGTGGTCATCAGTACCTAGTTGACTGGGAGGGGTACGGTCCTGAGGAGAGGAGTTGGGTTCCCTCTCGGGACGTGCTGGACCGTGCGCTGATTGATGATTTCCTCCGTTGCCGCCAGGTTTCCTCCTCGAGTGCGCCAGGAGGCGCTCGGTGAGTGGGGGGGTACTGTCATGTTGTCTTGTCTCTGTCCTTTCCCTTCCCCCTTCTCCCTCTGCTGGTCGTGTTAGGTTACCTTTTCTCCCCCGCTTTCCCCCAGCTGTCCCTTGTCTCCTCTAACTACCCATTCACCCCGTTCCCCACCTGTTCCCTTTTTTCCCTCTGATTAGGTCCCTATATCTCTCTCTGTTTCTGCTCCTGTCCTTGTCGGATTCTTGTTTGTTTGTGTCATTCATGCCTGAACCAGACTGTCGTCATGTTTGCTGTAACCTTGTCCTGTCCTGTCGGAATCTGCCGGTCCATCTGAGCCTACCTATGTTTGGTAATTAAAGAAGCTCTGTTTAAGTTGATTCGCTTTTGGGTCCTCATTCACGCACCGTAACAAGTCTAAAGAAGGCCAGCTGTATTGCTTCTTTAAACAGGACAACAGTTTTCAGCTGTGCTAACATAATTGCAAAAGGGTTTTCTAATGATCAATTAGCCATTTAAAATTATAAACTTGGATTAGCTAACACAGCGTGCCATTGGAACACAAGAGTGATGGTTGCTGATAATGGGCCTCTGTATGCCTATGTATATTTTCCATTAAAATCAGCCATTTCCAACTACAATAGTCATTTACAACATTAACAATGTCTACAGTGTATTTGTGATCAAATTGATGTTATTTTAATGGACAAAAAAATGTGCTTTTAAAAAAAATTAATTCTAACTGACCCCTAACTTTTCAACGGTAGTGTATATACAGTTGAAGTCGAAAGTGTCATGTCTTTGGCTATGCAGGATTAAGTGACATGACATGCTATTCTATAAAATTATTTATCCGTAATTAATATTACCTGATTGAGCTAATCATGTAAATGTAATTAACTAGAGAGTCGGGGCACCACAAAATAATATTTATAGAGCTGTTATCTTCCGAATAAACTCTTAAAGACCTAGTAATATTTGACATCAATGGCAGTCAATATTAATCGTCACCTTACTTCAGTCTCATCTCAAAGTTGTAAATTCTTGGCTATCTTCACGAACCCTGGCTAACAAGTTGAATCAGCAATACAAAATTGGGTTTAATTTTATTTACTTACTAAATACCTAGCTAATCACACAGAATTACACATACACATAATTAATTATAACTTGATTACAAATTACGTCATAAAGGAAAACGTCCCTAGCGGGCGGAACAGATATGACAGCTTGAGGGGCTGGGTTTGAGTGAAAGAGCGGGAAGACTAAGTAACAAAGGAAGAAGCTGTGCTATCGTAAATACAGTATCTTATGCATTCTAAATTACCGGCCATTTGGAAAAGGATAATGCAATAAATATTTACTCTGAGCTGCGCTTCGGTAGGTTGGTGATGGAAGGCCGTGTTGCCAAACCGAGTCCTTTGTCCTTTGAAGAATGTCTCTGATGGTCAATTGGATACATTGTAGTAACGTCGTTGTGTGATAGACAGGATAGTCTGTCTGTTCCTCCCTAACCCTTGTTTGCAGCTGCTGTTGCTAACTCAACGGCTAGGACGTATCACTTCTGTAGTGACTAAGAGTTCAAAGTTCATACCATTCGCAACCAAAGCTCACGCTGATGATGGCTTCGTTCTGTAGTTATTATCTGAACCATTCTGACATCGGACCGTCGTCCTCACATCCTCGGAACAGGAGGTTATATTGTCGTCAAGGCTTTATATAGTGGAGCGAGAAGGGTGTGTCTGAAAAGTTTTATAACCCATGACTCTTCACAGGGGCGGGCCACAGATTGAGCAGAGCCCTAACCTTATGAAAACCCAATTCTCACATTTTAGAAGCTAAAATCACATTTCATCCCATCACAAATAATTTCATATTCAAACATTTAAATTGAACAACAATTCCATGTGAATCCGATAACTCAGATGTGTAGACTTTCCACTGTAGAGTTTATGTCATTTTATCATTGATGAGAATGTCTCAGATGACAACCGAACTGACATCATATTCATTAAGTACCACCGCATATGTTCAATTGGTCAGATTACCAGAATATAGTTCATTTCCCCCCACCTTCTGATGTTCCCAGAATCTCTATGTTAACCAAGGGGTTTGCAAATGTAACATCAGTAGGGTAGAGAGAGGAAAAAGGGGGGAAGAGGTATTTATGACGGTCATAAACCTACCCCAGGCCAACGTCATGACAGAACTTTGGAAGTATGCAAAGTTGTTGCCACAACTTTGGAAGTATGCTTGGGATCATTGTCCATTTGGAAGACCCATTTGGGACCAAGCTTTAACTTCCTGACTGATGTCTTGAGATGTTGCTTCAATATATCCACATAATTTCCCTCCCTCATGATGGCATCTATTTTGTGAAGTGCACCAGTCCCTCCTGCAGCAAAGCACCCCCACAACATGATGCTGCCACCCCGTGCTTCACTGTTGGGATGATGTTCTCCTGCTTGCAAGCCTCCCCCATTTTCCTCCAAACATAACAATGGTGATTATTGCCAAACGGTTCTATTTTGCTTCATCAGACCAGAGGACATTTCTCCAAAAAGTACGATCTTTGTCCCCATGTGCAGTTGCAAACCGTAGTCTGGCTTTTTAATGGCGGTTTTAGAGCAGTGGCTTCTTCCTTGCTGAGCGGCCTTTCAGGTTATGTCGATATAGGACTCGTTTTACTGTGGATATAGATACTTTTGTACCTGTTTCCTCCAACATCTTCACAAGGTCCTTTGCTGTTGTTCTGGGATTGATTTTGAGGAGACAGAACTTATCTCCTTCCTGAGCGGTGTGATGGCTGCGTGGCCCCATGGTGTTTATACTTGCGTACTATTGTTTGTACAGATGAACGTGGTACCTTCACGCGTTTGGAAATTGCTCCCAGGGATGTACCAGACTTGTGGAGGTTTTGGCTGATTTCTTTTGATTTTCCCATGATGTCAAGCAAAGAGGCACTGAGTTTGAAGGTAGGTCTTGAAATACATCCACAGGTACACCTCCAACTGACTCAAATGATGTCAATTAGCCTATCAGAAGCTTCTAAAGCCATGACATATTTTTCTGGAATTTTCCATCCCGTTAAAAGGCACAGTCAACTTGGTGTATGTAAAATCCTGACCCACTGGAATTGTAATACAGTGAAATATAAGTGAAATAATCTGTCTGTAAACAATTGTTGGAAAAATGACTTGTGTCGTGCACAAAGTAGATACTTTTTTCCCTCACTGTAGTTTGTTAACAAGAAATGTGTGGAGTGGTTAAAAAACAAGTTTTAATGACTCCAACATAAGTGTATGTAAACTTCCGACTTCAACTATACATACAAATACACATATATATAAACTCAGAAAAAAAAGAAAAGTCCCTTTTTCAGGACCCTGTCTTTCAAAGATAATTTGTACAAATCCAAATAACATCACAGATCTTCATTGTAAAGGGTTTAAACACTGTTTCCCATGCTTGTTCAATAAACCATAAACAATTCATGAACATGCACCTGTGGAACTGTCGTTAAGACACTAACAGCTTACAGAGCTTGCAGCAATTAAGGTCACAGTTATGAACACTTAGGACACTAAAGAGGCCTTTCTACTGATGTCACGTTCTGACCTTAGTGCCTTTGTTTTTTCTTTTGTTTTAGTATGGTCAGGGCGTGAGTTGGGTGGGTTGTCTATGGTAGTTTGATTTTCTATTTCTGTGTTCGGCCTGGTATGGTTCTCAATCAGAGGCAGCTGTCAATCGTTGTCCCTGATTGAGAACCATATTTACGTAGCCTGTTTTCCATTGTGTTTTGTGGGTGGTTATTTTCTGTTTTCAGTCTTTGTGTGTTTGCACCAGACAGAACTGTTTCGGTTGTTTCTTTGTGTTTTTGTTAATCAGTGTTCAGTTTTGAGTATTATTAAAAACCATGAACACTTACCACGCTGCACCTTGGTCCTCACCTTCTTCCACCGACGACAGCCGTTACAACTGACTCTGAAAAACATCAAAAGAAAGATGCCCAGGGTGCCTGCTCATCTGTGTGAACATGCCTATGGGCACAAACCCACCGTTGCTGGACAAGACAGGACTGGCAAAAGTGCTCTTCACTGACGAGTCGCGGTTTTGTCTCACCAGGGGTGATGGTTGGATTCGCATTTATCGTCGAAGGAATGAGCGTTACACCGGGGCCTGTACTCTGGAGCAGGAGGTGGAGGGTCCGTCGTGGTCTGGGGCGGTGTGTCACAGCATCATCAGACTGAGCTTGTTGTCATTTTAGGCAATCTCAATGCTGTGCGTTACAGTGAAGACATCCTCCTCCCTCATGTGGTACCCTTCCTGCAGGCTCATCCTGACATGACCCTCCAGCATGACAATGCCACCAGCCATACTGCTCGTTCTGTGCGTGATTTCCTGCAAGACAGGAATGTCAGTGTTCTGCCATGGGCAGCGAAGAGCCCGGATCTCAATCCTATTAAGCACGTCTGGGACCTGTTGGATCGGAGGGTGAGGGCTAGGGCCATTCCCCCCAGAAATGTCCAGGAAATTGCAGGTGTCTTGGTGGAAGAGTGGGGTAACATCTCACAGCAAGAACTTACAAATCTGGTGCAGGAGGAGATGCACTGCAGTACTTAATGCAGCTGGTGGCCACACCAGATACTGACTGTTACTTTTGAGTTTGACCCCCCTTTGTTCAGGGACACATTATTCCAATTATTTTAGTCACATGTCTGTGGAATCTGTTCAGTTTATGTCTCAGTTGTTGAGTCTTGTTATGTTCATACAAATATTTACACATGTTAAGTTTGCTGAAAATAAACGCAGTTGACAGTGAGAGGACGTTTATATACATATATACATCTTTTAAAAATATATTTTCTTTATTATTCCCCGCAAACCTTTCCACCCCTCCCCTAATTGGAGAAAACTAATAAGTAGTAACACTTAGGCTTCTACTTCCAACTTATTCATACTATTTACATTTTACGGACACAATCTATTTTACAATAGTTATATTTTGTTTGGTTTTAGTCCTGGCCTTACTTCCTCGGCATGTAGCCTAGTGGTTAGAGCGTTGAACTTGTAACCAAAAGGTTGCAAGATCAAATCCCCAAGCTGACAGGGTAAAAATCTGTTGTTCTGCCTCTACTCAAGGCAGTTAATCCTAGGCCGTCATTAAAAATAAGAATTTGTTCTCTACTGAGTTGCCGAGTTAAAGAAAGGTAATTCAAAAGGCACTCACACATCTAAGCAATCTTTCTTGCAGGTGCATGGCAATATTTGAACAAGATGAAGGAAAAAGGAAACCGCACACTGCTCTTGATAGTATCACTGATCTTCAATAAGCATACGTATCGGGCTCACGGCCTGAGCAGTGTGCGGTTTCCTTTTTCCTTCATCTAGTTAAATAAAGGTAAAATAAAAAATTCTGATGTCCGTCCAGTTTGATTTCTATTTGCCATATGTTTGTATGTTTCACAAAAGTTCTAAACCTATATACATTTTACAGACCCCGTATGTTTTACATTAGTTATCTTGTTGTTATTAGTCCCACCCTTCAGCTCCATTCAACCCCTCCCATCTATCTCTTAACACCATCCATATTGGATTTCTATTTGCTATATATTCTTCAACTGTGCTGTGGTGCATCACAAAAAGTTCGGAACCTTTCTATTCTCATAGTTTCTACATGTTGTAAATTAAAGATAAACATTCTTGCTAAAATAACTATTATATTATTGATCGATTGACTTTTACTTTTCAAATCATCCAGTATTGCTATGTGCAGGGTCAGCTTCAGGTAAATTCTTCAGCCATTCCTGGACATGTGACGAGAAAACGAGCTACATATGGACAGTACCAAAATAAATGATCTAATGACTCTGCCTACTTGCAGTAAAATCTGCAGAGCTGGGAAGGTTGTGTCCCCCATATATACAGTGCCTTGCGAAAGTATTCGGCCCCCTTGAACTTTGCGACCTTTTGCCACATTTCAGGCTTCAAACATACAGATATGTAACTGTATTTTTTTGTGAAGAATCAACAACAAGTGGGACACAATCATGAAGTGGAACGACATTTATTGGATATTTCAAACTTTTTTAACAAATCAAAAACGGAAAAATTGGGCGTGCAAAATTATTCAGCCCCCTTAAGTTAATACTTTGTAGCGCCACCTTTTGCTGCGATTACAGCTGTAAGTCGCTTGGGGTATGTCTCTATCAGTTTTGCACATCGAGAGACTGAAATTTTTTCCCATTCCTCCTTTCAAAACAGCTCGAGCTCAGTGAGGTTGGATGGAGAGCATTTGTGAACAGCAGTTTTCAGTTCTTTCCACAGATTCTCGATTGGATTCAGGTCTGGACTTTGACTTGGCCATTCTAACACCTGGATATGTTTATTTTTTAACCATTCCATTGTAGATTTTGCTTTATGTTTTGGATCATTGTCTTATTGGAAGATAAATCTCCGTCCCAGTCTCAGGTCTTTTGCAGACTCCATCAGGTTTTCTTCCAGAATGGTCCTGTATTTGGCTCCATCCATCTTCCCATCAATTTTAACCATCTTCCCTGTCCCTGCTGAAGAAAAGCAGGCCCAAACCATGATGATGCCACCACCATGTTTGACAGTGGGGATGGTGTGTTCAGGGTGATGAGCTGTGTTGCTTTTACGCCAAACATAACGTTTTGCATTGTTGCCAAAAAGTTCAATTTTGGTTTCATCTGACCAGAGCACCTTCTTCCACATGTTTGGTGTGTCTCCCAGGTGGCTTGTGGCAAACTTTAAACTACACTTTTTATGGATATCTTTAAGAAATGGCTTTCTTCTTGCCACTCTTCCATAAAGGCCAGATTTGTGCAATATACGACTGATTGTTGTCCTATGGACAGTCTCTCCCACCTCAGCTGTAGATCTCTGCAGATCATCCAGAGTGATCATGGGCCTCTTGGCTGCATCTCTGATCAGTCTTCTCCTTGTATGAGCTGAAAGTTTAGAGGGACGGCCAGGTCTTGGTAGATTTGCAGTGGTCTGATACTCCTTCCATTTCAATATTATCGCTTGCATAGTGCTCCTTGGGATGTTTAAAGCTTGGGAAATCTTTTTGTATCCAAATCCGGCTTTAAACTTCTTCACAACAGTATCTCGGACCTGCCTGGTGTGTTCCTTGTTCTTCATGATGCTCTCTGCGCTTTTAACGGACCTCTGAGACTATCACAGTGCAGTTGCATTTATACGGAGACTTGATTACACACAGGTGGATTGTATTTATCATAATTAGTCATTTAGGTCAACATTGGATCATTCAGAGATCCTCACTGAACTTCTGGAGAGAGTTTGCTGCACTGAAAGTAAAGGGGCTGAATAATTTTGCATGCCCAATTTTTCAGTTTTTGATTTGTTAAAAAAGTTTGAAATATCCAATAAATGTCGTTCCACTTCATGATTGTGTCCCACTTGTTGTTGATTCTTCACAAAAAAATACAGTTTTATATCTTTATGTTTGAAGCCTGAAATGTGGAAAAAGGTCGCAAAGTTCAAGGGGGCCGAATACTTTCGCAAGGCACTGTATAACTGTCATGCCCTGATCTGTTTCACCTGTCTTTGTGATTGTCTCCACCCACCTCCTGGTGTCACCTGTTGTCCTCATTCGTCCCTGGGTCCTTGATCCTGTGTTCCCTGCTTGTCTGTTGCCAGTTCGTCTTGTTTGTCAAGTCAACCAGCGTGTTTTTTCCGGTTCTCCTGCTTTTTCCCTCTCTGTTTTTGCTAGTCCTCCCGGTTTTGACCCTTGCCTGTCTGGACTCTGTGCCTGCCTGACCATTATGCCTGCCTGCCCTGACCTTGAGCCTGCCTGCCACTCTGTACCTCCTGGACTCTGACCTAGTTTTGATATTTTGCTAGGACTTCTGTCCTAGTTAAAAAATAAGTTTTCATCCAGTAGGCTTTGATTACATTTCCAATATCCTCCTCTACATGGAACTTCTATAAGATTAGAAGTTAGGGCGGCAGGGTAGCCTAGTGGTTAGAGCGTTGGACTAGTAACCAGAAGGTTGCAAGGTCAAACCCCTGAGCTGACAAGGTACAAATCTGTCATTCTGCCCCCACTGTTCCTAGGCCGTCATTGAAAATAAGACTTTGTTCTTAACTGACTTGCCTATTTAAATAAAGGTAAAATAAAAGGTTATTAGTCAACCCTACCCTAGTATGCCATATATTCCAATTATGTGATGGTCCGACCGCATCAACACTTTTTAAAAACTTTTGGTGCCTGTAACGATTCTCTTCTTGTGAAGTAGAGGCGGACCAAAGCGCAGCGTGGTGGTTGTTCATTGTAATTTATTGACGACACTATACATGAACAAACTAACGAAAAAACAAGAAACGTGAGAACTCAAAACAGCCCTGTCTGGTGCAAACACAAAAACAGGAACAATCACCCACAAACACACAGTGAAACCCAGGCTACCTAAATATGGTTCCCAATCAGAGACAATGACGAACACCTGCCTCTGATTGAGAACCATATCAGGCCGAACATAGAACTAGACAAACTAGACATGAAACATAGAATGCCCACTCAGATCACACCCTGACCAACCACAACATAGAAATATACAAAGTAAACTATGGTCAGGGTGTGACAGTACCCCCCCCCCCCCAAGGTGCGGCCGCAAAACCTGAACCTATAGGGGAGGGTCTGGGTGGGCATCTGTCCGCGGAGGCGGCTCTGGCGCTGGACGTGGACCCCACTCCATAATAGTCTTTGTCCACCTCCTTAGCGTCCCTAGATAGGTGACCCTCCTAAGAGACAGCTGCTCGGGACAGAGGGGCGGCAGCAGCTTGGGACAGAGGGGCGACAGCTGCTCTGGACAGAGGGGCAGCTGCTCGGGCGGCCCCTGGCTGACTGACGGCACTGGCAGCCCCTGGCTTACTGGCGGCACTGGCGGCCCCTGGCTTACTGGCGGCACTGGCGGCCCCTGGCTGACTGGCGGCACTGGCGGCCCCTGGCTGACTGGCGGCGCTGGCGCTGGGCTGACTGGCGGCCCCTGGTTGACTGGCGGCACTGGCGGCCCCTGGCTGACTGGCGGCACTGGCGGCCCCTGGCTGACTGGCGGCACTGGCGGCCCCTGGCTGACGGGCGGCACTGGCGGCCCCTGGCTGACGGGCGGCACTGGCGGCCCCTGGCTGACGGGCGGCACTGGCGGCCCCTGGCTGACGGGCGGCACTGGCGGCTCCTGGCAGACGGGCGGCACTGGCGGCGCTGGGCAGACGGGCGGCACTGGCGGCGCTGGGCAGACGGGCGGCACTGGCGGCGCTGGGCAGACGGGCGGCACTGGTAGCGCCGGAGAGGCGGGAGACTCCGGCAGCGCTGGAGAGGAGGAAGGCTCTGGACGGATGGGCCGGAGAGACAGCCTGGTACGGGGAGCTGCCACCGGAGGGCTGGGGTGTGGAGGTGGTGACGGATAGACCGGGCCGTGCAGGCGCACTGGAGCTCTTGAGCACCGAGCCTGCCCAACCTTACCCGGTTGAATGGTCCCGGTCGCCCTGCCAGTGCGGCGAGGTGGAATAGCCCGCACTGGGCTATGCAGGCGAACCGGGGACACCGTGCGCAAGGCTGGTGCCATGTAAGCCGGCCCAAGGAGACGCACTGGAGACCAGATGCGTAGAGCCGGCTTCATGGCACTTGGCTCGATGCCCACTCTAGCCCGGCCGATACGCGGAGCTGGAATGTACCGCACCGGGCTGTGCACCCGCACTGGGGACACCGTGCGCTCCACAGCATAACACGGTGCCTGCCCGGTCTCTCTAGCCCACCGGTAACCACAGGAAGTTGGCTCAGGTCTCCTACCTGGCGTAGCCATACTCCCTGTTAGCCCCCCCCCAATAAATTTTTGGGGCTGCCTCTCGGGCTTCCATCCACGACGCCGCGCTGCCTCCTCATACCAGCGCCTCTCCGCTTTCGCCGCCTCCCGTTCTTCCTTGGGGCGGCGATACTCTCCTGGCTGAGCCCAAGGTCCTTTACCGTCTAATTCGTCCTCCCATGTCCATACCTCCTCGCGCTGCTCCTGCTGCTGCTTTTTCCTTTGCCCATTACCACACCGCTTGGTCCTGTTGTGGTGGGTGATTCTGTAACGACGTTCGTCTGTAGGAGGAGAAGCGGACCAAAGCGCAGCGTGGTGGTTGTTCATTGTAATTTATTGACGACACTATACATGAACAAACTAACGAAAAAACAAGAAACGTGAGAACTCAAAACAGCCCTGTCTGGTGCAAACACAAAAACAGGAACAATCACCCACAAACACACAGTGAAACCCAGGCTACCTAAATATGGTTCCCAATCAGAGACAATGACGAACACCTGCCTCTGATTGAGAACCATATCAGGCCGAACATAGAACTAGACAAACTAGACATGAAACATAGAATGCCCACTCAGATCACACCCTGACCAACCACAACATAGAAATATACAAAGTAAACTATGGTCAGGGTGTGACAGTGCCAGAGAGAAAGTAATAAAGACGACTAGCTTGATTAAGCCTCCGCCATGTACATCTCACTATGTCAGGGTATTTAAGCCTCCATATATCCACTAATTCCAATATAGCCATGTCATTCATGATTTTCTTAAGTGCACGAGGGTGATAGTTTAGAGTGTGATTTCCTTTACGGTCCATAGAGGTATTTAAAACCGTATTATAATCTCCCACCATAATAATAGAGTCTTGTGTTTCTTGTAGGGTTGATAAATTATTGTATATATTTTCAAAGAAGCGTGGGTCATCATTATTTGGACCGTATAGGTTAATAAGCCATATTAATGTTCATGATATAAGTTCCTCAATTATGAATCATAATGCTTGTGTGTGTGTGTGTGTGCGTCGCCCTTCTCCTGTCTCTGTCCTCCATAGTCTCCTTCATACTGTTGTCATAATCACTGCAGCTGATAGATAGCATAGCACATCCTCAACTTTTACATTATAATAATCAACACCATCAATCAAAGTCATTTGTATTACAAACGGAATTGTTAGTCTAAATGTAATGTTGTATGTTTCTCGTTTGCTTAGATACCCCACTACCCGGCAATACATGAATGTGTGCACAGCGCTCATTCAAAAGTACCCCTCGTTGAGAGACCAGACAGGGAAGGGATATGTAAGAATCCTTCAGTTTTCCTACTCATATTAATTCACACTAATAACCTTTTTACACCATTGTGACTACCAAGACCATAATATGCTGGCTTAGATATTTTCTTCTCACATTGTTAAACAATCACATTTCCAGCAGCATAACAAGACCATCTTCCACCCTGCACTGTGAATGTTTACACGGGGTGTTCAATAAAGACATGAAAATGTAGAATTGTTTGTGTGTCATTAGTTTAAGCAGACTGTGTTTGTCTATTGTTGTGACCTAGATGAAGATCAGATCAAATTTTATGACCAATAGAAATCCAGGTATTTCCAAAGGGTTCACATACTTGTCTTGCCACACCTCCCCTATATCTGGCACTCCCTTATGTTCTTTCCCCAGTCAGTACTGTTTTGTGTCTATGTTAAGATGCCACTACTATGTTGTCTTGTTCCATGTTTGTTGATATATTAAACATACCACCTGCTTCTTGACTCTCAGTGTCTTTACAGAATACTGACTCAAACAATAAGAAGCAGCAGGAGTATCTGCCAGACGGTCGACGAGCAGGGATACCTTCTTTGCCAACACCCTTGCCAACTGCCACACCTGGGGATGGCTATGGGAGAGGTTCTTCGCAGTGTGCAACATCTCAAACATAGACGGGAGGCGTTGCCGTCAACTAGCGGAGGACAGTCTACAACCAGTCGATCTAGCGAGCCAGCTTAACAGCCCGTTCAGCAACGCACTCAGGTCAGCGATTCCCTCCCGGATAAATATGATGGCACCCCATCTAAATGCCGTGGCTTCCTACTTCAGTGCTCCCTCTACTTTGCGCACCAGATGGAAGCTCCCACCACCGAGAGGTACTAGGTTACCACGGTTATTTTTCTGCTGACTGGGCGTGCATTGAAATAGGCCACGGTCGTCTGGGAGAGAGAAGAGGAGTAGCTAGATTCATATGAAGGGTTCATGGCTCTGTTCAAATGTATCTTCGATCATCCACCGCAGGGCAGAGAGAGGAGTGAGCAGCTACTCCAATTACAGCAGGGGGACCAGACGGCCTCTGAGTACACGCTCACCTTCCAGACAGTAGCAGCATTAAGCGGATGGAATGAGACGGTTCTTCATACTCTATTCAGAAGAGGTCTGCGCGAGGAGGTCCAGATGGAACTGGCCTGTCGAGAGACAACCTCTCCTTGGACGCACTCATTGCGATGGCCATCCGTCTGGATTGCCTACTTCGAGAGCGTCGGTGCTCTCATCGATTCTCTCCCTCCCTCCCTCTTGGTGAACACCCTGGATCAGAGCCTGAACCCATGGAGGTAGGGGTCACGCCTGCCTGTGACGCAGACGGAGACAGCTGGGGCTTTGTCTTTATTGTGATCAAGGAGGGCACCAGCTCCAGCGATGTCCGGTACTTCCCAACCCGGGATCCACGAGAGCAGAGGGGTGGTCATGTGATCTTCCAGCTCCTGGGGCAGGAGTGAGTATTCCCTCTTCATAATTTTCTGCTAAACTCTTTTTGGTGTTCATCACACTAGTTGACTGTCCCTCATGTACTGTCTACAGTGTTAGTGGATTCTGGAGCCACGGGAAACTTTATTGACCAGACCCTCTCTTAACATCCTCTCATACTTTCTCTCCTTTCCCGGTTCAAGCTCTTGATAGTCGGCCAATAGGATCCGGAACCATCACACACATCACCCAACCCCTCACAGTGGAGTCCACTCCCATTCTTCATCACCAGTGCACAAGATCATCCTCGGCCTCCCTTGGCTTCAACGCCATAACCCCACCATCTCATGGTCGAGAATGAGAATCACAGGCTGGTCATCCGAACGCCGGAGGACCTGCATCCCATCCCATGTGGTTCTACGTCGGTTGAGAGTCATGTGGTTGCCCTTCTGCCCAACATCCCGGAGGTATACCAGGACCTGCGGGTGATATTTTCCAAGACCTGCGCCACCTGTCTTCCTCCTCATCACCCCTGGGACTGTGCCATCGCAGCTACCCTCTGTCGGTGGCTGAGACCCAGGCCATGGAGGAGTACATCCAAGAGGCGCTCCAAAAGGTTTCATCCGCATGTCCACTTCCCCTGTGTCAGCTGGTTTTTTCTCGTAGCCAAGAAGGATGGGGGGTTACGTCCATGTATTGATTACAGATGACTCAATGAAATCACCACTAAGTACCGTTACCCTCTAACGTTGGGGCCGGCACCATCGAACAGCTCCACGGGGCCCGGTTCTTTACCAAACTGGACCTTCGGAGTGCATACAACCTCATCCGCATCCGGGAGTGGGATGAATGGAAGATGACTTTTAGCACAATGTATGGTCACTATGAATACTTGGTGATGCCATTTGGCTTAGCCAATGCTGAGTCAGTGTTCCAGGCATTCGTCAACAAGGTGTTCGGAGGAGAGGTGCTGGGTACCGGTGGGGGACATCTTGGATCCCTCCATGTTGAGGGATTTCCATCGCCTCCATCCGGATCGCCCTGCGCCTCGTCCTCCGCACCGACACCGGCCTCGAGGTCGCCCCGGAGGACGAGGCGCAGGGCGATCCGGATGGAGGCGATGGAAATCCCTCAACATGGAGGGATCCAAGATGTCCCCCACCGGTACCCAGCACCTCTCCTCCGGACCGTACCCCTCCCAGTCCACGAGGTACTGCAGGCCCCTCCCCCGGCGTCTTGAGTCCAGAATGGCCCGGATCGTGTACGCCGGGGACCCCTCGATGTCCAGCGGGGGGGGGGGGGAGGGACCTCCGGTACCTCACTGTCCTGCAGGGGACCAGCTACCACCGGCCTGAGGAGAGACACATGAAACGAGGGGTTAATACGATAATAGGAAGGGAGTTGTAATCGATAACACACCTCGTTTATCCTCCTCAGGACTTTAAAGGGCCCTACACACTGCGGACCCAGCTTCCGGCAGGGCAAGCGGAGAGGTAGGTTTCGGGTCGAGAGCCAGACCCTGTCCCCCGGTACAAACACGGGGGCCTCACTGCGGTGGCGGTCAGCACTCCTCTTCTGCCGTCCACTCGCTTGTCGTAGAGATTCCTGGACGGCCCTCCAGGTCTCCTTGGAGCGCTGTACCCATTCCTCCACCGCAGGAGCCTCGGTCTGGCTCGGATGCCATGGTGCCAGGACCGGCTGGTACCCCAACACACACTGAAAAGGGGACACGTTAGTAGAGGAGTGGCGTAGTGAGTTCTGAGCCATTTCAGCCCAGGGAATGTATCGTGCCCACTCCCCTGGCCGATCCTGGCAATACGACCGCAGAAACCTACCCACCTCCTGGTTCACTCTCTCCACCTGCCCATTACTCTCGGGGTGATAACCAGAGGTCAGGCTGACAGAGACCCCCAAGCGTTCCATGAACGCTCTCCATACCCGGGACGTGAATTGGGGGCCCCGATCAGAAACGATGTCCTCCGGCAACCCGTAGTGCCGGAAGACATGGGTGAATAATGCCTCCGCAGTCTGTAGGGATACCGGGCAACGGGAGGAGACGGCAGGACTTAGAGAACCGATCCACAATCACCAGAACCGTGGTGTTCCCCTGAGACGGCGGGAGATCGGTTAGGAAATCTATGGACAGATGTGACCATGGCCGCTGTGGAACAGGGAGGGGTTGTAGCTTCCCTCTAGGAAGGTGCCTAGGAGCCTTACTCTGAGCGCACACTGAACAGGAGGAGACATAACCCTTAACGTTCTTAGCCAACGTAGGCCACCAATACCTCCCCTGAAGGCTCCCCACTGTCCTCGTCACCCCAGGGTGACCCGAGGAGGGTAGGACGTGAGCCCACCGAATCAGTTTGTCCCGAACACCAAGCGGCACGTACCTTCGCCCCGCTGGACACTGAGGAGGCGCGGGTTCAGCCCGTAACGCCCGCTCGATGTCCGAGTCCACCTCCCATACCACTGGGGCTACCAGCTTCGAGGCGGGAAGGATGGGAGTAGGTTCGGTGGACCCATCCTCCGTGTCATAAAGGCGGGACAGTGCGTCAGCCTTCACGTTCTGGGAGCCCGGTCTATAAGACAAAGTAAATCGGAACCGGGTGAAGAACATGGCCCACCTTGCCTGACGTGGGTTAAGTCTCCTAGCTGCCCGAATATACTCCAGATTCTGGTGGTCGGTCCAGATGAGAAAGGGGTGTTTAGCCCCTTCAAGCCAGTGTCTCCACACCTTCAGAGCTCTAACCACCGCTAGCAACTCCCAGTCCCCCACATCATAGTTACGCTCCGCTGGGCTGAGCTTCCTTGAGAAGAAAGCGCAGGGGCGGAGTTTTGGTGGCGTACCCGAGCGCTGTGATAGCACGGCACCCACCCCAGCCTCGGACGCGTCCACCTCCACTATGAATGCTAGAGAGGGGTCCGGATGCGCCAACACGGGCGCATCAGTAAACAGCGCCATCAACTTGTTGAATGCTCCGTCCGCCTCTGCTGACCACTGCAAACGCACCGGGCCCCCCTTCAGCAGTGAGGTGATGGGAGCCGCTACCTGGCCAAAACCCCGGATAAACCTCCGGTAGTAGTTGGCAAAACCCAGAAACCGCTGCACCTCCTTTACCGTGGTCGGAGTCGGCCAATTACGCACGGCCCTAATGCGGTCACCCTCCATCACTACCCCCGAGGTGGAAATGCGATATCCCAGAAAAGAGACGGCTCTCTCAGCCTTGACGTATAGGTTATGCTCCAGCAGTCTACCAAGCATCTTGCGCACCAGAGACACATGCGCGGTGTGAGTGGCCGAGTAGATCAGAATGTCATCGATATAAACCACCACTCCCTGCCCGCACAGGTCCCTGAGAATCTCGTCTACAAAGGATTGGAAAACGGCTGGAGCATTCTTTAACCCATACGGCATGACGAGGTACTCATAGTGGCCTGATGTAGTACTAAATGCGGTTTTCCACTCGTCTCCCTTCCGAATACGCACCAAACTATACGCGCTCCTGAGATCCAGTTTTGTGAAGAACTGCGCTCCGTGGAACGATTCCACCGCCGTAGCGATGAGAGGTAGAGGGTAACTATACCCCACTGTGATGGCGTTTAGACCTCTATAATCGATACACGGACGCAAGCCTCCCTCCTTTTTCCTCACAAAAAAGAAACTTGAGGAGACGGGTGAAATGGAGGACCGAATGTACCCCTGTCCCAGCGCCTCCGTGACATATGTCTCCATTGCCAACGTCTCCTCCTGGGACAGCGGGTACACGTGACTCTTGGGAAGCGCAGCGTCTACCTGGAGATCTATCGTACAATCCCTTCCCGGTCGATAAGGTGGTAATTTAGTCGCTTTCACTTTACTGAAAGCGATTGCCAAATCGGCATACTCGGGGGGAATGCACACCGTGGAACCCTGGTCTGGACTCTCCACCGACGTGGCACCGATGGAAACTCCCAAACACCTTCCAGAACACTCCTCTGACCACCCCTGGAGAACCCCCTGTCTCCACGAAATTTTAGGATTGTGCTGGGCCAGCCAGGGAGTCCCCAGCACCACTGGAAACACAGGCGAATCAATAATAAAGAAACTGATACGCTCCCTATGATTCCCCTGCGTCACCATGTCCAGTGGGACCGTGGTCTCCCTGACCATCCCTGACCCTAATGGCCGGCTATCTAGGGAGTGCACGGGGAAAGGAGAATCTATCGGCACCAGCGGAACCCCTAACTTAAGGGCGAGTCCGCGATCCATAAAGTTCCCAGCTGCGCCTGAATCGACTAGCGCCCTATGCTGGGAAGAGGGAAAAAAGCGAAGGAAAAAAGTTAAGACAAACATGTGGCCAACAGGGGGTTCTGGGAGAGTTTGATGCTGACTCACCTGGGGTGACCGAGAAGCGTTCCGCCTGCCATCTCTACTCCCAGACGGACCCCCCCAGCACCGATCAGACGTGTGTCCTCTCCGACCACAGTTGGTGCAGGGAAGGCCTCCTCCTCCGGTACCCCTCGGCGCAGCCCCTCCCAACTCCATCGGAATGGGAGCGGAGGGGCTGGGTGGTGGAACGCACAGGACCCTCTCTGAACGCCCGCGGGCAGCCAGCAGATTATCCAGTCGAATGGACATGTCAATCAGCTGATCCAGTGACAGAGTGGTGTCCCGACACGCTAACTCCCGGCGGACGTCCTCTCGGAGACTACACCTGTAGTGGTCCATAAGGTCCCTGTCGTTCCACCCAGATCCGGCTGCCAACGTCCGGAACTCCAGCGTGTAATCCTGGGCGCTCCTCCTCTCCTGCCTGAGGTGAAATAGTCGTTCTCCCGTCGCTCCGCCGTCTAGAGGGTGATCAAACACGGCACGGAAGTGGCGGGAAAACTCTGGGTAGTGCTCTGAGTCTGGACCATTCCAGACCGCGTTCGCCCATTCCAGGGCACGACCCGTGAGGCAGGAGATGAGGACACTCACCCTCTCTGCTCCTGAGGGAGTGGGTCTGATGGTGGCCAGGTATTGCTCCAGCTGGAGCAGAAACCCCTGGCAACCCGTCGCCGCTCCATCATAAGCCCTCGGTAGCGTCAGACGGAGGGTGCTGGAGTCGGGAGATGGGGAGTCCGGAACCGTGGGTGCCGAAGGTGGAGAGAGGAGCCCACTCCTCTCCCATCTGTCCATTCTCTCCATCACTTGATCCATCGCGGATCCGATCCGATGAAGGACGGTGGTGTGGTGGAGAAAACGTTCCTCCATCGATGGGAGAGGGTTGGCTGCTGCTCCTGCTGACTCCATTCAATTTGATAGGTGCGGGATTCTGTAATGCTCCGGGTGTCGTGGGTGTGGAGTCAAATGCAGGAGACAGAGAGTTCAATGCTGCGCGTCCTTTAATCGCACCAACGCACCACAGGGTGCTCACAAAAAGGTTACGTTCCCAAAACACAGGGAATCAAAATGTACAATGGGAAACAATCCCGACCGGGCACTAACACGTGCCTATACCACAGAGCCGAAGGTTACATAGAAATAATCCCGCACAACAACCAGGCGGGCCGGCTGTCAAATAAAGACAAACTAATTAAACATCCACAGGTGCTACCACTCAACATACAAGGAGGGGGAGGAAAAACAATCAGTGGCAGCTAATAGGCCGGTGACGACGACCGCCGAGCGCCACCTGCCCGGGAAAGGGAAACACCCTCGGTCGGACTCGTGACAGCACCTTTAGGTGTTCCGGTGGTGTTGCAATCTGAGGAACCCCTAAAGGTGCCTCCAGGAACCCTTTTCTTTTAAGAGTGTGTAATGATTTTTTTTTTGGGGGGGGGGGGGATTTCTTTGGGACCATCAGGCAACATCCTGACAACTGATACACAGAAATGTTCTAGCAACGTTCCCATGAAACGTGTCTAGAAAATGTATATCTTATATTCTAAGAACATGGCAACCATGTTCTGTGTCTGTTGTATGTTTGGTGGGACGTTGATGATATATTCAGCTAACCCTCAGAAAACTGGACATGTGAATGTTCTTGCAACGTTCCCATGAAACGTGTATAGAACATTATCTTAAATTCTGAGAACAGGGTAACCACATTCTTGGTAAGTTCTATTTGACATTAAGGGAATGGTCCCTTGAAAACATTCCTTGCACATCAAAGGAACAGTCCAATGAAAACGTTTGTTAATGGCCTAATAAGAATCTTAAGGGAACATTCACTAAAGTTGTGGGAACATGTGTTGTTAGCTGGATGTAACCATTTATACAACTACAAAGTCTACAAAAGCATGAACGACTGCCAGTAATGAAATGATGGACAATTACAAGTATGCTTCCTAAAGGCCACTGTGCTGGTACAACCAGAGGCCTGAATCCCTCGCAAACACTATTGGTCATTTTTGCTTCAATTTGGACATTCTGAAGTCATCTGATCATATTATACGCACACTTGTTTACTCAGTCACAGAACTCACAAATGCCTGGCTATTGCCAAAAGGTGAGAACTCATTATCAGCTCATCTCGTTGTAGATCATTCTGTCTGGCTATGACTTTATTTCCCACACCTGTGTAACCTGCAGAAACAAAGCTCAGGGGACAGACCTTTGGGTGTAACGTTACTTAGTTCTTCTGTCTTAGATTGTTTGTTCATTCGTTCATGCTTCATTTGTAAATTATGTCTGAGTGTGCCCCTGGCTAAAAATAAAATTGTACCATCTGGTTTGTTTAATATAAAGAATTTGAAATTATTTTTTACTTTTGATGTTTAAGTACATTTGAGCAATTCCATTTACTTCTGATACTTAAGTATATTTAATGAGTCCTTGGGTGTGTGAATGTGTGTGTGCATTTATAGGTTCGTTGATGCATGTGTCCAGGTGTGTGTGTGTGTAGTGCGTTAGTGTGTTGTTATCGTATACCTGGGGCACAATGTCCTTTTTAGGGTAAATGCATAATAGCAGGTTTATTTCTGATTACTGACCACCAGCACATCTCATCATCTGTTTCCACTGAGCTCTTTATATGTGCATTCATTAAGATTATTTTAAAATGTTGGCTTGGAGGATCGTTGACAGTTTGGAGGATAGATTGCAAAGTTGACATCCCCATAAAAATTGAAAGATTTAGATCTGTTCCATGTATTCAACCAAAGCTGTGTCATCACGGCTTATCTATCTTGGGTTTACAGTGCAAAAAAGTGGAGCGGCCCAGATACTGCATGATGCAAAATATATATATGGTCAGGGTTAACCATTACTTCATCAGAGGTTGACACACTTCCACACAGTAGACCTGTTTTGTGAAGTACTGTGTGTACCCTTGAGTTTCTCCAAAATTGGTTAAAGATTACTTGTCCTTGTCTGCCCTCTAATGGACTATCGATGTTACATACCGTTCTAATAAGCAATTCCTGAAGCAATATTTGAATAGCTAATAACCTATTTTGGACTGCAGGTTAACTTATTCATGCAAATAATCAACACAATTTCACACAGGAATGTGAATAATACAGTAGTAACTTTTTATCCTAATGACAACACGTTAGTCACAGTGAATCGACGTAAAAAGTGCTCTAGAACACAATGAAACTTCAGACAGTTTCCCAACATAAGAAGAGACACATAGTACTATATAATTTAGTCACAATAAATAAAACATGGTATTAACAATGCATATAAACCTAATTATGTTTACAAAAGACTAAAACTGCATGATGAAAGTATGAGACTATTGACAACAGTACATGTTCATTTCTTGTCTATTACTATGATAACATGTGTTTTAATGATTTTTTAAAAAGGAGTTTTGAACCTCATATAGTAATCATCAATAACTCTGTTACAAAGATTAATAAATTGTCATTGGTCAACATTAGACTGAAGGAGTGGGCATTACCAGGGCAGTATCATCAGAGTGAATTGTGCGATGGGTTAGACCAGGCATATATTGGCATTAAAACACAAATGTATAATCTTAACAATATCTACCTCACTTGTCATAACGAATAAAAATTAAATAAATAAATCAAAGTATGAATAAAAACAACATCATTTAGGAAGGTTTGTTGCTCTTTGTTTCACAGTTTTCCTTACAGCAGTGTCTTATTAAAACGTACTAGACTCCTGCCATTTTAAATAATCTTAAATAAACCATCAAGCTTTAATCCAATTTAACCTGGACCCTTTTCCTAACTTAAATATTTAACTTTTCCTCATTCACATTCCAACTGAAACCTACTTAACGCTGTCTTAAGCCTTATATTACCACATTCCAACCCTCAGGGTTACACCTTCACGTAATCACTCCTTCCACTGCTCCCTGTGCTTGTTTACTTCCTCCTTCTTCCCCTTTACCTCTAGGCTCCTTCCTCCCCCACCTTATCTCCCTACCCTGGACTCCACTTCTCCCACCTCCCCCTTTACCTCTCCAGGCTCCTTCCCACCTTCCCTCCCAACCCCCACCCTCCACCACACTGCCTATTTGCAGATGCAGGTGGAGGTCTAGGAGCTGATGATCTGTCCAGACCAGGTCTCATGCTTGGTTCCTGGGGCCAAGTGGGTGATGACAACCTCCATTGCCTGGATCTTCTGGTTCTTGGGGGGGATGGAACAGACTTTGTACGTGACCTCGTCACCTTCCATGGGCACGTATTCTCCATCGATACTAAAAAAGGGAGAGGGGGAGAACATTATGAGAGAATCCAGGCCTCTTTAGGTCTAGGACATTAAAGTTTATGAATATATGATAAAGCAATAAGGTGTATTGTGATTATAAAATATGATTAGGTACAACTCATATAACACTTCAGTCCCAAAGTGTGTTGTAGATTATAATTGCATCCTAACGCTTCAGAATCACTCACTCAGAGATGTGTACAAAGATGTCCTCTCCACCGTTGGAGGGCTTTATAAAGCCATGACCCTGGGACCTGTAGAAGGTCTTACACACGCCCTTATACACTGGGCCTGATCTGGCCCGCACCGTCCTGAGAGACACACATAGGAGAGAAACAACATTAACCCATGGAGGCTTTTCTCTGGACTTGCATCCAAAATGGCTCCCTAGTCACTGATAGTGACCAGAGCCTCATAGATCACACTCAAGGCCATGCACAAACACACTCACTATCACCACAGATTATTCCTACTCACGCTGAGTATGTGCGGGTGCGTTTGGTGGGCAGAGGGCTTGGCAGCTCGCCTGGCATCAGGGGGGGTTTCCTTTCCCTCTCCCACACCCGACTTCCCTCCCTGAGGAAGGGGAATGATAGGGAGAGAGGGGTGCGGGGGGAGCTCAGTGGCCGTGGGGGATCGGAGGGGGACGAGGGGTCTGAATCAGCCATCTCTGTGGGGGTCCCCCTGGGGGTGTGGAGCTCTGTAGGAGAATCTGCCTCAGCCTCGGGTGGGTCACAGCCAGGGAGACAGACCTAGACTGTCTGCATGATAAGGGTGATTGATGGGTGTTGTGTTTGTGGTGTTGGTTTAGTATGTGTCTGGAAGACGGGATAATGGAGGAGCTTGGTGGTTGCCTGGAGATAGAAAAAAAAAAGAGTAAGAAATAGAGAAATATATGAATGAATCCGAAAGACTGCAAAACAATAACAAGGAGGGACACTCATTGAAATAACAGAGCTCCAGAGTTCCTCTGTGGAGATGGGCGAACCTTCCAGAAGGACAACCATCTCTGCAGCACTCCACCAATCAGGGCTTTATGGTAGAGTGGCCAGACGGAAGCCACCCCTCAGTAAAAGGCACACACCTGTCTATATAAAGGTCCCTCAGTGCATGGAAGAGCAAAAAACCAAGCCATGAGGTCAAAGGAATTGTCCGTAGAGTTCAGAGAAAGGACTGTGTCGAGCCACAGATCTGGGGAAGGGTAACATTTCTGCAGCATTGAAGGTCTCCAAGAACACAGTGGCCTACATCATTCTTAAATGGAAGAAGTTTGGAACCAGCAAGACTCTTCCTAGAGCTGGCCGCACGGTCAAACTGAGCTATCAGGGGAGAAGGGCCTTGGTCAGGGAGGTGACCAAGAACCCGATGGTCACTCTGACAGGGTTCCAGAGTTCCTCTGTGAAGATGGGAGAACCTTCCAGAAGGACAACCATCTCTGCAGCACTCCACCAATCAGGCCTTTATGCTAGAGTGGCCAGACGGAAGCCACTCCCCAGTAAAAGGCACATGACAGCCTGCTTGGAGTTTGCCAAAAGGCACCTAAAGGAATCTCAGACCATGACAAACAAGATTGAACTCTTTGGCCTGAATGCCAAGTGTCATGTCTGGAGGACACCAGGCACCGCTCATTATCTGGCCAATACCATTTTTTTCAGCGGCAGGGACTGGGAGACTAGTCAGGGTCGAGGTAAAGATGAACGGAGCAAAGTACAGAGAAAACCTGCTCCAGAGTGCTCAGGACCTCAGACTGGGCGAAAGTTCACCTTTCAACAGGACCAACGACCCTAAGCACATACCCAAGAAAACTCGAGGCTGTCATCTCTGCCAAAGGAGCTTCAACAAAGTGCTGAGTAAAGGGTCTGTATACTTACGTAAATGTGATATAATTTTATATATATATAAACACACACGCATCAGCAAAAAAAAATGAAAGCTGTTTTTGCTTTGTCATTATGGGCTATTGTGTATAGATTGAGGAAACAATTTAATACATTTTAGAATAAGGCTGTACTGTAAAAAAAAAAAATGTGGAAAAAGTGAAGTGGTCTGAATACTTTCTGAATGCACTGTATGCATGAATTGAACCATATTGTTATTCTACCTGAGCATACGAAATGTAACAAGCACTTTTGGGTGTCAGAGAAAATGTATCTGAGTAAAAAGTACATATAGACAGTGGAGTAAAAATAAAAGTTGTCAAAAAATAAGTAGTGAAGTACAGATACCAAAAAAACTACATGCAGTGCCTTCAGAAAGTAATCCACATTGTCTTGTTACAAACTGAATTTAAAATGTATTCATTTGAGATTTGTCACTGGCCTACACACAATACCCCAAAATGTCAAAGTGGAATTATGTTATTAGATTTTTTTTTTTTTATTCATAAAAAATGAAAATCAGAAATGTCAATAAGTATTTAACCCCTTTGTTACGGCAAGCCTAAATAAGTTCAGCAGTAAACATTTGCTTAACAAGTCACATAATGAATTGCATGGACTTTGTGTGCAATAATAGCATTTAACATGATTTTTTAAATAACTACCTCATCTCTGTACTCCACATATACAGATAATTGTAATGTCCCTCAGTCGAGAAATGAATTTCAAACACAGATTCAACCGAAGACCAGGGAGGTTTTCCAATGCCTAGCAAAGAAGGGAACCTATTGGTAGATGGGTCAAAATAAAATAGCAGACATGAAATATCCCGTTGAGCATGGTGAAGTTACTAATTACTCTTTGGATGGTGGATCAATACACTCAGTCACTACAAAGATACAGGTGTTCTATTCTAACTCAGTTGCTGGAGAGGAAGGAAACCGCTCAGGGATTTCACCATGAGGCTAAACCATGGATCAACAACATTGTATTTACTCCACAATATTAACCTAATTGACAGAATGAAAAGAAAGAAGACTGTACAGAATAAAAATATTCCAAAACATGCACACTGTTTGCAACAAGGCACTTAAGTAATACTGCAATAAAATGTGGCAAAGCATTATATTTTTTTGTCCTGAATACAAAGTGTTGTGTTTTATTGGATTTGCCCCAAACATATTACTGAGTACATATTTTCAAACATAGTGGTGGCTGCATCATGTTATCATTAAGGACTGGGGAGTTTTCAAGATATTTTTTTTAAAACTGAATTAAGCCTGGAGCTAAGCTCAGGAAAAACCCTAGAGGAAAACCTGGTTCAGTCTGCTTTCCAACAGACACTTGGGGACAAATTCACCTTTCAGCAGGACAATAACCTAAAACACAAGGCCAAATTCACATGAGTTGCTTACCAGAAGACGGTGAATGTTCCTGAGTGGCTGAGTTACAGTTCAGGCAAGACCTGAAAATGATTGTCTAGCAATGATCAACAACCAATTTGACCAAGCTTGAAGAATTTAAAAAATAATAATGGGAAAATGTTGCAAAATCCAGGTGAGGAAAGCTCTCAGATAGACTCACAGCTGTAATCGCTGCAAAGGTTGCTTCTACAAAGTATTGACTCAGGGGTGTGAATATTATGTAAATTCAATATTTCTGTATTTATAATATTTATATTCTGTAATTACTTTGTAATTATGGGGTAGATGGGCGAGAGAAATAAACGTATTTCATCCATTTTGAATTCAGGATGTAACAACAAAATGTAGAATAAGTCAAGTGTCATGAATATTTTCTTTAGTAGTACTTTCAAGGAATTTTTAAACCACTGACTGGAACTACGTACTACTCTTTTTTGCAAAAATGTAAGAAAATATGTCTGAAATGGGCAAGAATATCCTCTTTTTCTGCCTCAGACCTACCTAATTTTCACTTGATTTATAGTTAGATTTATAGTTAGACTAAATTACACATTCTGTCAACATCTGACTCCAGAATTATATGTTCTTGCAATTTGTAGTCTTTTTTTCAAAGTTACTTCAGTTAAGTAAACAATATTTTTCTTAAGTGTAGCTTAACTTCTTCCAGTGTGAAGTAATTGGTAGCTTGGTAAACTATATTCTCAGAGTAGCTTCCCCAGCACTGAAGAAAGTGATTTGGTTTAAAGCACCAGCACTGATGTCACTGGCTTTGAAATCATCCCAAGACTGTCTATATAATCCAGCCTCGCCGAGCCTTAGGTTCGATATTTAATACATCATATTACCCCCCCACCCGGGTATTGTGTATTCAGACATCAAACGCTTTGAACAGGCAGTGCAACCAGCAGATTATTTAGACAGAAAAAGCCCTAGACAATATCCAATTATTTTGCCATTGAGAGAATTGTGTTTTTGAGACCTATCACAATAGCCCTCCCCTCTTAGAGACTGCATAGCTTTCTATGCAGTGTTGGGGAGTAGTGAACTACATGTAGTTCAACTAGTAATTAAACTACATTTTGCAGTAGTTTAGTGGTAGTTGAACTGAATTCAAACCTTGGTGATGTTTTCAGTAGTTAATTACTTTGTTTGCCATGTAGCAG
This sequence comes from Oncorhynchus mykiss, assembly GCF_057628025.1. NCBI lineage: Eukaryota > Metazoa > Chordata > Actinopteri > Salmoniformes > Salmonidae > Oncorhynchus > Oncorhynchus mykiss. Next base: position 25,884,375 of record NC_143041.1, on the reverse strand, counting down.
TGTAGCTTAATACTGGAACAACACACTACTTTTTTGTTGTTGTTGCTAAAATAGAATATGGGTGAAGTAGGCAAAAATTCTTCCTTTTTTTGGAATTTGACCTTAATTCTCATTTGAAACATATTTTTTGTGTTTAATATGCTTAATTGCACATTCTGTGAACATCTGACTCCAGAGGGATCTGTTCTTGCTAGTGCTGAGTGATTAACCAAAATGTTTATTTTTTCAGACATCGGTTCAATTACTTGATTTACATTTAGTTTATTTTTTGTGTGAGCTCAAAGCACGGTTTCTCTAGAAAAATAAATCACGAGAGAAATCAAGTCAAGAACTATGCGGGACGCTGGGCTGAAGGGAGTTGTAGTTTTCACTATGCAAATATTCAACCTAGTTCAGCACAGAAACATGGTCATTATCTACAATGCCCATAATCCATTGCGCCGGTTCATTCTGGCTCCGACAGAGATGGATCCATTTTTATGCCTGCTATGTTAGGTTACATACAGACTGACCGCATGAGAGAGGAATGTACACAACACAAGGAGATGATGGATAGACAGTTTGAAAGTAGGCCTATGCCTTATCTACTTTGAAGAACTAGTAAAATTATTTAGTCAGACAGCTCTAAGGCTAGTCTGCCTAAGTATGCTCATCTAAACAGGATGTCTACCCAATGTGGACTTGACAGAGACAGTGGAATATTTTCAACATTTTGGCCATTGAATGTTCACTATTTTAGGCTTTGGAATTTTCATTTAAAAAGCATTTTTGTACCTTTTCAAAGTAGCTTCGGTTAAGTAAACTATATTTTTATTAAGGGTAGCTTTAATGTAGATTAACTTCTTCCAGTGTGAAGTAATTCATAGTTTGGTAAACTGTGATATCAGAGTAGCTTCCCCAACACTGTTTCTATGTAAAAGATAGATGAGGGAAATGTGTGGCAGACTGCATCCCTAGGGCTGCTCTCTCTCTATGTGACAAGTGGCACCATCTAAATATAGCTGCCTGCATGGTGGAGTAAAGTGGAGTTTGCCCTTTATTGACTGGAGGGTCAGGGTGGAGACAGGGTTGCAACCAGAGTTTAGGGAGGAGGGTTTAGGGCGGTAGGGAACCATAATGATCCAATAAAAAGGAAAAGGCACTCTTTATTGGTAAGAAGCAGTGTAATATCTTATCCCAAAACTAATTTAAGAGAAAGGGATTAATAAAATGTCCCCCATCCATGTGTCAAAGAAAGGTGGCAGGTTTTATCCTGACGACATCACACGCTGGTGGAATTTTGACTTGATTGTGTGTACACCACAGGAGGTTGGTGGCACCTTAATTGGGGAGAACAGGCTCGTGGTAATGGCTGGAGCGGAATCAGTGGGATGGTTTTAGATACCATTCCATTTGCTCCGTACCAGTCATTATTATGAGCAGTCCTCCCTCCAGCAGCCTCCTCCTCTTATACACACCTCTGTTGTCACAATTTTGCACAGAAAAAAAAAAACACTTTGAAAACTAGTATTGAATTATTGGCTATTACATACAATGACAAGTACTTTAATCAAACAACACAGTTTATCCATCTAATATGTCTCATTTTATATATACTGCTTGTAAAAGTAGTTAGTGACTGTAAACCGATTTAAAAAATAATGGGATTATTATAGGATGTACATTTATATTTGGCTAGTTTTGGAGCAGTGCAAACACCAGTGCCGACTGGGCTCCTTCAACTAGACAAAGGCTGTCTCAACACCACCATGCACTTCCCAAAATCTGCAGGGTACTGTGGCTGCTTGTCCTCAGCATTATCAGCATGGGAGACACGTAAATATTCAGTAGGCTACCCACAGACAGTCACTCACGACGCTGCCCTTTTTTGGCGGCCTTTGTCTAATCCCTTTTAACTTTAAAATACCCTAAGAGTTGTCTAATACGGGTTTAACATGTGGTGTCTTGACTCTCTCTCACTCACTCCCCAAATCAAGGCCACCGGCATCTTGATTCCAGAACATTCTTATGTGAACCAGCTGAGACAACAGGAGAATACATTGATCATTCAAAATAAGGTAGAAGCTGCACGAGACTACACAGTTTAAAGGCTAGGCTACTCACACAATACATATTTATCCAGATAAGTTTATAGAATATAACATTTTCACCTGAATGGTGGTAGCTAACTTGTACAAAAATAGCTCCGAAAATAAAATATTTATAGCCTAAAGCGCACTATCAAAATGTAGGCTATTGATTAATCGTGCTCTTACCGTAAAATGTTACTCTGTTTTCGGTCAAACGTGTTGATGTCTTAACTGTTATATGACGATAATTATATAATGAAATAACAATATAATGCACAGATATGGAGAGAATACCTTCCTCTTGTATGTGGTTTCGCTGCACAAACTGGTCTGTCTGGATGATGAAGGCGCAAAATGAAAAGAAAAGAGAGAAGGGCGGGGGTACGAGTGATGGGCAGTTCGGGAACGATTCGTTCTTTTTGAACGACTCTTTTTACTGACTCGAGAGTCATGATTCGTTTTTAGTCGTTCGTTTGGCCTGCTGGCCGCAATGTATTCCACAGCAAGATGAATTCGCGCTCCTCCGGCTCAGCCAATATAGTCTAATTGCAGACCGAAATTTGGGGGCGTTTCTTGATATGGCCATTCCTCGATAATCCGGTAACACCCATTTGTGCCCGCCCTTCGTCAGTCCATTGATATCAGGAAACGCCTGTCAGTGCATGCCATTGGTCGGTTCATTGGTCAGTTCCACGCTATTTGTATCAAGGAGACTTCAAATCAAATAAAATTGTATTTGTCACATGCGCCGAATACAACAGGTGTAGTAGACTTTACAGTAAAATGCTTACTTACAAGCCCTTAACCAACAATGCAGTTTTAAGAAAAATGTGTTAAGTAAAAAATAAAAGCAAAAAATAATTAAAGAGCAGCAGTAAAATAACAATAGCAAGGCTATATACTAATCAAATGGTGGTACAGAGTAAATGTGCAGGGGCACCGGTTAGTCGAGGTAATTGAGGTAATATGTACATGTAGGTAGAGTTAAAGTGATTATGCATAGATAATAAACAGAGCGTAGCAGGGGCGTAAGGGGCGCGGGGACATTGCAAATAGTTTGGGTAGCCATTTGATTAGCTGTTCAATCTTTGGCTTGGGGGTAGAAACTGTTAAAACGCCTTTTGGACCTAGATTTGACGCTCAGGGACTTGCCGTGCGGTAGCAGAGAGAACAGTCTATGACTAGGGGGGCCGGATTTTCAAATAATATCTTACTTGTCATGTGCTGAAAACGCATTGGTGCGGCTGGCTTCCGGGTTGGATGCTTGTGTTGTGTCGGTATGAGTGCGTGTGTGTATGCTATGTATGTGGGATTTGTGTGGCTGTAGCTGTGTCACAGTGGGGAGAACAAGTATTTGATTCACTCCCGATTTTGCAGGTTTTCCTACTTACAAATTATGTAGAGGTCCGTAGAGGTACTGTGAGAGAAGGAATCTAATCCAAAAATCACATTGTATGATTTTTAAGTAATTAATCATGCAGTATTGCATGACATAAGTATGAAATGTCAGAATAATAGTAGAGAGAATGATCTATTTCAGTTAATTTCTTTCATCACATTCCCAAGTGGGTACATACACTCAATTAGTATTTGGTAGCATTGTCTTTAAGTTGTTTAACTTGGGTCAAATGTTTCAGGTAGCCTTCCACAAGATTCCCACAATAAGTTGGGAGAATTTTGGCCCATTTCTCCTGACAGAGCTGGTGTAACTGAGTCAGGTTTGTAGGCCTCCTTGCTCGCACACGCTTTATCAGTTCTGCCCACATATGTTCTATAGGATTAAGGTCAGGGCTTTGTGATGGCCACTCCAATACCTTGACTTTGTTGTCCTTAAGCCATTTTGCCACAACTTTGGAAGCATGCTTGGGGTCATTGTCCATTTGGAAGACCCATTTGCGACCAAGCTTTTAACTTCCTGACTGATGTCTTGAGATGTTGCTTCAATATATCCACATAATTTTCCATCCTAATGATGCCATCTATTTTGTGCAGTGCACCAGTCCATCCTGCAGCAAAGCACCCCCACAACATGATGCTGCCACGGTTGGGATGGTGTTCTTCAGCCTCCCCCTTTTTCCTCCAAACATAACGATGGCCATTATGGCCAAACGGTTCTATTTCTGTTTCATCAGACTAGAGGACATTTCTCCAAAAGGTACGATCTTTGTCCCTATGTGCAATTTCAAACCGTAGTCTGGCTTTTTTATGGCGGTTTTAGAGCAGTGGCTTCTTCCTTGCTGAGCGGCCTTTCAGGTTATGTAGATATAGGACTCGTTTTACTGTGGATATAGATACTTTTGTACCTGTTTCCTCAAACATCTTCACAAGGTCCTTTGCTGTTGTTCTGGGATTGATTTGCACTTTTCGCACCAAAGTACGTTCATCTCGAGTAAACAGAACGAGTCTCTTTCCTGAGTGGTATGACGGCTGCATCGTCCCATGGTGTTTATACTTGCGTACTATTGTTTGTACAGATGAACATGGCGTTTGGAAATTGCCCCCAAGGATGACCCAGACTTGTGGATGTCTCTGATTTTTTTTCTGGGGTCTTGGCTGATTTCTTTTGATTTTCCCATGATGTCAAGCAAAGAGGCACTGAGTTTGAAAGTAGGCCTTGAAATGCATCCACAGGTACACCTCCAATTGACTCAAATTATGTCAATTAGCCTATCAGAAGCTTCTAAAGCCATGACATAATTTTCTGGAATTTTCCAAGCTGTTTAAAGGCACAGTCAATTTAGTGAATGTAAACATCTGACCCACTGGAATTGTGATACAGTGAATTATAAGTGAAATAATCTGTCTGTAAACAATTGTTGGAAAAATTACTTGTGTCATGCACAAAGTAGATGTCCTAACCGACTTACCAAAACTATTGTTTGTTAACAAGAAATTTGTGGAGTGGTTGAAAAACTAGTTTTAATGACTCCAACCTAAGTGTATGTAAACTTTTGACTTAAACTGTGTGTGTGTGTGTGCGTGTGCGTATGTGTGTATATATACATACATACACAGACACACACACACAACCGGTCAAAAGTTTTAGAACACCTACTCATTCAAGGGTTTTTCTTATTTTTTTTCTATATTGTAGAATAATAATGAAGACATCAAAACTATGAAATAACATATAATCATGTAGTAACCAAAAAAGTGTTAAACAAATCAAAATATATTTTAGATTTTAGATTCTTCAACGTAGCCAATCTGTCCTTTGGTCTGACGAGTCCAAATTTGAGATTTCTGGTTCCAACTCCCATTTATTTGTGAGACGCAGAGTAGGTGAACGGATTACCTCTACATGTGTGGTTCCCACTGTGAAGCAATGGAGGAGGTGTGATGGTGCTTTGCTGGTGACACTGTCAGTGATTTATTTAGAATTCAAGGAACACTTAACCAGCTAGGCTACCACAACCTTCTGCAGCAATATGCCATCCCATCTGGTTTGCGCTTATTGGGTTTTTCAACAGGACACTGACCCAACACACCTCCAAGCTGTGTAAGGGCTATTTGACAAAGAAGAAGAGCGTCAGAGTGCTGCATCAAATGACCTGTCCTCCACAGTCACCTGACTTCAACCCAATTGAGATGGTTTGGGATGAGTTAAGCATATGCTGAGCGGCCAACAAGGGCTCAGCATAGGTGGGAATGCCTTCAAAACTGTTGGAAAAGCATTCCAGGTGAAGCTGGTTGAGAGAATTCCAAGCGTGTGCAATGATGTCATCAAGGCAAAGAGTGGCTACTTTGAAGAATATAAAATATAAAATAGATTTTTGTAACACTTGTTTGGTTACTAGATGATTCCATATGTGTTATTTCATAGTTGAGATGTCTTCAGATTATTATACAATGTAGAAAATAGTCAAACATAGGGAGCAGGTATGTCCACACTTGACTGGTACTGTACAGTGGGGCAAAAAAGTATTTATTCAGCCACCAATTGTGCAAGTTATCCCACTTAAAAAGATGAGAGAGGCCTGTAATTTTCATCATAGGTACACTTCAACTATGACAGACAAAATTAGAAAAAAAAATCCAGAAAATCACATTGTAGGATTTTGAATGAATTTATTTGCAAATTATGGTGGAAAAGCTGATGCTCCAGTCCAGTTGTTCCAGTACCATTTGCCGGACGGTAGCTGAGTGAACAGTCTATGGGTGTTGACTGTGTGTGTGAATTTCTGGCAAAGTGACAGGTTATAACTCTTTAACTGTAACGGTTTTCTTGATGAGAAGGAGAGTCGGACCAAAATGCGGCGTGTCTATTGCAATCCATGTTTAATGAAGTAACACACTAAACACAAACACTATCAAAACAATAAACTTAACGAAAACCGAAACAGCCTATACTTGTGTAACCTAACACAGAACAATGACACTAAGGACACTAAGGACAATCACCCACGACAAACTCAAAGAATATGGCTGCCTAAATATGGTTCCCAATCAGAGACAACGATAAACACCTGCCTCTGATTGAGAACCACTTCAGACAGCCATAGACTTAGCTAGAACACCCCACTAGCTACAATCCCCATACATACACACCACATACAAAAACCCATGCCACACCCTGGCCTGACCAAATAAATAAAGATAAACACAAAATACTTTGACCAGGGTGTGACAGAACCCCCCCCCTAAGGTGCGGACTCCCGAACGCACCTCAAAACAATAGGGAGGGTCCGGGTGGGCGTCTGTCCATGGTGGCGGCTCCGGCGCGGGACGTGGACCCCACTCAATCAATGTCTTAGTCCCTTCTCCTCGCGTCCCTGGATAGTCCACCCTCGCCGCCGACCATGGCCTAGTAGTCCTCACCCAGAACCCCACTGGACTGAGGAGCAGATCGGGACTGAGGGGCAGCTCGGGACTGAGGCAGCTCGGGACTGAGGGGAAGCTCAGGAGTGAGAGGAAGCTCAGGAGTGAGAGGAAGCTCAGGAGTGAGAGGAAGCTCAGGCAGGTTGATGAATCTACCAGATCCAGGCTGGCTGGTGGTTTCGGCAGATCCTGGCTGACTGGCAGATCCTGGCTGACTGGCAGATCCTGGCCGACTGGCAGATCTGGAAGAGTCTGGCCGACTGGCAGATCTGGAAGAGTCTGGTCGACTGGCAGATCTGGAAGAGTCTGGTCGACTGGCAGATCTGGAAGAGTCTGGTCGACTGGCAGATCTGGAAGAGTCTGGTCGACTGGCAGATCTGGAAGAGTCTGGTCGACTGGCAGATCTGGAAGAGTCTGGTCGACTGGCAGATCTGGGAGAGTCTGGTCGACTGGCAGATCTGGGAGAGTCTGGTCGACTGGCAGATCTGGGAGAGTCTGGTCGACTGGCTGCTCCATGCTGACTGACAGCTCTGGCTGCTCCATGCTGACTGGCAGCTCTGGCTGCTCCATGCTGACTGGCTGCTCCATGCTGACTGGCAGCTCTGGCTGCTCCATGCTGACTGGCTGCTCCATGCTGACTGGCAGCTCTGGCTGCTCCATGCTGACTGGCTGCTCCATGCTGACTGGCTGCTCCATGCTGACTGGCGGCCCTGGCTGCTCCATGCTAACTGGCGGCCCTGGCTGCTCCATGCTAACTGGCAGCTCTGGCGGCTCCTTGCAGACTGGCAGCTCTGGCGGCTCCTTGCAGACTGGCAGCTTTGGCGGCATCCTGCAGACAGGCAGCTCTGGCGGCTCCTTGCAGACTGGCAGCTCCTTGCAGACTGGCAGCTCCTTGCAGACTGGCAGCTCCTTGCAGACTGGCAGCTCCTTGCAGACTGGCAGCTCCTTGCAGACTGGCAGCTCCTTGCAGACTGGCAGCTCCATGCTAACTGGCAGCTCTATGCTAACTGGCAGCTCTATGCTAACTGGCAGCTCTATGCTAACTGGCAGTTCTGAACAGGCGGGAGACTCCGGCAGCGCTGTAGAGAAGGAAGGCTCTAACAGCGCTAAACAGGCGGGAGACTCCGACAGCGCTGGAGAGGAGGAAGGCTCTGGCAGCGCTGGACAGGCGAGGCGCACTAGAGGCCTGATGCGTGGTGCTGGCACTGGTGGTACTGGGCCGAGGACACGCACAGGAAGCCTGGTGCGGGGAGCTGCTACCGGAGGGCTGGGGTGTGGAGGTGGCACAGGATGGGTTAGACCGTGAAGGCGTACTGGAGATCTTGAGAGCGGTGCTGGCACAGGACGTGCAAGGCTAGGGAGGTGCACAGGAGGCCTGGTACGTGAGACTGGCACCATCTTCACCAGCCGACTAACACGCACCTCAGGACGAGTATGGAGCGCTGACCCAGGTGCCATCAAATCCCCGACACGCTCCGTCGGGCGAATTCCATGTTTAAAACACCAACACAGCAACTCCCTCATTTCTCTCTCCTCCAATTTCCCCATTAACTCCTTCACAGTCTCTGTTTCGCTCACCTCCAACACCGGCTCTGGTTCTGGTCTCCTCCTTGGCTCCTCACGATAAACAGGGAGAGTTGGCTCAGGTCTGGCTCCTGACTCTGCCACACTCTCCCTGAGCCCCCCCCCAATAAATTTTTGGGGCTGACTATGGGGCCTCCGTCCGCGCCGCCTTGCTTGCTTCGCAAACTCCATTCTCCTATATCCTTCCGCGCACTGCTCCATCGAATCCCAGGCGGGCTCCGGCACTCTCCCTGGGTCGACCGCCCACCTGTCTATCTCCTCCCAAGAAGTATAGTCCATACTGTACTCCACTTTGGGCTGTTCCTGCCTGTTGACACGCTGCTTGGTCCCTTTGTGGTGGGTGATTCTGTAACGGTTTTCTTGATGAGAAGGAGAGTCGGACCAAAATGCGGCGTGTCTATTGCAATCCATGTTTAATGAAGTAACACACTAAACACAAACACTATCAAAACAATAAACTTAACGAAAACCGAAACAGCCTATACTTGTGTAACCTAACACAGAACAATGACACTAAGGACACTAAGGACAATCACCCACGACAAACTCAAAGAATATGGCTGCCTAAATATGGTTCCCAATCAGAGACAACGATAAACACCTGCCTCTGATTGAGAACCACTTCAGACAGCCATAGACTTAGCTAGAACACCCCACTAGCTACAATCCCCATACATACACACCACATACAAAAACCCATGCCACACCCTGGCCTGACCAAATAAATAAAGATAAACACAAAATACTTTGACCAGGGTGTGACATTAACTCCCTAGCTCCAAACTTCAAAATCTTAAAACATTATCTCTACCAGTGATGTGGTAAATTCTGATTGCCGTCCAGTGTAAATTAAGTAACTGTCCCTATACTTTTAATGCATTTTTCCACAAAAGGTGGCTAAAAAGGTGTGTAAACTGTGTTTACCCTCCACTACACCATTGATGTCTACTGTATAGAAATATAGAAATATACATACAGTGCTTTCAGAAAGTATTCAGACCCCTTGACTTTTTCCACATTTTGTTACGTTATAGTCTTATTCTGAAATTGATTTAAAAAAAAAATTCTCTCATCAAGCTACATACTGACAAAGTAAAGAGATTTTTTGAACTTTTCGCTAATTTATTACACATTTAAAACTAAAAAATCAGATTTACATAAGTATTCAGACCCTTTACTCAGTACTTTGTTGAAGCACCTTCGGCAGCGATTACATCCTCAAGTCTTCTTGGATATGATGCTACAAGCTTGGCAAACCTGTATTTGGGGAGTTTCTCCCATTCTTCTCTGTAGATCTGCTCAAGCTGTCAGGTTGGATGGGGAGCGTCGATGCACAGCTATTTTCAGGTTTCTCCAGAGATGGTTGATTGGGTGCAAGTCCGGGCTCTGGCTGAGCCACTCAAGGATATTCAGAGACTTGTCCCAAAGCCACTCCTGCGTTGTCTTGGCTGTGTGCTTAGGATCGTTGTCCTGTTGGAAGGTGAACCTTCGCCCCAGTCTGAGGTCCTGAGCACTCTGGAGCAGGTTTTTAATCAAGGATCTCTCTGTACTTTACTCTGTTCAGCTTTCCCTCGATCCTGACTAGTCTCCCAGTCCCTGCCACTGAAAAACATCCCAAAGGCATGATGCTGCCACCGCCATGCTTCACCGTAGGGATGGAGCCAGGTTTGTTCCAGACGTGACGCTTGACATTTAGGCCGAAGAGTTCAATCTTGGTTTCATCAGACCAGAGAACTTGTTTCTCATGGTCTGAGAGTCCTTTAGGTGCCATTTGGAAAACTCCAAGCGGGCTGTCATGTGTTTTTTACTGAGGAGTGGCTTCCGTCTCGCCACTCTACAATAAAGGTCTGATTGGAGTGCTGCAGAGATGGTTATCCTTCTGGAATGTTCTCCCATCTCCGCAGAGGAACTCTGGAGCTCTTTCACCTACCTGACCAAGGTCCTTGTCCCAAAATTGCTCAGGGCTGGATGGCCAGCTCTAAGAAGAGTCTTAGTGGTTCTTGGGGACCTTCAATTTTTTGGTACACTTCCCCAGATCTATACCTCGACACAATCCTGTCTCGGAACTCTACGGACAATTCCTTCAACCTTGTTTTTGCTCTGACATGCACTGTCAACTGTGGGACCTTATATAGACAGGTGTGTGCCTTTCCAAATCATGTCCAATCAATTAAATGTACCACAGGTGTACTCCAATCAAGTTGTAGAAGCGTCTCAAGGATGATCAATGGAAACAGGATGCTCCTGTGTAGATTGCTGAGGACTTTTTTTCATAATTTCATAATAAAGGCTGTAACGTAACAAAATGTGGAAACAGTCAAGGGGTCTGAATACTTTCCGAAGGCACTGTATATAAACACTAATTATAAGCACTACTTCTGACTAATACTAAGATTCGTGGTGTTGCAGGAGCAGGAAAATGCACTCACCTACCTGGCATGGTACATTATTAGCTCTCATGCATACGGGCCTCTACAGAGTCATCAGAAACAAGCACTATTATTGTTGTTATTATAATAAATAATACATTTTATTTTAAGAGCTTTTCAAAACACCCCAAGTCTCAGCCAACTTTAATGATCAAGTCAAATCACGTCAAACTGTATTACAATCTTTCAATTCACACAGATGCTTCAGTTCCATAGTGCTTGGATCAGTATCCTCTCCTCATGGAGAGGGGTTAGGGAGTCAGAGAAAGAGAAGGAGAGGAAGAGAGCAGGAGGAGACAAATGGACTACCATTTCCATTCCCTTTTCCTATGATGACGTTATTACTTGCAGTCTGGCGGTGTCTCTTAAGTTTATCTAGTCTAGGAACGTAATACCGTCAAACAGTAATAAACCTTAAAAACAGAGAGACATACCCAGACCCCCCACACACTCCCCAACCCTGGTCATGGAGAGCTATAGGGTGTACAAGCTTTGTAAGTTACATATCAGCATTAATACACCTGATACAGCTTGATGAGAGGTTGATATGTTGAATCAGGTGTGTTAGTGCTGGGCTGGAACAAAAGCCTTCCCAATGCAATTCACCTCCCATTCAGACAGATCCCTCAGTATCAGGAGAATACATACCAACTCTAACCTAAAACGACATATTATACACTATACGGTACATATTGTGAATAAATACCAGTGACATCACAGGGTCAGAGTTTAACTCATTTGTGTGTTTAGAGTACTAATGAGAGAAGGAGGATGAGGAGATGGGGAGTAGACTTTAACGTAGGGGTTGGTGTCTCAAAGGGTCGGAGAGGATGTGTAGCTGATGGCCTGCAGTTTGGTTCAGATGTGTGTCTAGCTGACAGACTTTAGTTTGACCCAGGGGTAGTTCATTGGCGAAATTGTGGTTGCAGAGCTCATCCAATGGCGGCTCAGGGTTAGAGATCGCAAACTGGACCACATCCTCGATCACCTTCCTGATCTCAACAGCTACACTATATATACACAAAAGTATGTAGACACCCCATAATATGTGTAGATTATTCAGCCACACCTGTTGCTGACAGGTTTATAAAGTCGAGCACACGCCATGCAATCTCCATAGACAAACATTGACAGTAGAATGGCCTTACTGAAGAGCTAGGTGAATTTCAAAGTGGCACCATCATAGGATGGTCAGTTCATCAAATTTCTGCCCTGCTAGAGCTGCCCTGGTCAACTGTAATTGTTGTTATTGTGAAGTGGAAACATCTAGGAGAAACGGCTCAGCCACGAAGTGGTAAGCCACACAAGCTCACAGAAAGTGACTGCCGAGTGCTGAAGCATGTAAAAAAAAAACTGTCTTCGGTTGCAACATTCACTACCGAGTTCCAAACTGCCTCTGGAAGCAACATCAGCACAAGAACTGTTTGTCCAAAGCTTCACGAAATGGGTTTCCATGGTCGAGCAGCCGCACACAAGCCTAAGAGGGTTTAGACCTGAATAGCAGGGTTCAGCTCTAGCCCTTGGTCGATGAGAGAAAGACACAGAGCCCTGTGCATCCCAAACCAACACTGCACTACACTGAAGGGTGTCTAGACAGGCTAAAATAGGGAGTGAGGAAGAGTGGCAACACAAAGAGGTGGGTAAGGTTAAAACAAAACAGACTGAGGAGAGAGCGAGAGAGAGGTGGTGTGGGTGGGGAGTTAAGGGGCGCAGAGGGACCGGAGGTCAAGTAACAGTCACAGGGTCAGAAATATCGTCTCACCTATCCCCAGGGTCGCTCATGCTGTGTCCATGGTAACATTAGGTCTCCAGCTCCACGTGACAATAAGACTCTGCCAGAGAGATTTCTAAACAAAAAATAATCAAACAAGGAAGCCAACGCCTCCATGACACTGCTGAATAGCCTGATCAGGGATTTCTATTGGAGCGGCAGTTTCTCACAATTTATGCTCTCTAGCTCTGCACCACACACAGTGATTAAACTGGGACGAGATGCAGCTCTGTACTGGAGTCTCTTCCACAGAGTGTCTCTATGCTGGTCACATACAGTGCCTTGCGAAAGTATTTGGCCCCCTTGAACTTTGCAACCTTTTGCCACATTTCAGGCTTCAAACATAAAGATATAAAACTGTATTTTTTTGTGAAGAATCAACAACAAGTGGGACACAATCATGAAGTGGAACGACATTTATTGGATATTTCAAACTTTTTTAACGGAAAAATTGGGCGTGCAAAATTATTCAGCCCTCTTAAGTTAATACTTTGTAGCGCCACCTTTTGCTGCGATTACAGCTGTAAGTCGCTTGGGGTATGTCTCTATCAGTTTTGCACATCGAGAGACTGAAATTTTTTCCCATTCCTCCTTGCAAAACAGCTCGAGCTCAGTGAGGTTGGATGGAGAGCATTTGTGAACAGCAGTTTTAATTTCTTTCCACAGATTCTCGATTGGATTCAGGTCTGGACTTTGACTTGGCCATTCTAACACCTGGATATGTTTATTTTTGAACCATTCCATTGTAGATTTTGCTTTATGTTTTGGATCATTGTCTTGTTGGAAGACAAATCTCCGTCCCAGTCTCAGGTCTTTTGCAGACTCCATCAGGTTTTCTTCCAGAATGGTCCTGTATTTGGCTCCATCCATCTTCCCATCAATTTTAACCATCTTCCCTGTCCCTGCTGAAGAAAAGCAGGCCCAAACCATGATGCTGCCACCACCATGTTTGACAGTGGGGATGGTGTGTTCAGCTGTGTTGCTTTTACGCCAAACATAACATTTTGCATTGTTGCCAAAAAGTTCAATTTTGGTTTCATCTGACCAGAGCATCTTCTTCCACATGTTTGGTGTGTCTCCCAGGTGGCTTGTGGCAAACTTTAAACAACACTTTTTATGGATATCTTTAAGAAATGGCTTTCTTCTTGCCACTCTTCCATAAAGGCCAGATTAGTGCAATATACGACTCATTGTTGTCCTATGGACAGAGTCTCCCACCTCAGCTGTAGATCTTTGCAGTTCATCCAGAGTGATCATGGGCCTCTTGGCTGCATCTCTGATCAGTCTTCTCCTTGTATGAGCTGAACATTTAGAGGGACGGCCAGGTCTTGGTAGATTTGCAGTGGTCTGATACTCCTTCCATTTCAATATTAACGCTTGCACAGTGCTCCTTGGGATGTTTAAAGCTTGGGAAATCTTTTTGTATCCAAATCCGGCTTTAAACTTCTTCACAACAGTATCTCGGACCTGCCTGGTGTATTCCTTGTTCTTCATGATGCTCTCTGTGCTTTTAACGGACCTCTGAGACTATCACAGTGCAGGTGCATTTATACGGAGACTTGATTGCACACAGGTGGATTGTATTTATCATCATTAGTCATTTAGGTCAACATTGGATCATTCAGAGATCCTCACTGAACTTCTGGAGAGAGTTTGCTGCACTGAAAGTAAAGGGGCTGAATAATTTTGCACGCCCAATTTTTTAGTTTTTGATTTGTTAAAAAAGTTTGAAATATCCAATAAATGTCGTTCCACTTCATGATTGTCTCCCACTTGTTGTTGATTCTTCACAAAAAAATACAGTTTTATATCTTTATGTTTGAAGCCTGAAATGTGGCAAAAGGTCGCAAAGTTCAAGGGGGCCGAATACTTTCGCAAGGCACTGTATCCTCCCGTTGTCCGGGAAGAGACTGGTGTGATACTAGAAGCTGATCATCCCTCTGAGATTAGATTGTCTGAGACAAAGTTATACTTAACTGGTTTAAGAGCTTGAAGAGTGTTATAACTTTCTCATCTATGCACCTTCCAGGCTCTGCAGTGGTCTGCTGCGAGCTTGATGGCCTCCCTAACACACAGAACAGAGCACCCATGCCTTCCACCTACACCCAGAGGCAGGAAGGTCAATATAGCAGAGATACTGTACACCCACTGACCGTGTGTGTCCTACCTTGAGGCCAGGAATAGTCTCCCTCTTTTGAAGTACTCAGTGCTAGGAGAAGTCCTCTCTACAGACATCTCCATACCCAACTTGTTATCACAGATGAAGATACATGGCAGCTTCCACAGAGCGGTCATGTTGAAAGACTCAAAGATCTGGCCAAAATTGGATAAGTGGAAAAAAGTCGATGCTGATGATGATTATTATCTGATAGATATACTGAACAAAAATATAAATGCAACATCAGTGGTGGAAAAAGTACTCAATTGTCATACTTCAGTAAAAGTAAAGATAACTTAATAGAAAATGACTCAAGAAAAACTGAAAGTCACCCAGTAAAAGTCTAAAAGTACTTGGTTTTAAATATACTTAAGTATCAAAAGTAAATAGAATTGCTACAACGTGCTTAAGTATGAAAAGTGTAAATAATTTCAAATTCATTATATTAAGCAAACCAGACGGCACAATTTACTCATTTTTTTTATTGACAAATTGCAGGGGCACACTCCAACACTAAAAAATAATTTACAAATGAAGCACTTGTGTGTGAATTGGACCATTTTCCTGTCAAAATGTAATAAGTACTTTTGGGTGTCAGGGAAAATGTATGGAGTAAAAAGTACATGATTTTCTTTAGGAATTTAGTGAAGTAAAAGTAAAAGTTAGCAAAAATATAAATAGTAACGTAATGTACAGATCCCCCCAAAACTACTTAAGTAGTACTTTAAAGTATTTTTACTTAAGTACTTTACACCACTGCACAACATGCAACAATTTCAAAGATTTTACTGAGTTACAGTTCATATAAGGAAATCAGTTGATTTAAATAAATTCATTAGGCACTAATCTATGGATTTCACATGACTGGGCATAGGCCATGATTACAGACAGAAATCCTCCTCAGTTTCATCAGCTGTCCTAGTAGCTGGTCTCGGACGATCCCGCAGGTGAAGAAGTCAGATGGACTGGCGTGGTTACACGTGGTCTGCAGTTGTGAGGCCAGTTGGACGTACTGCCAAATTTTCTAAAACACCGTTGGAGACGGCCTATGGTAGAGAAATTGGACTTTGATAGGCCGCCCCCAGGTGGTGAAGGTAGGAAACAGCATCTCCACCCCGCTGATCCTCAACACTGGGGCCCCACTCCCCACTCAGCCCTCTCCTGTACTCCCTGTTCACGCATGACTGCGTGGCCATGCACGCTTCCAACTCAATCATCAAATTTGCAGACGACACTACAGTGGTAGGCCTGATTACCAACAAAGACGACGAGACGGCCTACAGGGAGGAGGTGAGGGCCCTCGGAGTGTGGTGTCATGAAAATAACCTCCACAAAACAGATGATCGTGGACTACAGGAAACAGCAGAGGGAGCACCACCCCATCCATGGGACAGTAGTGGAGAAGGTGGAAAGTTTTAAGTTCCTCGCCGTACACATCACGGACAAACTGAAATGGTCCACCCACAGACAGCGTGGTGAAGAAGGCGCAACAGCGCCTCTTCAAACTCAGGAGGCTGAAGAAATTTGGCTGGTCATCTAAAACACTCGAGAGCATCCTGTTGGGCTGTATCGCCGCCTGGTACGACAATTGCACCGCCCTCAACCGCATCGCTCTCCAGAGGGTAGTGCGGTCTGCACAACGCATCACCGGGGGGAAACTACCTGCCCTCCAGGACACCTACAGCACCCGATGTCACAGGAAGGCCAAAAAGATCAAGGACAACAACCACCCGAGCCACTGCTTGTTCACCCCGCTATCATCTAGAAGGTGAGGCCAGTACAGGTGCATCAAAGCTGGAACTGAGAGACTGAAAAACAGCTTCTATCTCAAGGACATCAGACTGTTAAACAGCCATCACTAACAGAGAGGCTGCTGCCAACATAAAGAATAAAATCTTTGGCCATTTAAATAAATTCACTTAATAAAGGTATCACCAGTCACTTTAAATAACACCACTTTAATAATGTTTACATAATCTACAATTACTCATCTCATGTGTACATTGGGGCAAAAAAGTATTTAGTCAGCCACCAATTGTGCAAGTTCTCCCACTTAAAAAGATGAGAGAGGCCTGTTATTTTCATTGTAGGTACACTTCAACTATGACAGACAAAATGAGGAAAAAAATTTCAGAAAATCACATTGTAGGATTTTTAATGAATTTATTAGCAAATTATGGTGGAAAATAAGTATTTGGTCAATAACAAACGTTTATCTCAACACTTTGTTATATACCCTTTGTTGGCAATGCCAAAGTCAAACGTTTTCTGTAAGTCTTCACAAAGTTTTCACACACTGTTGCTGGTATTTTGGCCCATTCCTCCATGCAGATCTCCTCTAGAGCAGTGATGTTTTGGGGCTGTTGCTGGGCAACGCGAACTTTCAACTCCCCCCAAAGATTTTCTATGGGGTTGAGATCTCGAGACTGGCTAGGCCACTCCAGGACCTTGAAATGCTTCTTACGAAGCCACTCCTTCGTTGCCAGGGCGGTGTGTTTGGGATCATTGTCATGCTGAAAGACCCAGCCACGTTTCATCTTCAATGCCCTTGCTGATAGAAGGAGGTTTTCACTCAAAATCTCACGATACATGGCCCCATTCATTCTTTCCTTTACACGGATCAGTCGTCCTGGTCCCTTTGCAGAAAAACAGCCCAAAAGCATGATGTTTCCACCCCCATGCTTCACAATAGGTATGGTGTTCTTTGGATGCAACTCAGCATTCTTTGTCCTCCAAACACGACGAGTTGAGTTTTTACCAAAAAGTTGGTTTCATCTGACCATATGGCATTCTCCCTATCTTCTTCTGGATCATCCAAATGCTCTCTAGCAAACTTCAGACGGGCCTGGACATGTACTGGCTTAAGTAGGGGGACACGTCTGGCACTGCAGGATTTGAGTCCCTGGCAGCGTAGTGTGTTACTGATGGTAGGCTTTGTTACTTTGGTCCCAGCTCTGCAGGTCATTCACTAGGTCCCCTGTGTGGTTCTGGGATTTTTGCTCACCGCCCTTGTGATAATTTTGACCCTACGGGGTGAGATCTAGCGTGGTGCCCCAGATCGAGGGAGATTATCAGTGGTCTTGTATGTCTTCCATTTCCTAATAATTGCTCCCACAGTTGATTTCTTCAAACCAAGCTGCTTACCTATTGCAGATTCAGTCTTCCCAGCCTGGTGCAGGTCTACAATTTTGTTTCTGGTGTCCTTTGACAGCTCTTTGGTCTTGGCCATAGTGGAGTTTGGAGTGTGACTGTTTGAGGTTGTGGAGGTTGTCTTTTATACTGATAACAAGTTCAAACAGGTGCCATTAATACAGGCAACGAGTGGAGGACAGAGGAGCCTCTTAAAGAATAAGTTACAGGTCTGGTTTTCCACCATAATTTGCAAATAAATTCATAAAAAAATCCTACTGTGATTTTCTGGATTTCTTTTTCTCATTTTGTCTGTCATAGTTGAAGTGTACCTATGATGAAAATTACAGGCCTCTCATCTTTTTAAGTGGGAGAACTTGCACAATTGGTGGCTGACTAAATACTTTTTTGCCCCGCTGTCTATACTATACCATCTACTGCATCTTGCCTATGCCGCACGCCATCACTCTTCCATATATTTATATATACATATTCATCCCTTTATATTTGTGTGTATAAGGTAGTTGGGAATTTGTTAGATGAATTGCTAGATATTACTGCATAGTCGGAACTGGAAGCACAAGCATTTTGCTACACTCACATTAACATCTGCTAACCATGTGTATGTGACCAATAAAATTTGATTTGAAATTAACATTAAATTATCTAGCAACAGCTCTGGTGGACATTCCTGCAGTCAGCATGCCAATTGCATGCTCCCTCAAAACTTGGAGACATCTGTGGCATTGTGTTGGTGACAAAACTCCACATTTTAGAGTGCCCTTTTATTGTTTCCAGCACAAGGTGAACCTGTGTAATGATCATGCCGTTTCATCAGTTTCTGGTATATGGAAGAATGGACAGACCGTGTCAAAATTTATTGACTGCAGCTTTCTTCGTCAGCTGTCCAAATGGTTAGCATCAATGGGTATAACTTGATATTAAGAAACACCCATACCAGAAAACACCCTAAATTGCGGTCTGCAATTACACCCTTCTCGGCTCAGCGGCTTTGGAGAAGTGTGACCAACTGTCTATCACGCTGCATAGAGATGGAAAATACAATAGATAATAACATGGTGCAAAAAAATAAAATAAACCTGTCCTAGAGGATTGTCTCTCTCCCCCTCCCTCACAGAGACAAAACATGTTTTACCCCAGACAGCACAACTTAACCCACAGAGGCAGTGGTCTATAGTCATTGAAATGTCAGTTTATTTTACAACACATTGCAACTGGATAGCACTCATTTCTGCAATAGAGAAAAAAATAACACCGAAAAACATTTAAATACACATGGATCCAAACACTTTCCATACTGTAGACAGGAGGAGGTTGGTGATGATAGTACGAGTGATTGAGATTGTTTGGCATGAGTGTTTCCTGTCTAGGGGGTCAAGGCTAGAAGGGATCCAGCTTTGGTCAAATTAAAATCAAAAGTATATTTTTCCCCCTTCATTTTAACTAACCCTTTTCCTAACCTAATTCTCAGAATCTGCTGCGTATGTTCTAATCTGCTACGAAAAGTCAAATCTGATGTTAATTTGACAAAAGCAGGATCCTTTCTAGCAATGACCTGTCTGGGGGGGGGGGTGTTTATTGAACAGATATTGAGGCCATGGTACCATTTCTCCCATTGCACAGCAGACTCGGAAAGCTGCTGCACTTCATCACTCAACTTTAATGCAGTTGGGATTTGGTGTTTAAATGCGTTTTATAAAAATACAGAAAAATTCATACATTTGTAATTCCTTACGGATATGTTTCTAGGCAGAGTTAGCTAGTATGTTTGAGAGAGTTCCCATACACTGCTAAGCAATGGGAGTGTTTTAGGTGTCTTTATCACTGAAGTAAACCTGGTGTCAAAGACAAGGATTTTTTTCCTGGCCAAGTTACCAGACTCAGACAAACTCTGGGCACTAACATGTAAGATTAGATAAAAGAGCGCAAAAAACACAGGACGAAATAATCTGGTAGTCCAATCAACACTGTTCTGAGGAGACCGCATTAAACATGTCAATGCACACCCAAGCTTTGAGAGAGAAAAAAAACACAATCACTAAAATATTTGAAGCTTTGAACTGTGTTGTATTATTATTATTCAGTGGTGGTGGGATGTTGTTACAAAGAGGTAACATGCACATATAGATAAATCAACTTGCCTCGTATTAACCAGCATGTGTATTCTATTCTTTGTATTTTGGAGAATATACCACAAAATTAACAAAACACATCGTACGGCGTGTGGATAGAGCAGAAAGGACAAAGCAGACACCCGATCACTAACGCAGATAGACCGTGCCGCCTGCAACAGATAAAGTGCTACACTGGTGCAACTCAGAGGCAAGGTGAGTGAATACAGGATTGACTGAAACAGACTTCAAGCCTCACCAATCGGTTGGAACTGATAACAGGAGGAGCTGCGATTGGCAGTGTATTAGGTTACCGTTCTGCTCAAAAGTAGAGCGTGTACATATGACACTTAACGGTAAGTGTCCCTTTGTATACAGTATCTGCGAGACAACATTCATGCCTGACAGTTAATTCTCTGTCTACTACAGCAACTCACAGTACCTTAAAACAACTCTACAGTAGTACCCATCTATGTGTATGCACTCCTATCTGTACTG
The DNA here is from genome assembly GCF_057628025.1 of Oncorhynchus mykiss. Taxonomy (NCBI): domain Eukaryota; kingdom Metazoa; phylum Chordata; class Actinopteri; order Salmoniformes; family Salmonidae; genus Oncorhynchus; species Oncorhynchus mykiss. The sequence goes on along the minus strand of NC_143041.1, from coordinate 25,863,787 downwards.
CAAAGTTTGATGCGTTTCTTACATATGAAAAGTTCTGTGGTTTGTGTTTGACTTGTCTATACAGTGCAAGGCAGTGGATGTCACATGCAGGGGTTGATGATTGTACTGGAATCGTGATATTGGAGGGGTGTGGCTTTTATTCTTTACCAAGTCTCAAAACTCTTAAGTCGCCTCCTCTCCCTCATCACTGATTGGTTAAACAGAGCTCATTAACAAGTACTTTTACCTTACAGATCAGTGATAAACATAAGGAGAGGGAGGAAGCCATTCAAGAATATTGAGACATCCCATATCTTTAAAAACACAGCATGTCCCCCTGTCCTCTCAACCCCTCCCCCTGTCTCTGTAGCTCTTCTTCCCTCTCTCAAGTTACTGGAGCTCTTTCATTCTGTTGAGGGCCGAGCCGGCCTGAAACCATTCGATCTGTGTCTCGTTGAAGGTGTGGTTCAGCTGGAACTCATCTTTGGTGCCGTCACTGTGCTTCACTACTGTAGACAGGGGCTGGAGGGGCAGGGATACACCATTAGAGATACAGACATGTGAACCTTCTGGAAACAAAGTCCCAGACCCTAATCTGGAGGTGGGCGATTCTGATCCTGGACAGTCTCAAAGCCTACAGACTGGTGTAAGTGCCACTCACCTTTCCTGGGGCGAAGGTTGCAAGTCCTTTGATGGAGATCTTGTCGTCTGGGCGGATCTTGTCGTAGTCAGCGGGGTTCTGGAAGGTCAGGGGCAGCATTCCCTGTTTCTTCAGATTTGTCTCTACAGAGAGAAGGAAAGAAAAAAGTTTAGTTGAATGGATGTTGAAAATGAAGTTGGCGAGAGAAGCAATGTAGATGCAATGCAATGTTCTGCTTACACACAAACTGTCCCTTTTAGCCTGTACGCAAGTTACCGTGGATCCTGTTGTAAGTTAACGTGGATATAGGGCTGGGCGATATGGCCAAAATAACATGGTATTCTAAATGTTTGACGGTATTTGATTAATAAAAGTTCTACATTTGCTTTATGAGTAGTGCGTAACACCTATTCTAAATTATACTGTTCAATTCAACAAAAATAATTTCCTGCATTTACATGAATTTCTGCACTCATGAGAATTTCCACAATTAGGGGGGAGGGGGGGGGGAGACACTAAAAAAACAAACACTAGGCCTCTTTTTTTTTTACCCCTTTTTCTCCCCAATTTCATGGTATCCAATTGGTCCAGTTAGTCTTGTCTCATTGCTACAACTCCAGCACAGCCTCGGGAGAGGCGAAGGTCAAGAGCCTCCGAAACACAACACAATCTAGCCACACTGCTTCTTGACAACGCACATCCAACCCGGAAGCCAGCCGCACCAATGTGTTGGAGGTAACAATACACCTGGCGACCTGGTCAGCGTGCACTGTGCCCGGCCCGCCACAGGAGTCGCTAGTGCGCGATGAGACAAGGAAATCCCTGCCTGGTCAAACCCTCCCTAACCCGGACGACGCTGGGCCAATTGTGAGTCGCCCCATGGACCTCCCGGTCACGGCCGGCTACAACAGAGCCTGGGCTCAAACCTAGAATCTCTGGTGTCACAGCTAGCACTGCGCCACCCGGGAGGCCCCTAGGCCTAATTTTTAACCAAATGTTGCAATTGCGATTTAGATCAAAACACAGGTGAACCCAGGAATCATGGAAATAGAATGTTTATTTTATAGCTAGAATATAAATAATAGTGGTCACTTTGAACACAGTGTTGTTTGACATGACAACGAATGAAAATGCCTTTGACTAGTTAGTGACAGGGTAGTAACCAAAGTGATGTTCAGTGTTTCCTATGGGACCCCATAATCTAAAGATTTAATGTAGCCAACATATTCATGCTTCGCCTATTCCTCTGATTTAGAAGATACCGTTGCACAAACAACATGCGGATTTAAGCCTCCACCAGCACTGGTATTAGCTAGCTACGCTTGCTCGGATTCAGTACTTTTATTAGCTAGTTAGCGATTAGCATTAATGGCTAACACAATTTAGCTTAACTTGCTAAGAAAATACAAACTAGCTGTTTGCAGATGTAAGAAACAAACAAATGTGGATTTATATTAAGACCAAAGTGGAAACATTGTAATCATCAACATTGTTGCATGTGCTGCACTGACCATTTACCAAACACTCAAATACCGCTACAGAAGGTATAGTAAAAACCCAAACCGGTACGTGCATCAATACCGGTATATAGTAAAATACGGTATACCGCCCAGCCCTAAGTGGATCTTGTAGTAAGTTACCGTGGATCCTGGCAAAGCTCTTGACAATGATGCATCTTCCTCCCAGGTGCCTGGGCTCCAGGGCTGCATGCTCTCTGCTGGATCCCTCACCGTAGTTGTCATCTCCCACAACCACCCATGACAGACCGTTGGCCTGGGAGAAGAGGAAGGTGAGGGGAGTTAAAAAATACAATTAAAAAAGGGGAAACCATTAAAATCCCTAATCAATTGCCGTTTCTTACATTGATGGCCAAATGTTTAAGGTAATGCCTAATCGATATCAATCCCTCTTGGAAAAAATTATAAAAGGGTCTGAATCTTAACAGACAGACTTTCAAAGGGAAATTAGAGTGCAAAGTACACTTGTTGAGCTCAAGTAAGGATGTTGTTTGAGCTAGGGGTCATGGATCATTGTTCATCATCCGGGGTGCTTACCTTGTAATGACGGGCGACGTCAGGCACACCACCGTACTCTCCTGTCAGCTGGTTCTTGATCTTGTTGACGCCGTCGTTCTCGATGTTGACTGCTCCAATTAGCATGTTGTTGGAGATGTTGTCAAGGTGACCACGGAACTTGAGCCATGGACCAGCGGCGCTGATGTGGTCTGTGGTGCATTTCCCCTTCACCTGGAGAGAGAGCATGAATGGTGGAGTGGGAAAAGGAGAACAAGAGTAAGGGTGACTGGAAAGGATCACATTTTAAAAAGGAGTCTTCAGTTAGAAATATATTTCTATCTGAACGTTCTATAATGTCGCACCCTCCTGAACAAACCCCAGATTATCCTTTGACCCCTGACCTTGATGAGGATTTGCAGGTCCTCCAGGTCACCTCCGGCCCATTTGTCAAAGGGCTCCAACAGCTGCAGCCGGGTGCTGGTGGGGCTGACGTCCACCCTCAGCTTTGAGCCACCCTCGGCAGGGGGGTGCTGGTAGGTGTCCTGACCGGGGTCAAAGTCCAACTTGGGCAGCTCGTCTGCACTGGGGGGCTTTAGCTTGAACTTTTCTCCATTGGCGGCCGTAAGGTAATCAACCTCGGGGTTGAAATCCAGGGTTCCTGCGATGGCCAGGGCTGTGACGATCTGGAGGAGCAGAGGACAAGGGAGAGAGAGGCAAGGTGTGTGTGCGCGCAAGTGTATAATATTTCTATGCGAGTGAGAAAAGAGAAAGTCAGAAAATAAGGTGCATTTAGTGTCCTAAAAGTACCTCAGGGGAGGCGACAAAGGCATGTGTGGCTGGGTTGGCGTCATTCCTGGCGGTGAAGTTCCTGTTGTAAGATGTGACGATGGTGTTCTTCTCTCCCTTCTTCACATCACGCCTGAACAGAAACATCAACTCAACACTGTATCCCAAATGGCACCCTATTCCCTATATAGTGTACTACTTTTGACCAAGTGCACTACACAGGGAATAGGATGCTATTTGAAACACAACCAATCTTAAAAGACACATTTAAGTCTAAATGAATAACAGAATGAACATAAATAGGGCTGTGGCAGTCATGAAATTGTCAGTTGGTTATTGTCATGCAAAAGTCTGCAGGTCTCACAGTAATTGATGTTAATTAACAAACACGTTTAGCATCTCCAGGCCTCCACACAAAAGCTGCTGATGCGGGTCTTGGCGCCTTTGGAACAAAATCAATTGAATATACACCATCACAATATATCCCTTTAGGACTATCCTAAACAAACAAAAATAATATTGGGTGATCGAGAGTAATCTGTTCTACCAATAAATTGGTAGAAATGTTTAAAAACGTGTATTTTACATTTTTAGACACATCCTATGTGTTTTAACCTAATCAACTATATGCACTGAGCTCGTCTTATGCTTTGAGTGCACCGTTTGATGAAATAATTAAAAGGCATGAGTCTGACCGCAGTTGATTTGATTGTGCTGGGCGGGCTCAGACTTCCTGCGCAGTGTTAAAAAATAAATAAAAAGACATTGAGTGACTGACGAGCACCCGTTGTCTCTCCCTCTTTCCTCCCTGCTGCAGCGACCAGCACAGAACATCAGTGTTTACTGCGCTGTTCGTGTTACTGAACCTGCAAAATAATTACAGCCATTTGACAAAAGTTCTGTTACAGAATCCCTAATTTGTTTAAGAAAAACATGCCCTATTCCAGCAACCATTCCTCTCGTTATGTGACACATGTAAATTATTCAATGTTAGCTTTGTTATTTTAAAACAGACGCTTGATTGTATTTCAAATCATGAATGACTTATGCTGTGTAATGACATGAACGACTGAATGACTGCTTGATACAGTAGCCTATATAAGTAGCTTGATACAGTAGCCTATATAAGTACTGAAGTTACACGTCGCATGCGCGAGCATCGCAAAATACATTTAGAAACCTGTTATTCAATTATTGCGCCAACGAGCGTCTGCGATGCCAAGGGCTAAAATAGAACTCCTTTCTATTTGTGAAGCAGATCGAGCTGAAAGTCCTGCCTCTCCCATCTCCTCATTGGTTTATAGAAGCAGGTACCCACGTGCCATTTCCTCATTGGTTATACCCACGTGGGTGATTGAAAGATGAACTGTTTTGCCGGTAGCCATGGTAATACTATGAAAGTGTAGATGCCAATCACCATATAAGTTCAAAAGATGAAAAAGCCTGGAAGGAGGAGAGATGACTAGAAGCGATTCGGCTGGCCGTTTTATGTGTGGATTAATTGGCGGAGTAGAGGAGCTTGTGCATTTCAGGTAAAATAAACAACTCAATGTTTATATCACAGGCCAAATTAGCTAGCAAGTGCAAGCTAACTAGCCATACAGGTTTACTACTTTTTGACCTGTCCCCAAATTAATGTCATTGGTTCAGAGTTTGTTTTGCTATTTTAACTTGCGTGTCGTGATCGCGGTTGGTGTAGGGGGACAAAATTAATTTATGCACGATAGCGCACGGTTTGGGTTCCGTATTAGGCCCTACAGCTTGATGGTGGTTAAGGCTGCTATACTAAGCCTACTAATGTTAATGACATTGTTATTATAACGATCATAATAACTAAGACCAAGAAATGGGTCATTATTATAAATATTATGAGACAACTTCGAACAGTGTAAACACAATAAACAAGTAATACCCTAACAAAGTGTAAAGCCTTTATTACAGAAGAGCAAAGATTTAAAAAAACAGCCGAATTTGTGAAATTGTTTCAGAGGTTGTGGTTGCTTGAGGCTCACGGAATCAGTAGGCTATTAAACACTCAAACAGGCAACACAAGCAGGATCTGGCGCGCGCAAGATATATTAATGGACCTAATTAAGTTAGGGTTTCCTCACTATTCTTAAGGCAATGGCTGTTTTCTCGTCTCCAGGGTTCGTACAGTCAGCGGCAAGTCAAATTTATGGACTTTCAAGTGCTTGTTCAAGCACTAATATTTATTTAAGGACCATCAATCTGTAAGTTCCTATTATGCAATTTTTCCTAGTCGCCAACAGATGGCAGTATATCGCCACAACCTCATGAAAAAAAGACTTACAAGTTCTACTCAATAATACCTGTTTCATGACTACATACCTTAGTGCTAAGTCAGAACTGAAGATGTTGACTGATTTCCTTATATGAACTGTAACTCAGTAAATTGTTGCATTAATATTTTTTGCTCAGTGTACATATTAAATTGTCTTAATATTTAAAATATGTCATGAAAGTAAATTCTGATAGTGTAAAGTGTAAAATGTTGCATTCTAATCCCATTTGAAAAGAAACAAGTTATGAATGCGTTTGATAAAAGATTAAAGACTCTCTCGGGCACCTATTTAGAATTTTAGGGACCCCAAGTTTGGGAACCCCTGAATACTAACCCATCTCCCTGCTTGCTTCAACGCTTCCTCACTCTGCATCTCCTTCATTGCAACCTGACTCACCACAGTCGGGTTCACTACTCTATAAAGAAAAGGCATTTGGTTATGTCAACTTATAGTAGCCCATCTTTTAATTATAGCTAGCTTAAATTTCAGTCAACTGCTCCTGCTGAGGTCAGGCTCCGCGTAACGTTAGCGTTATCCTTCTAGCCAGCTAGTTATAGCTAGCTACCTGGCTTATAGCCGGAGCCCTTGAGCTACCTAGACATGACTGAAATATCAGCGACTATTTACTAGTTGGACACTCATTCTCTGAAAGTCAGGCAGGGGGTTTGTTTGGGGTGCGTCTTGACACTGTAGGGGTTGATGGATGTTTAAAAAAAAAAAGTTCAGTCAGTGGAGACTCTCTGCCACTGTAGGTCTGGGCTGAGTAGTTTGTGTCCTCTCTGCCTGTCGTGGGAGGAGTTTTCCTCCACTACATCCCTGATTGGGTCTGGCAAAAACATCAATATCCCGCCAGGCATGATTGAATCTACATTTGCCCGGCATTTTAGCTATCGATGTGAGGTTCGGAAGCACCTAAGTCAGTTATGTACCTGCCTTGCTAAGTGGCAGTGTGGGTGAAACACCTGAGGAAAGCAAACTCTGTAGTCTGCCTGATAGTGGGTTCGCTAGACCAATACATTCCTAATATTTTTCATAAACATATTTGATCATTTTTGGTTTTAATTTTAAAGTACTTTTCAAGTACCAACTTCAGAAAATGTCAGATTTTTAAGGCCTTCCAGTACTTGAATTTCAGAGCGTACGTCAAGTACTTTAATCACCTTGTGCAAACCATGCCGTCTTCTAACTCCACTGCTGCCTCCGCATTGGTTCTTACCACCAATATTCTGGGTAACATTGCTATTATGGACATAGCAACATGGTCTAGGAAAAGGTGCCAATTCAAAAGCGCACTGATGTTTCAGAACCACGGACAGCGAACCCTATCTAACGCAGGAGAAAGTGCATCGTTATTGTGTTGCAAAATTGTTCTTATATAATAACCATATACAACTTCAGTAACACGTCTTAGTGATGGACCGCGCCGCCTCCACAATGGATTAGTCCACTCAGACAGGTGTGAATCAGACAAGTGTCTTGTACACAATTTTTTAGTGCTATATGCGTGACAAAATAAATCTCGGTCGACCAAATGCCTATCGACTAAATGGGGTCAGCCCTATATCCATTCATTTATTTTAGGCAGGTCTGAAGATACGTTATGATATGAAGAAAATGTATTTCAGAAGAACAAAATACGTGTTGGCCTACTACTGTATGTTATCTGGCTATGCACCATGTCATAGGATATGCTTATAAATTCTGTGCCATTATTTTATAGTAAGAATATAATTGAACGTAGCTGAATAAAATAAAAATGATATTTTTCCCCATTCAGGAGCATGCGCATAAGTGGCTATATTGAGTGTAAAAATTATAATTGGAAAATGGTTCTGTACGCTAGATTTAGAGTTAATTGCTACTTTAGTTGTGAATTACACAAACCTTAGAAATCAAACGATGCAGTGTATTCGATAAGTTCGGACCCCTTGACTTTATCCACTGTTACTTTACAGCCTTATTCTAAAATGGATGAAATTGTCACCCCCCCCCCCCCCCTCAATTTCCACACAATACCCAATGACAAAGCAAAAACAGGTTTGTAAAAATGTTTGCAAATCTATTAACAATACAAAACTGAAATATAACATTCACATAAGTATTCAGACCCTTTAAGTACTTTGTTGAAGCACTTTTGACAACGATTACAGCCTCAACTCTTCTTGGGTATGACGCTACAAGCTTGGCACACCTGTATTTGGAGAGTTTCTCCCATTCTTCTCTGCAGATCCTCTCAAGCTCTGTCAGGTTGGATCGGGAGAGTCACTGCACAGCTATGTTCAAGTCTGGGCTCCGACTGGGCCGCTCAAGGACATTGAGACTTGTCCCGAAGCCACTCCTGCAATGTCTTAGCTGTGTGCTTAGGGTCCTGTTGGAAGGTGATCCTTCACCCCAGTCTGAGGTCCTGAGCAGGTTGTCATCAGGAATCCCTGTGCTTTGCTCCATTCTTCTTTCCCCTCGATCCTGACTAGTCTCTCAGTCCCTGAAAAACATCCCCACAGCATGATGCTGCCACCACCATGTTTCACCAGAGGGATGGTATTGGCCAGGTAATGAGCGGTGCCAGCTTTCCTGGAGATGTGACACTTGGCATTCAGGCCAAAGAATTCAATCTTGGTTTCATTAGACTGGAGAATCTTGTTTCTCATGGTCTGGGAGTCCTTTAGGTGCCTTTTGGCAAACTCCAAGCGGGCTTCCATGTGCCTTTTACTGAGGTGGCTTCCATCTGGCCACTCTACCATAACGGCGTGATTAGTGGAGTGCTGCTAAGATGGGAGAACCTTCCAGAAGGACAACCATCTCCACAGAGGAACTCTGAAGCTCTGTCAGAGTGACCAAGGCCCTTCTCCCCCCCATTGCTCAGTTTGGCTGGGCGGACAGCTCTAGGGGGGAGTCTTGGTGGTTCCAAACTTGTCCATTAAAAAAGAATGGAGGTCACTGTGTTCTTGAGGACCTTCAATGCTGCAGACATTTTTTTGGTACCCTTCCCCAGATCTGCACCTCGAGACAATCCTGTCTCGGAGCTCTACAGACAATTCCTGCGAACTCATGGCTTGTTTTTTGCTCTGACATGCACTGTCAACTGTGGGGCCTTATAGACAGTTGTGTGCCTTTCCAAATCATGTCCAATCAATTGAAATTTACCACAGGTGGATTCCAATCAAGTTGTATTGTAGAAACAGCTCAAGGATGATCAATGGAAACCGGATGCACCGGAGCGCAATGTCAAGTCTCATAGCAAAGGGTCTGAATACTTCTGTAAATAAGGCATCTTTTTTATAAACTATCAAACATTTCTAAAAAAAAACAGATGTTGCCTGGTCCTTATGGCGTATTGTGTGTAGATTGATGAGGAATTGTTTTTATTTAATCCATTTTAGAATAAGGCTGTAATGTAACAAAATGTGGGGGGAAAAAGGGTTCTGAATACTTTCCGAATGCACTGATGCGACTATCGGCTATTGATGATTTGAGAAAGTCGCAAAAAAAAAAAAGAAAGCTGCCACTACCTTGCCTCAGGCTGCACTCGCCGTTTCATATTCTCACCCATCAGACTATTCTCCATTTAATCTTTACTAATATGTCAAATTAGTTTCGATTTAGAATGGCCCATTATTAAATTGGCAAGATAAAAAGACATGTCATCCGTATACACTGGAATAGCGAAGATGCTACTTTCCTGCAGGTATGTTTTTTACTCTGTTGGATAGGCTACTTGAGTAATTTCGCTGCACGACAGAAAAATGGACACCCAAACCTGTTCCTGCAGATACCCAGTGCTTAATTTGGGAAAGTGATTTTCACAACGAAACATTTGATTAGACTGTTGACAGCCCCTCTCTGCACACTGGAGAAAGGGAAGGAGAGAGTAGAGAGAAACTCACTGTGGTGAGATTCTGTAGCTTAAAAGGGTATTGTGTCAGCCTATTTATTTATACACGTTTTCCTGTCATGTATATTATGCGGTAAGCCATGTATTGTACAAAGACAATCATTATTTTAATTCAGTTCTCTTGGGGGTGGGGGCTTGGGCTCAAATATAGGCCTATGCTTATTAATTCAAAAAACAGCATATGGCTGTTTTGAATTAATCGTCACCTTAGAAAAACACTGTCCATTTCATTGTGTTAGGCTTTGAAACATCCACAACTGTTTTCCACTCAGTTACAACCTGTTGAACTTCTTTCTTCAAATTGATCAATCACAGTGAGGGGAGTTTTAAAAGCATATTCCGTTTTCATGCGATTTGTGATTATATTTGCATTGATGTCAGAGTGGTTCGAAAGGACAGTAGAGCCCCTGAGTACCAGGCCATTAGCAACCTGATGAATGTACTACTAATGCATGTCCAGAGTGCATATCTGGAGATTACCGTGACCCAACGGTCACATCGAATTTCACTGAGGTCATGACTCATGACTACCAGTAATATGATCACCTCAACAGCTCTTAACATAAATGAGTAAGTCAACTAATTATTACCTGTCCCACTGTCCAATGCAGGGTCCACAGGCGTTGGCCAGGACCATTCCACCAACATCACCAAGGATCTTGGACTACAGAACATACAGTTTCAATTAGGAGCAGCTAAAATAAGTAGTTCCTGCTGAATATATCAACATCCAAGGCTCCAATTACAAATTGGCTACATATGATGCCCTTAAAACTAGAGAGCAGAGTTGTGCCAAAGTTGACATCCTCCTAAGAATCAAGGATGTTAACAATATTTTACAACAGTTATCCTGACGCCCTGATTTGCTAGGTGAGTGACCAGCACCCAAGACATCCCTGATCATATCCCCTTCCCCTATACTAGACATCTGCCCGTGCCCAGGGACTCACATATCCATCTCGCTCGATTGTGGCGCGGATCTGTTCAGACCCGGGGGTGATGGTGAACGCAGCCTTGCACTTCAGACCTTTGTCCAGGGCCTGTTTGGCCACGGAGGCAGAGCGGCCCATGTCCTCATAACTGGAGTTGGTGCAGCTGCCAATCAGACCTGAGGGGAGGGGACAGAGCTTAAGGAGCCACCTGCTGCATGTCTACTTTCTCAGTAGAAAATCTATAGATCAGTATACAAGGCTAAAGTCAGATGTATAGTTAATAATATAGTAATAGCACAGCAATAGCACAAAAATAGCTCTAAACAGAGACATGGTTGTGAGAGCCAGTGGCCAACTGTGAGGTCAAAAGGATCTGAAGGCTGCACTGACCCACTTTGACCTGCAGGGGCCAGCCATTTTTCACTGCCGTGGCCCCAATGTCTGCCATGGGGTGGGCCAGGTCAGGGGTGAAGGGCCCGTTGATGTGGGGCTTCAGCTTTGAGGGACAGAGAAAAGTAGCATGGTTAGGTTGGGGGTGTGGGGGTGTGAGAGAGAGAGAAAGAGCAGGGGAGGGCACTCACCTCATCTAGGTTGATCTCGACCATTGAGTCATACTCACAGCCCGCGTCAGGAACCAACAGGTCAGCGTAATCGTCAGCCAGGGCAGCAATGTCTGAGATAGGGAGGGCAACCGGTCAGATAAATGGATCAAACATCTCTTTAAAATGAAATGACAACCCTTTCAGGGGAATGTCCAAAATAGCACCCTATTCCCCTTAAGGTATTATATAGGGAGCCATTTGGGACACATTCCCAGGACTTCCACAAACATTTTCAGCGTATAACCGGAGATCATTGCACATCACACACAGGCGTGTTTGACGACATGAATAGACTGACCTCCACGGCCAGTCTTCTCCAGGTAGGTCTTCATGCGGTGGTTATAGGGGAACACAGAGGTAGTGGCTCCAATCTCAGCCCCCATGTTGCAGATAGTGGCCATTCCTAAAACCCACAATGGTCTGTAGGTTACTATAGGCATTTCTACAACACAAAATCACAATGTGGCTTGATAGTAAACACTTTGATTATGTATGGTGTGAGGAGCACAAAATAAAACAGAAGTACAGTATATTAGATCAGAGATCAGCTGTTCACCATCCTAGATAGATTATGAACTGTCTCATTGACTGCATAACCACTATGAAGTGTGCAGTAGTGTGCAGAGGTAACAAAGTCCTCCCTCTCTCTGACCTGTGCAGGAGATGGAGTCCACCCCAGGTCCGTGGTACTCCACAATGGCTCCAGTACCTCCCTTCACGGTCAGAATCCCAGCAACCTTAAGGATCACATCCTTGGGGGATGTCCATCCTGACAGCTTGCCTGTCAGCTTCACCCCAATAACCTGTCGTTGGAGAACATGGTTAAGTGAGGTTTATGTAATATCAGTTGTAGAAATGCATTATACCACAGAACTATATTACTGGGGACTTCAGGAAAAAGGTTTCTGTTAAATATAAACTAGGAATCACACTTACATTGGGACACTTGAGCTCCCAGGGGATGCCAGCCATGACATCAACAGCATCAGCCCCTCCCACTCCAATGCAGATGGAGCCCAGTCCGCCACCATTGGGTGTGTGAGAGTCTGTGCCAATCAGCAATACCCCTGGGTAGGCATAGTTCTCCAGGATGATCTGAAATGGTGCAATATGGTAGTCAAATATGGTACTTGCCACTGCAAACATAGCTCTTCATTATAAATGTGCAATATCTTGTTAACATAACATCACATTAACATAATGAAATTCTGGACCTACATTCATAAACAATTTATTGGAATGTAATTATATAATCAAGTGAATGCATTATCATAAATCAACACTAGGAAAAATAGTGCCTTCAAAAGTGTAATTTCAGATTAGCCTCATTACTGTACCTGATGGATTATGCCAGAGCCTGGTTTCCAGAAGCCCACTCCATATTTAGCTCCAGCACTGGCCAGGAAGTTATACACCTCCGCATTAATATCCTAAGGACCAAGAGAAAAGGACAAATATTATTACTGGTACTTTATTCCCTAGTCCTGCCTCCATCCCCCAGGACTGAGGACTTCACATTTTAGTCATTGAGCAGACGCTCTTATCCAGTGCAACTTACATGAACAATTAGGGTTAAATGCGTCGCTCACGTCGCCAGCTCGGTATTTGAACCAGTGAACTTTCCGTTACTAGCCTAAAGCCATTAACAGCTAGGCTACCTGCCTCCATCCCCCTACCCAGGACTGAAATATCATGATTTTAGGGGCAGGGTCATTTGGCCTTGCAGAGGCGCCCAACCTGCTAGGTCGCCAAGAACATTAACCAAAAGAGCCAATAAATGCATTTGAAAAAAGAAACGCTAGTGTTTTTTGGTTAAGAAAAAAGTACTAAAATAATTAGCTATGTCAAAGTGTAGGTGATAGGCTATGCATATTGGCTACAGCCTCATGTCCACACCAACATGAGGAGGCACCAAACTTGAATGAAAAATATAATGTAGGATAATTAATATTATCACCTAAAGGCTTGATTCTGTCAACATACTCAAGATAGGCCAGTGCCTGTTGCACACCACAACGTCACCCACCTTGCAATCTGAGCGGAGTCAGTCAGCATTTTGAAGCCATTTAACTATAAAATGTTTCAAACCTGGACTTTTTATTTTATGAGGCATGTCTTACCTTACTTCAAAATAGCCTAGTCAAATTATGGCCATAGGAATGTTGAGGGAATTATTTTTATAAACCCTTCCTCATATCATTGAAACCAGTAGGCTATTTCTCTCATGTTCAACTTTCATTGTCCAGCAGCCAGACACAATCCTAGCTGCAGCTTAATATCTTCCCCCTTTCTAAAGCATATTTTCATTTGCCACATTTCCCCGCGAATTGCATTTTGGAAGAGTCGCACATATAGCCTACTGCCTTGTGCACGTATACTGTGAAGAGACAACAGTTTATCAACATATCAAGCAAAAAAAATCTGAGCTTTTGCACCAGCCCAACTGCTTTTAAAACAGTTTTTTTTTCATGAATTTGGGATCTATCATCCCACAACTGTTCCAGATTCTGTTTGGAATATTTATTTATCGTACAGAACGAGCTGACCAATAGAAAATGTATATTTTTGTACTATGGGGGATAGTAGATTGACATAGGCTATTACTTTTGATAAATGTTATGCAACTTGTTGACTGAGGAAAAGTAAATGTGGACAGTCCCAATTTATTCAATGTGTGCCTCGACATTAAATAAGAATGACACGCACATTGTATCCCCAGATTATTATATTCAGCCACTTTGGCCGCAAGGCATGGATTTTGTTAGGGGGCAGACGGCCGTGGCTGTCGTCGGGAAAATTTGAGGCCTGTCCCTGACCTCTCACCTTTGCCCTTGCCAGGTCCTTGGCTCCTCCAATCTGGGCCTCGATCAGATGATCACAGTGGATGGTGGAGGGCACAGCCACCTGGGGCAGACCACTGCTGATGAACTGCAGCATGGCCATCTGGGCCGTGGCGTCCTGCATGGCCACGCGGTCCGGTCGCAGACGCAGGTATGTACGGCCCCTGGCAATGTCCTGCCCCACAGGGTCATCCAGATGGCCGTAGACAATCTTTTCTGAGAGGGTGAGGGGACGGTTGAGTCTGAAAGGGAGGGCAGAGAGTGTGCAGAGTTACTGTAAAGGGCTACAAGTAGCTCTAATTGTACAGCTGACAATTAACATAAAAAGCCTGCGTTACAGTCCCATCATTGCCTAGGCAAGACATTGAAGTTGGCTTAGTCAGAAACAGAATGGCACCACACTAGAACAGGCCTGCCACCCATGTCACTGTAAACATAGTGAAACAGGTACATGTTCTAGTGTAAACAGAGAGGCATACTGACCTCTTGCGCACAATGTTGACATTCTCATTGAGCTTCTCATAGTTGACAAAGTTGCTGGGCTCAAAGCGGCTCATTGACACTTTGGCCTTGGCATTGAAGGCTGCAGACACGTGCAGGCGCCGCACACCCTGGCCCAGGGCAAGCTGGGGACAAAGATAATAATAATTTTAAAAAGTAAACATCAAAATAATTTGGGCCTAGAGTTAGATAAGTCTTTGGTTGCTGTACTGTAGCCCATGAGTAAACAACTTGGATGAAAAAGTGCACCTGCACCCACAATGAAATAAACCATAAAAAGGGAAGGATGGGTTTATTACAAAGTTATGCACAAGTGTGTGTATAGAGAGCAGTATGTGGATTGGAGTTGCCAATAAAAACTTTAAAATTTTCTTGTTGAGCACATAAAGACCCATTCTAGCTCAAGGTGAAACTGCTCTTCCTGTGCCTCTAGATGGGAGCAGTGGAATTGTATGGCTTTAAGGCCTTTCGTTGTATGGAACCAGATGAGATCATAGCATTGGCACAATGTGGGGTTAACAAGCAGTCGAGAATATATGCATGTGTTTGCCAGCAAATAAAAAGACAGTTATCTGGAAAAATTCTAATGTTTAGTCACTAATCAGCACTAAATGAGTCCTTCAATTGAAATCCCTGAACCCAAGCATACAACTGACAGCTACAACAGCTGAGACATACAGCAATACACAGGTATTGTTGTCTTTCTGTGTCACCAAAGAGGTGCTGTCACTCAAAAGTATGGGGAGGAAACCAGATCTATGAACATCAAACAGCTCTAGAGATCAGATAAAGATAAAAACACCTTAGCATAACGCCAATATATCCATTTAGACTTGAAATAAAAAATAAAAAGACCAGAAAGTCAAGATTCGTATGACAAACTGCATTCTAATGACACCCCTCACTCCGGACACTAGTCTAACCGTGTTTTCACTGGACATGCTGCGTCGTGCTTGCCAGCGCCTTGTGCGGTTGCTATGCGCACTAACCTTGCGTTAACCTTGCGACCAACAAACGTGTCCTCGGTTGAAATGACATATAGAGCGCAATGACATCGTACATTAGGGCACCTTCATCCAATTTCCAACGTTACAAATCGCTTTAAAAAGCCATATTTGTGTGGAAATGACAAACTTGAGTTCATGACGAAGCTTTCACTCAGGACAAGATGACCTGGGTAGTCGGCAAGACTGATCGTACTCTCTCAGACAAACATCATATATAGACATCAGGTCCACATCCAAAGTGCATTCACTTATATTTGAAGGTGAACTCTCACACACTGATGGTACATAAATGTGATAACATGTCACCTACCTGCAGCCGGGCAACGGTGAGACAGTATGTCGCCATTTTGTTCACTGACAAAGATGTGTCGAGCAGAGGTGACGTCAGGTTTTGTAGCCGTCTACGTCGCGTGTCTTTGCAGGAAAATAGAACGCACGTGTAAAGTTGTATTAGAAATATAGCTTTTCTGTGTCCTACTCTAATTTAGAATTCAGAAATGTATATATCATATTTTTATTAACTAATATGCGACATTAATGCCAAACATTAAATCCTTTATTATGTAGAAAATATTTTGTATACCTAGCTGCAAGGACCCTGGGATGAATTATGTGCAGTTCTTATTTATTATTCTCCCTTTGAATTTAGCCAGATTAATTCACTAACATATCCATAACCATAATATTTTACCTAACGTGAAATAATCTAAAATAATATGATCCGAAAAAGAAACTAAACCGAAAGAAAGGAAGAAAGGGTCAAAGTTCAACATAGCCATTGCATGCCCTGCGTTCGACGACAATGGCTAAACATCATCCAGATTTGATATTTTGTAGAAAACAAGCCGGTGTCGGTAAGCTATTCGTTTTATTTTTTACTGCATATGATTGTATTACTACTAACTTCTTGTCAGCAATGATCCGTGCTGTGAATGGGTTATTGCTGTGCTCAAGCCTTTTGTTGATAGTGGCTAGCTAGCTAGGCTAGTATAGTAACGAACATGCTAGTAGGAGCAGTTAGCAAATGTTGTTCATTCATTTAGCTAGTTAACGTTACCATAACTTGCTTCTTCGTCAACCCTTTGGCATGCCTTCTAACGTTATAGTTAGCTATATTGAAGCTAAATTGACTCAACTTCGTTATTGATTGCATAACATTACTGGCGTAGCCAGCTTCATGAAACAATTATTTGTTGGCTAAGTTACTGTACAATTTTCAGTAACTGATTTCTGTTTACTTTTCAGCTATTGGAAGATTGTGCGAGAAATGTAAGTTTCAATATAACGTTTACAACTTTACATTCATGTCGGTGGGTTGTTAAGGGCCGCGACGCTCGGTTTGAACATGCACACATCACTTGCGGTACGGTTTTGAAAGCATAAGGGTTTTATCTTTCATATTGGCAATAAATAAAATGTTTAATTGATACCCCCTAGGGTTCGGGTTCCCAAGCGGACATATTTCCATGTTACAGCGCTTGTTTAAGGAAAGCAGATTGAAGACAGTGCACTCACTACCTGTGCTAATTAACGTTAGCTGTCTGCGTCTCTGAACACCTGTGTAAATGGAAGACAGGCGCCAAAAACGTTTTGTCACCGAAAAAGACTGCATGCTGCAGCCGTCTTAAAACAGTGTGTATTTTGCATTTGTGAAATTATTTTGATTTGATATGAAAGTAGAGGGATTTTTGTTTCTAGAGCCGTATCGCTATTGAGAATCGATTCACGTTTAGATTGAGTGTTTGGCTTCCAGAGCCAATTCGCCCTTTAAACAGAACATATAAAGGTCCTTTCACTAAGGAGTAACGTCAGGCTCATTTAGTCAAATATTGAGCTAAATAAAACCTTTTCATACATAGTTGGCTGAAGTGGTCAGAAGGTGACTTTTTGGACCTGAATGCCAATGCATTCAGGAGATACAGGTGCTCAAAGTTGACCCCATTTTACATACCCTACCTAGCTACAGTTTGTTACGCAAGATATGTGACAACTATGTTTCCATACTCGAGTATACAGCTTAGTTTATACAAAACGTCGCTATAGATTTTTAAACTAACCTGCTCCTGGCGATACCTTCTTCGTTCTCAACTCGGGAAAGGTTAAATGTCCAGTTGCAGGTGGTTCTACAAAAACCAGAGAACTCAGGAAAATATTAAATCATGTTTTGTACTGCGCGAGGAGGTTCCTCGCCATCTTAATAAGCTTCTAACTTATAGCCTATGTCACTTGTGCAATACGCAAGCACCTGTGCTCCGCTGGCCTCTCCTTAAAAACCGCTCATTAGCCCTTCGGAGTCCCATGCAGGAATAGCTAGACTAGAATAGCTTGCTGGACATTTATTTTTTTGCATTTCTTATACCAATACACTATTCGAAGAGGGGCGCAAGCTCTTTGTTGCTGAATGTTAAGCACAGCAGCCCAGTAGAACTCCCTGGTAGATTGAAAGAAGCGTGAACGCGGTAGGGTATAGCAGTTTATTTATTCAGACCCATAACCATTTGATATTTGTCAAGAGAAGTGAAAGCCTTCTGCATCTAAATCTAGTCCTATATTATTAAAGGATGACATTAGAATGGTGAAGATAAGGACAACTTATTTAACTGTTGAAAGCGAGGAAGGAATAATAGCGCGATAAAAAGGTGGGAGGCTAATAACATTTGGGGAAATATTATGGAAGGTACAGTGTACCTCAACAAAATAAAGGGAACACTTAAACAACACAATGTAACTCCAAGTCAATCACACTTCTGTGAAATCAAACTGTCCACTTAGGAAGCAACACTGATTGACAATAAATTTCACATGCTGTTGTGCAAATGGAACAGGTGGAAATTATAGGCAATTAGCAAGACACCCCCAATAAAGGAGTGGTTCTACAGGTGATAACCACAGACCACTTCTCAGTTCCAATGCTTCCTGGCTGATGTTTTGGTCACTTTTGAATGCTGGTGGTGCTTTCACTCTAGTGGTAGCATGAGACGGAGTCTACAACCCACACAAGTGGCTCAGGTAGTGCAGCTCATCCAGGATGGCACATCAATGCGAGCTGTGGCAAGGTTTGCTGTGTCTGTCAGTGTAGTGTCCAGAGCATGGAGGCGCTACCAGGAGACAGGCCAGTACATCAGGAGACGTGGAGGAGGCCGTAGGAGGGCAACAACCCAGCAGCAGGACCGCTACCTCTGCCTTTGTGCAAGGAGGAGCACTGCCAGAGCCCTGCAAAATGTCCTCCAGCAGGCCACAAATGTGCATGTGTCTGCTCAAACGGTCAGAATCAGACTCCATGAGGGTGGTATGAGGGCCCGACATCCACAGGTGGGGGTTGTGCTTACAGCCCAACACCGTTCAGGACGTTTGGCATTTGCCGGAGAACACCAAGATTGGCAAATTTGCCACTGGCGCCCTGTGCTCTTCACAGAGGAAAGGTTCACACTGAGCACATGTGACAGACGTGACAGAGTCTGGAGACGCCGTAGAGAACGTTCTGCTGCCTGCAACATCCTCCAGCATGACCGGTTTGGCGGTGGGTCAGTCATGGTGTGGGGTGGTATTTCTTTGGGGGGCCGCACAGCACCCCATGTGCTCGCCAGAGGTAGCCTGACTGCCATTAGGTACCGAGATGAGATCCTCAGATCCCTTGTGAGACCATATGCTGGTGCGGTTGGCCTTGGGTTCCTCCAAAATGCAAGACAATGCTAGACCTCATGTGGCTGGAGTGTGTCAGCAGTTCCTGCAAGAGGAAGGCATTGATGCTATGGACTGGCCCACCCGTTCCCCAGACCTGAATCCAATTGAGCACATCTGGGACATCATGTCTCGCTCCTACCACAGACTGTCCAGGAGTTGGCGGATGCTTTAGTCCAGGTCTGGGAGGAGATCCCTCAGGAGACCATCCGCCACCTCATCAGGAGCATGCCCAGGCGTTGTAGGGAGGTCACACAGGCACGTGGAGGCCACACACACTACTGAGCCTCATTTTGACTTGTTTTAAGGACATTACATCAAAGTTGGATCAGCCTGTAGTGTGGTTTTCCACTTTAATTTAGAGTGTGACTCCAAATCCAGACCTCCATGGGTTGATAAATTTGATTTCCATTGATAATTTGTGTGTGATTTTGTTGTCAGCACATTCAATTATGTAAAGAAAAAGTATTTAATAAGAATAACAATCGGTTTCAACCCCTAATTACTACCAGTAAGATGGCCCACCCACCGTCAGAATAGACATTCCCATTCAAGTTGACATCTATCTATTCCCACTCAAATCAGCTTTTTTTGATGAGTGGTCCTCAACCATCTGTGGTACCATTTGAAAGTTGAAATTTCAACTTAATTCACATTCAAGTACATTAATCAGCCAAAGCATGACACCCACCCTCTATTCAAGAGTGTGCTGTGTCTCAAACGATGGCAGGCACAACACAAATACCACAGATTAAAAATAGGGTCTAAGCTACATGTATGAACAATGAAAAACATTGCGTTTACGCATTTTTAAATAATCAACGTTAAGGGGGTGGCAAACAAGTTTGACAAACAACCCTATTAGTAAGTTTTCATATCAAAATCAACCGTTTTATATTTTTCAGTGACAGAGACTTTGTGATGGTAGTATGGGGTATGCAAAACGGGTCAACTGAGCGTCTTGATCTCCTGGATGTTTTGACATTCAGGTCTAAAAATACATTTTTAGACTACTTCAGGGTAATATGTATGGAAGGATTCATGCAGTCAGAGAGGTATTGAACTCTTATGGAATGACCCAATAGACAGAAGTCAATGTCCCCCTCTCCCAAACTGTGTAGTTAATACTTTTTTTCTCCTCTTCCTCAGATTAACTCCATACACCCTGCAGTTAATAAATAAATAAATATATATATATATATATATATATATACTACCGTTCAAAAGTTTGGGATCACTTAGAAATGTTCTTGTTTTTGAAAGAAAAGCAGCTTTTTGTCCATTCAAGTTGACATCTAGGCGTCTGTTTCTCAAACTAAACACTAATGTACTTGTCCTCTTGCTCAGTTGTGCACCGGGGCCTTCCACTCTTTCTATTCTGGTTAAAGACAGTTTGCGCTGTTCTGTGAAGGTGGAAGTATTACACAGCGTTGTACGAGATCTTCAGTTTCTTGGCAATTTCTCGCATGGAATAGCCTTCATTTCTTAGAACAAGAATCGACTGACAAGTTTCAGGAGACAGTTCTTTGTTTCTGTTCATTTGGAGCCTGTAATCGAACCCACAAATGCTGATGGTCCAGATACTCAACTAGTCTAAAGAAGGCCAGTTTTATTGCTTCTTTAATCAGAACAACAGTTTTCAGCTGTGCTAACATAATTGTAAAGGGTTTTCTAATGATCAATTAGCCTTTTAAAATGATCAACTTGGATTAGCTAACACAACGTGCCATTGGAACACAGGAGTGATGGTTGCTGATAATGGGGCTCTGCACCTATGTAGATATTCCATGAAAAATCTGTTGTTTCCAGCTACAATATCCATTTACAACATTAACAATGTCTACACTGTATTTCTGATCAATTTGATGTTTTATTTGATGGAAAAAGTAGATTTTCTTTAAAAAACAAAGCCCTTTCTATGTGACCCCAAACTTTTGAACGGTTATATATTTCAACACTTTGATGGCTTTGTTTATGTGCATGGCTCAGTTCAAAATTGCATTAACACACTCATCCCTCTCTCCCCACTCTCCCAGGCGATGGAAAGTGTGTGATCTGTGATTCGTATGTGAGGCCGTGCACTCTGGTGCGCATCTGTGACGAATGCAACTACGGGTCGTACCAGGGGCGCTGTGTCATCTGTGGAGGTCCCGGGGTGTCTGATGCTTACTACTGCAAGGAGTGCACCATCCAGGAGAAAGATGTAGGTGTCCTATCCTCTCACCCCTTTCTCACACTCTGCTTGTAAAAGGAGTAGGAAGATCTGCACACTGAATGCTCCTGTATAGTTAATATAATCTACATTGGAATAAACTATATGGGATAATTCAACAGTGTGCAGCAGGTACTTCTTTTACAAGCTCAACCTAATATGTATTTATTTCTTAGTTCCAGTCTTTTGCTTTAAGATATGTGTGAATTGTTAGATACTACTTCACTGTTGGAGCTAGGAACACAAGCATTTCGCTACACCCGCAATAACATCTGCTAAATATGTGACCAATGAAATTTAATTTGATTTCTACTCCTTTCACAACATTTAATGTTGTAAACAATTTATAGATGTCTAAGCAGGAAATTGAAATGAAAGTGGTTCTGTAATTTTCAGCAATCCAGTTTATACCCATTGTCTCACGTCAGATAGCGCAACGATTCTGTCGGGATTGAGGGATGAGCATCGCATATGAGTAATACCACCTGTTAGAAGACAATGGTGTACCATAAATATTAGAGGAAAGGAGAAAGCATTTCCCATGGAAAGAGATGATAAAGATTCCTGTCTGTCAAAGTGGTCTTGCTTTCTAATAGTGTTGCACAGGTATACAGGCACCAAAACGTCATGATGCCAACATTTTAGAATACCCTAGTACCGTTTCATATGATACTAGCAACTTTTTCTGTCAGACCGATCTAAAGAACCTGCTGGCTCCTGTTATACAATGTTTATAAAGTCAGTTGAATTTAAGCAACAGCCACTAGTCTATTGTATGCAGGTTCAATAATATCCACTTCACTTTCATTCACATATCAGTTGTAGCCGCATCCCTACCAGCCCTCACTCATCTGCTTTTCCACGTCCTCTCTTCTCTTCTGTTTTCTTCATTTTTCCCCCCACAAATATTATTTATTTGCGATGGCTATTGGGGATGCAGACCCAGACCCTGATGAGTCTTCTGTTATTAGATTTGTACATTTTGATTGGAGCAGTGAGAAATGTTGATACATTGTATAATTCCATTTCCCAAGTGGGCGCAGTGGTCTAAGACACTGCATCTCAGTGCTAGAGGTGTACCAACAGCCAACTTGGTTCGAAACCAGACTGTATCACAACCCGCCGTGATTAGGAGTCCCATAGGGCGGCGCACAATTGGCCCAGCGTCGTCCGAGTTTGGCCGGTCTAGGCCGTCATTGTAAATAATAACTGACTTGCCTAGTTAAATAAAATGAAACTTTTTCTTTTCACCCCTCTACCAATAACTGCCCTTTGAGGGGAAACGTCCCTCCCTGGTCTTTGTGGTTGAATGTATTTTTGAAATTCACTCTTGGACTGATGGACCTTACAGATCATTGTGGTGGGGGGGTTCAGAGATGAGGTAGTCATTAAAAAGTCATGGAACTATTATTGCACAGTGTGAGTCCATGGAACTTATGGGATTTGTTAAGTACATTTTTACTCCTGATCTTATTTAGGCTTGCCACGAAAAAGAGGTTGAATACTTATTGACTCAAGACATTTCAGCTTTATTTTGTATTAATTTGTAAACATAAAAAAATAACATAATTCCACTTTGACAGTATGGTGTGTTGGCCAGTGATGACAATCTCAATATCACTAAATGTTTCATTCAGGCTGTAATGCAACAAAATGTGGAAAAAGTCTAGGGGTGTGAATACTTTCTGGGCTCAGAACATGTTCGGCTTGTCATAAAACCTTCCCAATATGTACTACCCGTTAAGCTCATTTTTTTCACACTGAGGTGTCTTGGATTCTATACTGCCACTCTGGTTTATACCTGCACTAACCATTTGCTACTCTCTCTACACTTCTTGGTTTGACCCTACAGCGAGACGGATGCCCCAAGATTGTGAACCTGGGCAGCTCAAAAACGGACCTGTTTTATGAACGGAAGAAGTATGGCTTCAAGAAGAGGTGAAGACAGGACAGTCCAACATGCTTTGCTTCAGTTTAGTTTTGACTTTTCTTTTTGTAAACATGTTTTGACAATACAATAAAGCTTTCTTTTATATTACTGCAATGTATGTATTTCCCTTTAGTTATAGGGGTAATGATCTAGTGTTCACACTTCTGAATTGAGCGTTAGACATTAAAGTTCTAATTTGATATCATGAACTAGAACTGGGGAATGTCCAGCAGGAAGGGTTGACTAACAACTCTCATCACCTGACTCAACAGTGGATTTAAGCACGCTCTCCTGATTTGAGATGTGATTCAGTGTTCCATCCCCACTTGCAAATCTAATCAACACCTCTACATTGAAATTAGATACGTTTTGTGGATGCACAAATGTTTGCTGTATTCACAATTGGGTACAGCCCCTAACACACATCTATTGTTGGTCTTAGCCACGTCCTCTTTTCATTTCTTCCTCCATACCTCCCCCACCAGATGGCATCTTTTCAGTTTCTCAGAGTGGCTTATGCAACACCAGGGGTGTATTCACAACGAACCAAACGAAACTGAGGGGCCTACCTGAATTTGTCCAATAAACTCATTTTTGGTGCGAAAGGTTTTCTGTTTGAGTAAACCATTGCTATTGCAAAAGGTTGGACTGATGATTACACCCCTGGCATGGCCCAAAAAAAAGAGTCCAGTTTATCCCATGGCTAAGTTGAGAAAGCTTTGTCCTAAAGCTACTGGTGTGTTCCTTTCTCTGGATGGTTTCAACTGTCCTGTCTAATATTTACACAGGCAGGTACTTCAGCCCCAAAACACCTTCACTGTTTTCAACCACACTTTATTTATATATACAGGACATACAGTAGCCACATGCAACAATATGTAGAAACTAAGTCTAGACAATTCTCAAACAGTTAAGAATTTCCCCTGCACCAGTTGAATAACAGATGTTAACATTTTCTTGGTTGTAGCGTAATAAAGTAATTGTGCTAGTGTTTAGGGGGCACCCAATCCAGTCCGTTTCCCTTCCTGACATTGTTCAC
Organism: Oncorhynchus mykiss; assembly: GCF_057628025.1. Taxonomy (NCBI): domain Eukaryota; kingdom Metazoa; phylum Chordata; class Actinopteri; order Salmoniformes; family Salmonidae; genus Oncorhynchus; species Oncorhynchus mykiss. The sequence continues at coordinate 25,839,428 of NC_143041.1, read as the reverse complement.
TGGTCGGTTTAATCAAGATGTACGTAGCTTATCTGAATCAAATTCTTGATTTGTCTGTTCTCAATCATCTACTTCCCAACATGTTTGATCTATTGAGTTTTATAGTCAAAGGACTGGAATAATTACAATCACTGCCACACAAAGGTCGTCTCCAGATTTTGCAAACAACCAATAAATGAAGCTGTCAATTTGAACAAGGTTCTCACCACAACGCACAAAACCAATTTTAAAACGTCCATTTTTTTTTACCGTAAAACACATCCAGACTACCTTCAAGGTAATTCTTCAGATAAATTCCAAAACGAGCTGAAAGCACTGCAATCACTTATTTTCCTCCAGTTACATCAGCAGGAATTAGGAAAGTGACAATCAGGCTTGATAAGGAAACATGATGGACCAAAGGGGGAAAAACTAAGGAGACAGAAACCCTGAAAGGAGGCTTGAATTTGTGTATGATATGGTATATGGTAAGCCACATTGAGTTTAAAAAAAAATCCTGATTTTGACAAAAGGAATTCAAAAACTGCAACATACAAACTTCCCCATAAGTTCTGATGTAGTCTGTTTTCCAGTTTCATGAGGTAACTACAATGTATTGTACTCATTGTAGACAGCACAGAATCGGTCACCTTTTTACATTGTGTGGCAACTGTCCATATATGATCAAGGTCCCAGAGAAGTTGGATAAACCACTTTCCATAGTAGTAAACAGGAGAAAGGTTGGAGTTTTACATTTGGTTGAGAACACAATTGCAGAAAATGTGTAAATTGCACAGTAATGTCATAGATAACTCCATACAAAAACAACTTGTTGACTTATTTGAATATAAGGAAAAAGTGTCCAGAAAATAAAGCTAACTTTAAGCATTTCTTTATAACACAAAACACAGAAGCTGAAGAAAGAAGTTTCCTGGAAATAACAATGATCCAAGACCATGGGACAATATACAAGACAGAGAGACTGAAATATTACCAAGCATTATGTACAGTTTGAAGCAAGTGTTAACATGTACAGGAAAATACTTGCATTGAAGGTCTTACTAACATGGTCTTAAAACCACTACCAAGCCGTATTAGTCCCCGGATTAATTTGTTATTGTATTTTAATTAACCTTTGACATTAACGGGAGACGTGGAAGCAAAGTTCTGAAATCCAGAACTGCTTATGGACAATCCATGCTAGTTTAGACTAAAATCCCCCCAAAATAAAAGCCCTTTTGAGTTTACTAAAATGTCATCCACCCTTATCCCCCCAATCCCAATCTCTTTACCAGCAAATGTTGTACAAAACATGATCAGAATACACATTCTCATTGTAGTGTATTGAAAGAAGCACTCCCACAAGTTAAAACCAAGTTAAATAAATGGCTGAAGAATAGCAACATTTACCTGGATCTAACTCTGCAAATAGCACTGCTGGGTGATTTGAAAAGTCAATCAATCCATCAATAATATAATAATGTTAGCAAAAAAAAAATATCTTTAATTTACAATCTGTAGAAACTATGAGAATAGAAAGGTTCAGAAACATCACAGCACAGGTGAAACATGTATGGCAAATAAAAACTGGCAAATCGAAACTGGATGGTGTTCAGAGATAGATGGAAGGAGTTGAGTGGAGCTGAAGGGTGGGACTAATAACAAGATAACCAATGTAAAATATACTGTGTCCGTAAAATGTATATAGGTTCAGAACGTTTGTGAAACAGCACAGTTAAAAATATGGTAAAATTAAATAAAAAATGGATGGTCTTCAGAGATGGGTTGAGGGGAGCTGAAGGATGGGACTAAAAACAACTATTGTAAAATACACTGTGTCCTTAAAAAGCCAAAGTGTTGTTGTCCATTAGTTTACTCAAATTAGGGGAGGGGTGGTAGGGTTAGGGGAAAATAAAAATATATATTTACAAAACAAATATATGGGTGGGGATTAGAAATGATGCATACAATTACATTGATGGAACAATCTACAATCTATTTGCACTATTAAAGCTGATCTACCCCCTAAATTAAATAAAATAAAAAGTCAAATAAAAACAATAAGCAGCGGTCACTAATACAATTCCACAGTATCTACACGGCAACATCATTCACACTCTTCCACACTCCATCTTCTGATCCATCTATCCATTGTATTTGATTAAATTACTTCACCCACGCCACAAATAAATCAATAATAGTCTACTGGTCTTCCAGCAATGCACTTGAAAGAGAAGAGAAAAAGTAGATTATTTACCAGGAAAGGAAGACGGGGAGTTAACATGAGGTGACGAGGGGAGGTTAATGTTTCATTACCACATTATTCATCAATTCTACCCATCAAACTTGTGTTATACAGGTGTTATAAAGGAGCAAAACACATAAGGTCATGTCTCACTGGTTATTTTGTAGTGTATTCATTGCAATAATATGCCTGCCTTTCTCTACCTCAACGTGATGTCATCGTTTCCTTTTCCTCATCTGTCTCATATTTAGGAGGAGCTCATATTTACTGCATCTGTCTCTCATTGTTTCGTATGCAGCTAATGTGAGCAGTGCAACAGGGGATATTCACAATTGATTTATGACCACAAACAAAGGATGTTGCTACTAGTGCCCTGACCAAAATGAGGTGAATAGCTGATGCAATCTGTGTGCAACGGCCGGCAGTTGTCTGTGTTTGGTCCCTTACAGCTCTCCGAATTTGGCCACGTAGCGGGCCACAACATTCTTGCTGCGGGAAAAGTCATTCCGTAGCTCGCCCACTTCCTGTCGTAGCGCCGTGTTCTCACGCTCCAGGAACGCCGCCCGCACCGTGATCTGGTTCTCCTTGAGTCGGCGCGCGTCCCGGGAACGCTTTGCCGCCACGTTGTTCTTCTTCCTCCTCTGCCAGTACTTCTCATCCTTGTGAGGAGGAGAGGGGGAAAGAGAAAGAGCAGAGAGAGAGAGAGAACAGGGTTGTTATTGAAAGCGACCTTAATGATGAGAGCATTAAGGTCGCTTTCAATTCAATGTCACTGCTGTGTTATTGAAAGCGTCCAATGTTGCTGCTAAGTTATTGAAAGCTTTGTTAAAAAGCAAAAGCTAGTTTTCCCCTCACTGGCGCTAGGTCATTTAAAAAGACCTTCAGAATGACTGAATGTTTTATGACAGTGGTCACCAACATTTGAGTCAAGATCACTTTCGCAGTCAAATCAAATTTTATTGGTCACATACACATATTTAGTAGATGTTATTGCGGGTGTAGCAAAATGCTTGTTCCTAGCTCCAACAGTGCAGTAATATCTGACAATTCACAACAATACACACATCTAAAAGTAAAACAATGGAATTAAGAAATATATAAATATTAAGACAAGCAATGTTGGAGTGGCATTGACTAAAATACAGTAGAATAGAATACAGTATTTACAGATGAAATGAGTAAAGAAGTATATAAACATGAAAGTGACTACTGTTCCATTATTAACGTGGCCAGTCATTCCATGTATATAGGGCAGCAGCCTCTAAGGTGCAGAGTTGAGTAGTCGGGTGGAAGCCAGCTAGTGACGGCTATTTAACAGTCTGATTTTAGTTTAGTTTATTAATTCGACCATTTAAAAAAAACAAGCACACATAAAACTTGGCTTTTAAGTTTTATGTGTGCTTGTTTTTTTTAAATGGTCGAATTAATAAACTAAACTAAAATCAGACTGTTAAATAGCCGTCACTAGCTGGCTTCCACCCGACTACTCAACTCTGCACCTTAGAGGCTGCTGCCCTATATACATGGAATGACTGGCCACATGCGCACATTAATAAAATCATTGAGGATAACACACAAAGTCTAGGACTTATTTCCATTGTGGTCCTCTTGAGACAAGATGGATAGACAAGATCCAACACAGTATGGCAGTAAAATAATAAAACAAAAACATAGAAGAAGAACATCTATCTCATCATTCCAGTTACATCATAGGGGTTATTCATATGGGCACAGAGGACATGAAACATATTTTTACTTTATTTTTAAAGCTGTCCAGAGAGGACGCTGTTTTTATAGGCAGAGGCAACTCATTCCATTCTGAGGCTCCAGTATACAAGAAAGTACCTTTCCCAGCATTACTCCTGAACCTATATAAGCACACATCAGCAACACCTGATCTGGTGCTGTGATCGTGGGCATCCCTAACACAAGGAAAGTAAATCACTTAGATATCTGGGCGCAGGACCATAAATACTCCTGTAAACCAAACCGAGTCTAATCTGGGACACCCTAGCCTCAACAGGCAGCCAGTTTAGTTCCTGAAAGCAGCTCCTGCCTATGTGAATACATGGACTCACCTTCATTACTACCCTGATCAGCTTACTCTGGACTATCTGGAGCTTCCCCTTCATAAGTTTGAATAAGCCCCCAAACCAGGAAGTACTAGCATAGTCAAAATGGCATTGAATGAGGGCAGTAGCTAGCACTTTCATGGAGTCCTTATCAAGCAGCTTGGACTTTCTAGCCAAAAACTTAGTCCTGGCATTAACCTTCCCTAGCACCTTATTGGCCATGCTCACACCTCCCAAGCTTCCACCAAGGATACATTCCAAGTAGCTAACAGAGGTTTTGGTAGTCAGCACCTCACCACCTAACTCCACTCTCATGGTTTTGCTCACCTGAGGTAGTGCATCTCATGATAAGCTGTAGACCACACTATTTACCAAGAGAGTTTATCTATATTTTTCATAGCTGTCTATTTACCACCACAAACCGAAGCTGGCACTAAGACGGCACTCAACAAGCTGTATAAGGCCATAAGCAAACAGGAAAATGCTCATCCATAGGCGGCGCTCCTAGTGGCCAGGGACTTTAACGCAGGGAAACTTAAATCTGTTTACCTCATTTCTACCAGCATGTTAAATGTGCAACCAGAGGGAAAAAGAACTCTGGACCACCTTTACTCCACCCACAGAGACACGTACAAAGCTCTCCCACTCCATCCATTTGGCAAATCTGACCATAACTCTATTCTCCTGACTCCTGCTTACATGCAAAAACCAAAGCAGGAAGTACCAGTGACTCGCTCAATAAGGTAGTGGTCAGATGACACAGATGCTAAGCTAGCACAGACTGGACTATGTTCCAGGATTGTTCCGATGGCATTGAGGAAAACATCAGTCACTGGCTTCATCAATAAGTGCATCGATGGCATCATCCCCACAGTGACCGTACGTGCCCCAACCAAAAGCCATGGATTACAGGCAACATCCGCACTGTGCTAATGGGTAGAGCTGCCGCTTCAAGGTGCGGGGCACTAATCCGGACGCTTATAATAAATCCCGCTTTGAAAGGCTTGTCATGGCTCACAACACCATTGTCCAAGAAACCTGAACAAAAATAACACATACGTGAGAATGCTATTCACTGACTACAGCTCAGCGTTCAACACCATAGTGCCCTCAAAGCTCATCACTAAGCTAAGGACCCTGGGACTAAACACCTCCCTCTGCAACTGGATCCTGGACTTCCTGACAGGCCACCCCCAGGTGGTAAGGTAGGTAACAATACATCCTCCACGCCAATTCCTCAACACGTGGGCACCTCAGGGGTGCGTGCTCAGTCCCCTACTGTACTCCGTGTTCACTCATGTCGTGCTTGGCCATGCAGTCTCCAACACCATCATTAAGTTTGCCGACAACAGAACAGTGGTAGACCGATCACCGGCAACGATGAGACAGCCTATAGGGAGGTCAGAGACCTGGCAGTGTGGTACCAGGATAACAACCTCTCCCTCAACGTGATCAAGACAAAGGAGATGATTGTAGACAACAGAATAAGGAGGACCGAGCACATCCCCCATTCTCATCGACGGGGCTGTAGTGGAGCAGATTGAGAGCTTCAAGTTCCTTGGTGTCCACATCACCAACAAACTATCATGTTCCAAACACACCAGGACAGTTGTGAAGAGGGCATGACAATACCTATTCCCCCTCAGGAGACTGAAAAGACTTGGCATGAGTCTTCAGATCCTCAAAACGTTTTACAGCTGCACCATCGAGAGCACTGGTTGCATCACCGCCTGGTATGGCAACTGCTCGGCAAGGCACGACAGAAGGTAGTGTGTACGGCCCAGTACATCACCGGGTCCAGGCTTCCTGCCATCCAGGACCTCTATATTAGGTGGTGTCAGAAGAAGGTCCAAAATATTGCCAAAGACTTCAGCCGCTCTAGTCATAGTCTGTTCTCCTTGATACCGTACGGCAAGTGGTACCGGAGCGCCAAGTCTAGGTCCAAAAGGCTTCTTAACAGCTTCTACCCCCAAGCCATAAGACTCCTAAACAGCTAATCAAATGGCTACCCAGACTATTTGCATTGTCCACCCCCCACCCCCTGCCATTGTTATGCTGCTGCTACTCTGTTTAATATCCTTGCATAGTCACTTTACCTCTACCTACATGTACATATTACCTCAACTAACCAGTGCCCCCACACATTGACTCTGTACCGGTACCCCCTATATATAGCCTCGCTAATGTTATTTTATTCTTGCTCCTTCATTTTTTAAATTGATTTTTTACTTCAGTTTATTTTAGTAAATATTTTAACACTTTCAAAAAAATACAACTGCATTGTTGATTAAGGGCTTGTAAGTAAGCATTTCACTGTAAGGTCTACCTGTTGTATTCGGCGCATGTGACAAATAAAATTAGATTCATAGTCCACGATCAGCTCCTTCATTCTTGTTGACATTGAGGTAGAGGTTATTTTCCTGGCACCACTCCGCCACGGCCGTCACCTCCTCCCTGTAGGCTGTCTCGTCATTGTTGGTAATCAGGCCTACTACTGTTGTGTCGTCTGCAAACTTGATGATTGAGGTGGAGGCATGCATGGCCACGCAGTCATTGGTGAACAGGGAGTACAGGCGGGTGCTGAGCAAGCACCCTTGTGGGGCCTGTGTTGAGGATCAGCGAAGTGCAGGTGCTGTTACCTACCCTTTCCACCGGGTGGCAGCCCATCAGGAAGTCCAGGACCCAGTTGCACAGGGCGGGGTTCAGACCCAGGGCCGCAAGCTTAATGATGAGCTTGGAGGGTACTATGGTGTTGAAGGCTGAGCTATAGTCAAAAAGCAAGCAGAGATCAACTGCTCAGATTATAATTTTTGTTGTTGTTGCATGACTTATTTTTCTACATTAACCTAATAAAAACAGTTCTGTAGGAATGAGGTTTGTGCAGTAGGTAGGCCGAATACATTCTCTCAGCACATATATGCCTGGCAATATTGTTCTTCTCAGACCATATTATATACACTGAACAAAAATATAAAACGCAACATGTAGTGTGTTGGTCCAATGTTTAATGAGCTGAAATAAAAGATAACAGAAATGTTCAATACTCACAAAAAGCGTATTTCCCTAAAATGTTGGGCACAAATTTGTTTACATCCTCGTTAGGTGCATTTCTCCTTTGCCAAATTAATCCATCCACATGACAGGTGTGGCATATCAAGTAGCTGATTAAACATGATTACACAGGTGCACCTTGTGCTGCGGACAATAAAAGGCCACTCTAAAATGTCTAGTTTTGTCACACAACGCCACAGATGTCAATTTGAGGGTGCGTGCAATTGGCATGCTGACAGCAGGAATGTCCACCAGAGCTGCAACCCGATAATTTCATGTTCATTTCTCTACCATAAGCCACCTCGAATGTCATTTTAGAGAATTCGGCAGTACGTTCAACCGGCCTCACAACCGCAGACCACATATAACCACGCCAGCCCAGGACCTCCACATCCGGCTTCTTCGTCTGAGACCAACCACCCGGGTAGCTCATGAAAGTATTTTGGTCTGTAATAATGCCCTTTTGTTGGAAAAAACAAATTCTGATTGGGTGGGCCTGGCTCCCAAGTGGGTGGGCCTATGCCATTCCAGACCCATCCATGGCTGTGTCCCTGTCCAATCCATAGATTAGGGCCTAATTTAATTATTTCAATTGACTGATTTATATTTTTGTTCAGTATATTTTAACACTTGAGCTTTGATAACAAAATAGATCAGTTTGTGTAGCACTTGCAAGGCACAGCTGAGCATAAATTGAAATAATTTGTACCTGCATCTGATGATCATGGTGCTTTCAAGACAACTGGGAACTCTGGAGGAAAAAAAACTAAATTAAATCATGAAGTCAGTGATCTTCAGGTCGGGGTGCTAGAAAGAGGCCTGAGTTTCTGACTTGGAATTCGGAGTTGGATGACCGTTCAAAAATATTTTTCCCCAGCCGGATCTAGTTTTTTTCTGAGTTCCCATTTGTCTTGAACAGACTGAAGTCGGAGATGTCCAAGTTCTGAGTTTCCTTTTGTTTTGAACAAGGCATTAGTCTCAGCGGAGGGAGGGAGAGAGCAGCAGAGGGTCCGCCTCTCTTGGTCCCTCTCTCCCTTCCTTTCCTCCGGTGAGACTGACCAGAGAGTGGACAGGGTCTTCCACCTGATGGCGAAACTCGAGTCGCACCGCATCAGCATCTGCCTCATGCATGTTCCTATGACCAGAGAAAGTGAAATATTTCTCGATATTAAAATAGACACGTCAAGCTGCTAATAATAAAAACGCAGGGCTATCAATACACTTGGCTACTAATTCAAAGCAGCTGCAGCGCGAGTGGTAGTACAAAGAAGCGCATTTTATGTTGTGTAATAGTGTTGAATAAAAACAGTGTTGACAGTGCTGTATAAAAACTTCAACATAAACTCACTTATAAAAACAGCAACTCCTTACATTCTCTCTCAGGTCATGGTTTTTTAAAAGTTATGAAATCTCATGTAGGCTAATATCAAACTTTGCTGGAAGCCGTAGGCAAGGTGACACTCGATTTAGCCACAGCCACACACAAAAAAAAAGGAGCAAGCCTTCATCATTGGCTTTTCTACAGAAATGTTTGGTGATCGACTAGGAAGGCCTTGAAGATCAACCAGTCGCAGTTGGTGACCACTGTTCTATGAACTAACTGGTGGTACTGTAAACCACAATTAAATAACTATTTAAAAAAAAAAAAAAAACATCCTATTTCTCTTCTTGGAATTTGAAAAGAAAACGTATACACCTACCTACCACACCCATATCATCGTTTCCGACCTCCATGTCTCTGACTTACCTTAGAATCCTCAGGTACATACACCTTCTTGGCCTTCTTGATCATGGGCTGTGGTTTGAGTTCCTCCTCTGAGAACTTGTGTTTGCGTGGGTTGAACAGCTCTCCTCCAGGAACGCTGGACAGGACCAGGTCCGTAGGGTCCGGATCAAAGTTCACGTTCACCTCAATCTCCTCCGGGTCGATGGTTTCAGGGGTCAGCCTGTCCTTGTCTGTCACCACCTCTGTGGGGGAGATACAGGTGACCAAGCATTAGGTTAAGGTTTCAAGTATACCGTTTTGGTTTGTTGGGTTCTAACTTGAAATATACTTATTCCTGTCACTATATAAGAACATATGGATTTCATTACATGTATGATAACTGTTCATATTCTGTGTCAATGAAGGGTGAATAAGGAATGTGTATCGAAAGTTACTGAGGGAGGCAAAGGGCAACAGTTAATATCTGATAAGGCAAGCCAGCTGCGGAACTAAAGAGGAGCGAGGAATTTGGCTTGAGGTCAAGTCAGCAGAAGAAGTTAGAAGAAACCTCTGGAAGGTTGTCCAGAGGGGCCAACCACAACAACCCTCTTTACAGTTCTCTCACACACATACACTTCCACGCCCACAAAGGTTCTAGCATCAGGCAGGGCCATGACTACACCAGTAAGAGGAACCAATGAAGTTCCTGCCTAGCAACAGACATGTATTGGCTGTCTAGATGTGTAAGGAGTTGACCCCGCCTAGTATGAGGTTATAAATATATGTACTTGTATCTTTATAGCTTGTCTTTTTAGCTGTTTGACCCAATGGGATGAATAAACTTGGCTTGAGCTTTTTCTAGTCCGTTTGAGTCATTACTATTTGTTCAGAACCTAACTGGTTGATGGGTAAATGCTACAATCAGTTTTAAGGGTAAATAAATGCTCCCAATGTAAATGGAACATTCTGTTCGGTAGAAACATACATTTGGCTCTAACCTGTTTATATCCTGAACTGGAGAATTTAAAAAATAAATCCACACTTCTACATTCGATAAAGATGGCCTCATGTAGCCCAGCCCACATCTGTTGGTCAGCTCGTAATAAACACCACGGTTGTCTTGACCACTCAGCATAGCTAGGATCTATTTTTACCACCATCTACAGCAGCACACACAACAGTACATACAGCCTTGAATGACATTCAAACAAACCAGTATGTGTTTCTCCGTACATGTGCCATGTGTGCCCTTGGTGCTCAGACATGTCTGACTGTCTATGGCAGAACCAAGAACAACTTACTTGGTTTACTTTGATCTTAAATACATTTGAGTCACGCTTTGTATTACTTATGTATTATACCATGTAACTACTAGGGTACTTCTCTATGTAATAACACTAACAGACCATTAGTGCATAAGGCTCTAATGATTTCACAGGTGTAGCCTACCGATGTTGGCTGTGATATCAGCACTGTTGAGGGTGACGGTGACCACCTCCTCCTCACACTGGTCTAGTTCCAGGACCGGCAGCAGGGAGATTGGGGCAGCGGGGGCTGTCGTGGTGCTAGTTGGCTTCTCTGTCTTCTTCCCTGCAATTTCCATGTTGAGAGCATTGTCCAGGGACAAGGTGGGGATGCCGTTCTCGATGAGGAACTCCTCCAGGTCCATGTACTCCAGGTGAAAGGTCTCCCCGTTGTACGGGATGGTCTTATCCCAGATGGCGGGGGTCAGGGCGGCCGACGGACCCATCCCACTCCCTCCTCCAAGGTCCACATTGTCCCCCGTAAAAAGCTTATCCTTGTCATTGTCTGTGGCAGCAAAACAGAAGAGCCTTGTATAATATTATGGGTTATGGCAAGCATGATAAAACAAGTTGCGAGAAGACAGGCATTGTAAATGGGTTTATTTGACATGGTCATTCAGTAAATGGTTTAATCCATTTACACTCGGGACATATTCCATATAAGTGGTCCATGTGAGAACCAAACCCACAAATCTGATCATGCAAGCACCATATTTCAACCAATGGAAGAGATATGATGAAATATTAGGCCTACATCACTATTTGGTGGAAAGGGGCCCTTGACACTAGCCAGACGAATATGTGACCTAGCCTATTAATATATGCGGTTTTCAAAACAACTGGGAACTGAAAAATCTCTTGCTTCAATGCGTTCAAGACCACTGGTAACTCGAAGAAACGAAAATCGTTTTGAACGGTCATCCAACTCAGACTTTGTGACCTGAAAAATCACTGTCCATGTTTCCATTAACTTGTCATAGATTTTTTGTGACATTTATTAAATTTGCATACAATATGCAGGCTAGGGTGCGTTTCCATCATAATTTGTTGCAAAAAAGAAAGTTAGTCAGAAGAATAATCCACCCCTATCGAACGGAAGGGGGGAGTGTATATCTTTAGAAAATGTCTACTATATCTGCCATTTCCATTTACACGTGTCGCATTTTCTTTTTTGCGACATTGCTTTTGTCAATAGAGATGAGTAAATGGAAACCTTCCTAGTGAGTGGTGAGGAGGAGGAGAGTTGAAGGGAGTTGGGAGAGAAGAATTTACTGTCAACTGTGTATGCGGTCTGAGAACCACAGAACTGAAGTGCAGCTACCCAATTTGAGTTCAAATTCAGATAAAAGGATACCTGAATGCTTGGTTGATCATAACACTATAGAAACAAACAGACAGGATGTGATTTTGTGTAAGCCTATCCATTTTAGGCTACTACTTTGCATAAATTGTATTCGCATTCGGCCTCTTCTCAGTTTGTTGCCTATAACAAACGGTGCGTGTAACCCCCACACAGAAGCATCTAGACTTACCATCGTCGCTCTCGAATAAATTCGGTTGGGGCATTAACATGATTTTCTTCAATACCACGGGAAACGCACCCGGTGACCCCTTGAATGTTTCATTCTTGGTTGTGATCCTCTCCAGACATTTTTGCCGGTAATTACGCAACAATTAAATTTAAAGATAGGCTACTTCAACAATGAAGCTTGGACTACCCTACCAATCTCCTGTCCGTGAAAAAAGTAGCCTATCAGTTCAGAGATAGTGACATCGAGATTAGGCTAAAGGTTATGTTGCAGCAAACGACTCGACATTAGTTAACCTCTCAGATTCTGATCGATTCTCCAAATAATCCAACAAAAAAAACAACGTTTTTTTGGTCAAGAGAAATCGCACCTCGTAGAGTAGAAAATATAAAACAGCCCTGCCCCGATAGGTGCTCTTCTCTGCCATTATGAATATTACAATTCTTTGCGCGACGTAGGCAAGGCGTGACACCATTGGTTGACAAAATATTATATATCCGTTGTAATCCTGCATAAATGAGAGGAAAATTTGTTGGGAGGGGGGAGCAACCCCAATGACATCTCCATTCTGTTAGACTTCTGCTGGCTTCACGTGCTCGTGGGAAATGAGACACCTGAGAATAGTAGTGTAAAGTACTTAAGTAAAAATACTACTTTATTTTATGTACTTTACTATTTATATATTTTTGACAATTTTCTTTTGGAATGTAGTAAAGTCAAATGTAATTTTTATTCCATACGTTTTTCCTGACAACCAAAAGTACTCGTTACATTTTGAACTCTTAGCAGGACAAGAACAATGTCTAATTCACACACTCATCAAGAGAACATCCACAGTCATCCCTACTGCCTCGGATCTAGCGGACTCACTAAACACATGCTTTGTTTGTAAATTATATCTGAGTTTTGGGTGAGATCTCACACCATAATTTGCAAATAAATTCATTAAAAATCCTACAATGTGATTTTCTGGATTTTTTCCTTACTCAAAACATTTAGATACAGGGATAGACATGATACACAAGTTGTCAAACATTTGTTTTCTACAGATCAAGCAGAGGCAAAGACAGCATTCTTGTATTGTAATCTGAGGAGTAAAATAGATTTTTTTAGGGGGCATCACTGCAAGAGTACAGAGTGTGCTGTTCTGTCTGTATAGAGAGCTAGTCTAGCATCCTCACCACAGTAAGAGGGAAAAATATAGATGTCATCCACTACTGTCTTTAAGACACCATAAATACTTTACAAGGCCTACATAGATGCTTCACAAATTTAAAAGCTATTGATTGGCCTACTATACAGTATAAAAGCTATTGTATCAGGTCCTCCTTACATCTGGCATTTTGCCAAATGTGTCATCACCCTTTTTCACTCTCTGGATGTTTGCTTCTGAATAATTTGTTTAGCATCTATGAAGGCCTTATAAAAAAGTCCTTCCAAAGGGGTGATATGGTATTCAGGAGACAAGAGTGTATCTGTCACCATCAAGACGAGGGGATGGACCTCCAGGGAATTACTGGCGCTGCCAGCATGACCTTACACTTTGTCCCCCTCCCCTCGTGTGAGAGATACAATCTGATATACTTTATTGTCCATTTACATGGAAATTAATTTTGTGACTTCAGTATACAAATACACAAACGACACAATATAAATACACATGCAGTACAGAAAACTGGAAAGTTAGTACACAAGTCACACATTTACATTTTCACCTATTCAAAGCCTCTGCGACCTACTTTCCGACCTTGTATTGGGCATGCATCTGTCCTATGTCCCACTGTTCAGCAGTCTGATGGCTGATGGAATGAAACTCTCCTGGCTTATATTTTTGCTTAACAGTGGGGCCCTTTATCTCCTTCCTCTGGGCAGCAGCTCAAACATTGGGCAAGATTGTGTGTGGGTTCCTCTATGACGCACTTGGCTTTGATCGCGCTACACAGCCAAGGGCACCAATGTGTGTACTTAACAGTGTCTCCCACGGCCTTACAAACATTTGTGTGAATGTGTCTAATTATCAGCAATTGGTTTGGGACGAGGATATCACAAGATTAGTGAGCTCTGTGTTTACAGGTCATATTATAAGCTACCAGCATTTCCTTACCAAGTGCATACCAGACAGCTCTTATGTGGACAGGTTGTATCATTAGGTTTTAGGTGCCAAGTCCTGTCCAGTGGTATTTGGCTATTGGGAGTTGATGTCAGTGGTTCAAGTGTTGTGAATGCCCTGAGTAATTTGTATCTTGAGTGTGATCAGTATGTTTAGGAGTACCTGACACCACTTGCATTTTGCAACTGTCCATGTTTAAATTGTCTCATGAATTTAAGTGAAAAATCATATCTACTCTAATCTTGTTTTACAATCTGGTTAAGTGTTGACAACATCTGCTTGGACTGTTTATATAAATCACATCCAATCCAATCTCACAAATGAGAGAACACAACCACATCCAGAACAGAACAAGTGAATAGAGCCCTCTAACGATGACAAACCGTAATCCTACTTCTACCGTCAACCCCCACACCACATGATGCTGGCATGTTGATTAAATCGGAGGTCAATCTTGTGATCAAATTGCCTAGGCTAAACCGAGACGCTGTCAAAATGGCACCAGGGTTTTATTGAGGTTACGCAATATATAGGACATGCAGTGAGAAATTATTCCAACATTTTGTATTTATAGTCGAAGAGTGTTCACAGACAGGACATTGTTTATGCTTGCAACAAATGTATCAAATACGTTTTATGGTTGGAACACGGGTACGCGCGTGGTTTACTATAGTGCTGGGGAAACATTATTTGTTATCATTCAGACACAGCGCAATTTATTGACAATGTTCACAAAGAAAGAACGATTATTTTGCTTCTTCTTACCGTTGTAATCAAATGTAGGAACAGTGAAGGGGTCCTCTAGCAAAGCTTTGAAAATCTCCGGAATCTCTGAAGACATCTTTTCTAAAAGTTTTTAAAGATCTCCTGGTCTGACTATCAATTAAAAACTGGCGCAGATATATGAAATTGACAAGATTTATCAACGCTTCCAAGTTCAACAGCAGAAAAAATATCCACATGTAAAACGAGACTGATGGACATGTGGAAAATGTAAACCTCGTTTTTATGACCACAAGGTTTGTATCCCGCCCCTCATCGATTTTCCCCCATGATCTAGCCAATCACTGCTAGAAACTTACGGAGAGAGTCGTGATAGGTTTCTCCTGTTGTCCGACAAAATAGGGAAAGCCAATCGGATGCGTTTACTGTATTACCTAAGAAACAAAAATACGTTGTTACGAAATAAGTCTACGTGCTCGGCAAAAAAAAATAACGAATTAGATGCCTCACCGTTTGTCTTTCCTAAATAGGTCACTGATCTAAAGATATGTAAACGGTAAATTAAATTGGCTAGCGGTTTGCTCTCTGCACAGAAAATAGGATTTTGCAGAGGATTATGGGGTATAGCATTTGTGTGTGTGTGTGTGTGTGTGTGTGTGAGGGGGGGGGGGGGGGGCTTGCCTGTTTTGCATTAATACATGTCACATATCAGTTTGCAAACAATGTAAAAATATATATATATATATCATTGAGTTAATAAAGCTACATACAAACATTGTCTCTTTTTTGTTTTCTTGAGTAAGGTAGCTCCAAAATGCAGGTGTTTCAGCCAAGTTTACTGCTTTCTGTGGTGGGGCAGGCCAGCAGAAAATACAGAGCGTTGCGCTGTGATTGGCTCAGTGTTCGGTCACTCATGGGGACACTACGTCACCCCCAAGGGGATATATAAAACATTCTCGGGTGCAGCCATAGTTACATTACAAGTGCCCATCCAAAAAGGCTCAAGGTCATTGGCCACAGATAAAATTATGTTAAATCACGTAAAATGTACAGTAGCAGTGATTGGACTGATTATGTCAACATTCTACTTTCAAAATCTTAGCTAGCAGTCATCATCACGAATCAAGTCGACAATCTACTTACAAATCCTTTTTAATCCTTGTCATATGAAGAGAAATAATGAATATAAATTATAGATAAAACGGATTGGTGCTCTTCGGCCATTGGACATAAACATTACACAACAAGTTGGAAATAGCAAATTCAACAATGAGTGGTTTGGAAAGATTCAGTGACAGTGGCTGTGTGGTCTCAAATCTGGGATTAAGGAGCTATTTTCCTAATTTAAAATGATAAACATTCAACATTGGCCATGTTGTCAACGAAGCATGATTTGTGCCGCACTCAAAAACAACAACACAAAACTAAGAAAACTTGACTTCAGTGAGTTCAAGACAACTGGGAAGTCGGGAATAAACAAGCTCCAACTAGAAAATACGTTATGAACGGTCATCCAAGTCAAAATTGTAAATCCGGCCTCCAGTTGTTTTGAAAGCACAATAAATCCAGAGATTGCCAGACTTTGAGGAGAAAATTTGCCCACGAAGGACCGCCGTGCCACCTTCATGCTCAAATGAATCCAAAAATGTATTGTATGCTGCTGCATAAATTATGTAATATGCCAGGGAGATAAGTATACTAGAGCTAAGAAAGTAATACGAAGTGTATGTTGTGTCGTAAGATGTTAGTAGTCCATGTGCCTCACCCTAATCATTTGGTATACTTACCCCTCTTAATTTGTCCTACTGTTCTTAGTTGGGGGTGCACATGTAGCCTATAACCTGTTTTCGAGAAATGTAATCATAGAATATTGTAAGAGCTTTCATTGTCTACTTATATGACCCCTTTATTTATACTTCAGTTCTGACTTGGTGTACAGGGAGAACACCAAGAACTGCCCATGTTCTGAATTCTGTCATGTACATTGCAAAAGTCCTAGCTCCTCATTGTCTTAATCGAAATGGATTGCCACTGATCCACTTGTCGTCCCCTTATGCCATAGTTTGTACATCGCAATTGTCAGTAGAAACCACATTTGTTTAAGCGAGTTAGCCATATCAGCTATGTTTTTTTAAGGCCTTCAATGAAGCCAAATTAACTGTTTCGCTGCCAGACAAGGCACTGCTGATAGCCAGGTGTAGCAGTAGTAAGATGCTGGGACTGCTGTTGGGACAGCTTTATGTAGGCCCTAACCCTTTGTGGCCACGTTTGTCACCATTTATAGTTCAATTAATGTATTTTTTTGTGTTGTGGCTTTGCTGGCATGCATCACACTTGTATTTTCTTTTGCCCCACCAAGATTTACATGCTAAAATCGCCACTGGTCCACACCCATCAGAGTATGTGAGTGGAGTTGAGCGGTTGGAAATCACGCTCACCGTTCTGGTGCTCTATGTCCTTTCCTTTGGCTCCGCTCCATTCTCACAGGGAATCTATTTTGTGACTACCTAAATCTACTAATTGTTTTTTAAAGTATTGAAACCAAACCACGTGGATTTGAATGAAAAGTTTTGAATAAACATGAAAAGGTGAATGTACTGTCAGAAGCGAGCATCATTTCAAATAGGCTACATGTCATATTAAACAGAACATAAATACTAAATAGGTCAAGACAGGGAGCCTAAGATGGAACGGAAATTATTTAGGCTATATTAATTACAATTATTTCAAGGCTATAGCCTACAAATAAATACATTGCGAAGCATTTGCGAGTGCGACACAATAGGCTTGAAAGGACATAAAGCGCGCAGCATTTAAACACATTCGTTGTATTAATGTATTAAACCATTATAGTATATAAAATTGCGCAAATAGGCTGTGACTTAGAATTAAATATAAATTAAACGAAAAATGACTTATTTTTGCGATGGTGCCTGGAGAGCCGGTCAGCAGCGGAGAATATCCTCTCCACACCTGCAGTGCCACTGGGGATGCTAAACACCGTTTTGGCCACTCTTGCCAGGCTGGGCAGAGATGCAGTGTTGTTGTTTTCTATTCTTCTATTGGTAAGGCAAAAAAAAACGAAAACTCCTTGAACGTGGGAATATGCCAGGTCTATTGGGCCAAAATCAATTATGGCCTATTGCATAGATACTGGAACGAAAATTAACTAAACGTCTAAGATATCTGATATTTAGTTTATAAATACTTTGCTACAATGACAGTTATCTACCCACCTCATTCATTTATTTTAGCATGTCCACATAGTAGCCAAGTAAACCATCATAATTTTGGTATAAGAGTCTTTTCAGATTCCACAATGATTCTTTAGTTGTGGATATCACTGCATTCCCTCCTTTGCTCTTGGTCCTCATCTCTGTAAGTCAACTTGATTCATAACAATGTGTGTTTATCAGTTTATTTAAAATATATATCATATTTAGCTAACTCCACGGCAGCAGCTAAAGGAAGAGTCTATTAGCAGCACACAAGTAGACAACAAATACATGCAGGGGCGGGCATGCCCCGAGACCGTGGAGTGCTAATGGAGCGAAATATGAGCGGGCGAGAAGCCTGATGCTCCATCCGGCCTTTGGGAATCTCGCTCCAGTCAAATTGGGCACGCTAGATCTCATGAATCTCTTTCGGCTGGCACCCTGTCCTATCTTGGGCACATGCAAAACACTTTTCACGTCAGTCAACATCAGCCACGTTATAGGAGTAGTCATAACCATGGAGACCTCTTGCAAGGTCATACTTCTAGGCTGGGATCTGAGTCTGGGTTAGAATCATAGGATCATTGTAGAGCCAGTACATCATGGTTTTTTGGTTTCAGCGTTGACGTTGCCTACCAGTAATAGCAGAGGTGGATAAAGATAGCGGCCTCCATGCACTTGCCACAAATTCCTTGTTTTGCTGAGGTACATTGCTAAGGTATTGTAGCCTACATTGCGCTACTTTATTTTTTAAGCACAGTATAAATGATCCCAATTTTAGCTTGACGCTGGCAATTTTAAAAACCAAAAGGGTAGATTGTGCTGGTTCATAGTGGATAATGTTACAAAAAATCAAGTAATATCTGAATTCTGCCATCTTTATGAACGTTCGCCAATCTCATAGAACCACTGGAAGCCTATCGAGTCCAATAAAACAAATACAGCAGAGAAGTAAGATACATTTCGAATGATCATTTTGGTCAATATTCTTGCTGTGTCCAAACTTAAATATTCAAATTCATACTTTCAATATACTGTTAAAGCTGCAATATATAACTTTGTGGGCATCCCAAACAAATTCACATAGAAATGTGAGTTATAGATCTGTCATTATCATTGAAAGCAGGTCTAAAATAAGCATCAGATCTGTTCTGTGTGCACTATTTTTATGCTTCCCGTTCTTTACTTTCGGTTTTGTAAACCAGCTTAAAACATCTGAAAATATATGATTTTTTGATATTGAAAAGATATTTCACAGTGGTTTAGATGGTCACAAAATGAAATTAGCCTATTAGAATTTTAGCAAACAATAAATGGAGGAGAGAATTCTGCATACTACACCTTTAAATTCATTTATGGGGTGGGGTGAATAAGAAAATCAAAGTCACACCATTTCTCTAAAACAGTCTCTGTTTATTGTTAAACACTTGATTGTGGTCATAATTCACTTCAAACCAGGGTGAGAAAAGGTGAAAAACTAAGACAAACAACAAATGTAAAAATACAGTACAAAAAGAGGCCTTGTTTTTTTCACTTCTTATAATTCTGGTTCCTATTCCATGTTGTTGAAAATAATCCATAACTCTGATCGGAAATTTAAATTGATATCAGCAAATTGTGTGTGTGGATATGGTTGTGCATGTCAATTCACAAATTTAACCATTTGTTTACAAACATGAGTTTGTTGTTTTAATTATGGCTGTTTATTGAACACTTCTAAAAACAGCGGTTAGGTGACAAGCCTTTGTTTGTTTACAGCACACTTGTCCTCTGCAGCAGAGGGAACTATGGGTCTTCCGTTCCTGTGGCGGTCCTCTTGAGAGCCAGTTCCATCATAGCACTTGGTTTTTGCGACTGCACTTGAAGAAACTTTCAAAGTTCTTGAAATGTTCTGTATTGACTGACCTTCATGTCTTAAAGTAATGATGGACTGTCGTTTCTCTTTGCTTATTTGAGCTGTTCTTGTCATATATGGACTTGGCCTTTTACCAAATAGGGCTATCTTCTGTATACCACCCCTACCTTGTCACAACACAACGGATTGGCTCAAACGCATTAAGGAGGAAAGAAATTCCACAAATGGACTTTTCACAACGCACCTGTTAATTGAAATGCACTCCAGATGAGAGAATGCCAAGAGTGTGCAAACCCTCAAGGCAAAGGGTGGCTACTGAAGACTCAAATATATTCTGATTTGTTTAACACTTTTTTGGTTACTACATGACCATTCATCGAGCAAGTGACCTTGGATGTGTCCTGTTTTTAATTTAACCTTATGATTTTAATTGAAAGCCAACATTTATAGTAACACAACCCCACATTCCTGGATATCACAACATTTCATAGTTGTGAAGTCTTCACTACTATTCTACAATATAAAAATAGTAAGAATAAAAGAAAAACCCTGGAATGAGTAGGTGTGTCCAAACGTTTGACTGGTACTGTATGTATGCATGTACCACTTTGAGCCTGTAATCGAACCCACAAATGCTGATGCTGCAGATACTCAACTAGTCTAAAGAATGCCAGTGTAAATTGCTTCTTTAATCAGAACAACAGTTTTCAGCTCTGCTAACATAATTGCAAAAGAGTTTTCTAATGTTCAATGAACCTTTTAAAATGACAAACTTGGATTAATTAACAAAGTGACATTAGAACACAGGAGTGATGGTTGCTGATAATGGGCCTCTGTACGCCTATGTAGATATTCCATTAGGCCATTTCCAACTACAATAGTCATTTACAATATTAACAATGTCTACACTGTATTTCTGATCAATTTGATGTTATTTTAAAAATGGACAAAAAAAAGTGCTTTTCTTTCAAAAACAAGGACATTTCTAAGTGACCCCAAAAACTCAGCATAAAAAGAAACGTCCCTTTTTTCAAAGACAATTCGTAAAAATCCAAATAACTTCACAGATCTTCATTGTAAAGGGTTTAAACACTATTTCCCATGCTTGTTCAATTAACCATAAACAATTAATGAACATGCACCTGTGGAACGGTTGTTAAGACACTAACAGCTTAGGCAATTAAGGTCACAGTTATGAAAACTTAGGACACTGAAGAGGCCTTTCTACTGACTCTGAAAAACACCAAAAGGAAGATGCCCAGGGTCCCTGCTCATCTGCGTGAATGTACCTTAGGCATGCTGCAAGGAGGCATGAGGTCTGCAGATGTGGCAAGGGCAATAAATTGCAATGTCCGTACTGTGAGACGCCAAAAACAGCGCTACAGGGAGACAGGACGGACAGCTGATCGTCCTCGCAGTGGCAGACCACATGTAACAACACCTGCACAGGATCGGTACATCCGAACATCACACCTGCGGGACAGGTACAGGATGGAAACAACTGCCCAAGTTACACCAGGAACGAACAATCCCTCCATCAGTGTTCAGACTGTCCGCAATAGGCTGAGAGAGGCTGGACTGAGGGCTTGTAGGTCTGTTGTTACACCAGGAACACACAATCCCTCCATCAGTGCTCAGACTGTCCGCAATAGGCTGAGAGAGGCTGGACTGAGGGCTTGCAGGTCTGTTGTAAGGCAGGTCCTCACCAGACATCACAGGCAACAACATTGCCTATGGGCACAATCCAACCGTCGCTGGATCAGACATGACTGGCAAAAAGTGCTCTTTCAATGACGAGTCGCGGTTTTGTCTCACCAGGGGTGATGGTCGGATTCGCGTTTATCGTCGAAGGAATTAGCGTTACACTGAGGCCTGTACACTGGAGTGGGATCGATTTGGAGGTGGAGAGTCGAAGGAATGAGCGTTACACTGAGGCCTGTACACTGGAGTGGGATCGATTTGGAGGTGGAGAGTCCGTCGTGGTCTGGGGCGGTGTGTCACAACATCATTGGACTGAGCTTGTTGTCCTTGCAGGTAATCTCAACGCTGTGCATTACAGGGAAGACATCCTCCTCCCCCATGTGGTACCCTTCCTGCAGGCTCACCCTGACATGACCCTCCAGCATGACAATGCCACCAGCCATACTGCTCGTTCTGTGCGTGATTTCCTGCAAGAAAGGAATGTCAGTGTTCTGCCATGGCCAGCGAAGAGCCCGGATCTCAATCCCATTGAGCACGTCTGGGGTCTGTTGGATCGGAGGGTGAGTGCTAGGGCCAGTCCCCCCAGAAATGTTCAGGAACTTGCAGGTGCCTTGGTGGAAGAGTGGGGTAACATCTCACAGCAAGAACTGGCAAATCTGGTACAGTCCATGAGGAGGAGATGCACTGCAGTACTTAATGCAGCTGGTGGCCACACCAGATACAGACTTACTTTTGATTTTGACCCCGTCCCCTTTTTTCAGGGACACATTTATTACATTTCTGTGAGTCACATGTTTGTGGAACTTGTTCAGTTTACAGTGCCTTGCGAAAGTATTTGGCCCCCTTGAACTTTGCGACCTTTTGCCACATTTCAGGCTTCAAACATAAAGATATAAAACTGTATTTTTTTGTGAAGAATCAGCAACAAGTGGGACACAATCGTGAAGTGGAACGACATTTATTGGATATTTCAAACTTTTTTAACAAATCAAAAACTTAAAAATTGGGCGTGCAAAATTATTCAGCCCCTTTACTTTCAGTGCAGCAAACTCTCTCCAGAAGTTCAGTGAGGATCTCTGAATGATCCAATGTTGACCTAAATGACTAATGATGATAAATACAATGCACCTGTGCGTAATCAAGTCTCCGTATAAATGCACCTGCACTGTGATAGTCTCAGAGGTCCGTTAAAAGTGCAGAGAGCATCATGAAGAACAAGGAACACACCAGGCAGGTCCGAGATACTGTTGTGAAGAAGTTTAAAGCCGGATTTGGATACAAAAAGATTTCCCAAGCTTTAAACATCCCAAGGAGCACTGTGCAAGCGATAATATTGAAATGGAAGGAGTATCAGACCACTGCAAATCTACCAAGACCTGGCCGTCCCTCTAAACTTTCAGCTCATACAAGGAGAAGACTGATCAGAGATGCAGCCAAGAGGCCCATGATCACTCTGGATGAACTGCAGAGATCTACAGCTGAGGTGGGAGACTCTGTCCATAGGACAACTATCAGTCGTATATTGCACAAATCTGGCCTTTATGGAAGAGTGGCAAGAAGAAAGCCATTTCTTAAAGATATCCATAAAAAGTGTTGTTTAAAGTTTGCCACAAGCCACCTGGGAGACACACCAAACATGTGGAAGAAGGTGCTCTGGTCAGATGAAACCAAAATTGAACTTTTTGGCAACAATGCAAAACGTTATGTTTGGCGTAAAAGCAACACAGCTGAACACACCATCCCCACTGTCAAACATGGTGGTGGCAGCATCATGGTTTGGGCCTGCTTTTCTTCAGCAGGGACAGGGAAGATGGTTAAAATTGATGGGAAGATGGATGGAGCCAAATACAGGACCATTCTGGAAGAGAACCTGATGGAGTCTGCAAAAGACCTGAGACTGGGACGGAGATTTGTCTTCCAACAAGACAATGATCCAAAACATAAAGCAAAATCTACAATGGAATGGTTCAAAAATAAACATATCCAGGTGTTAGAATGGCCAAGTCAAAGTCCAGACCTGAATCCAATCGAGAATCTGTGGAAAGAACTGAAAACTGCTGTTCACAAATGCTCTCCATCCAACCTCACTGAGCTCGAGCTGTTTTGCAAGGAGGAATGGGAAAACATTTTAGTCTCTCAATGTGCAAAACTGATAGAGACATACCCCAAGCGACTTACAGCTGTAATCGCAGCAAAAGGTGGCGCTACAAAGTATTAACTTAAGGGGGCTGAATAATTTTGCACGCCCAATTTTTCAGTTTTTGATTTGTTAAAAAAGTTTGAAATATCCAATAAATGTCGTTCCACTTCATGATTGTGTCCCACTTGTTGTTGATTCTTCACAAAAAAATACAGTTTTATATCTTTATGTTTGAAGCCTGAAATGTGGCAAAAGGTCGCAAAGTTCAAGGGGGCCGAATACTTTCGCAAGGCACTGTACATCTCAGTTGTTGAATCTTATGTTCATACAAATATTTCCACGTTAAGTTTTCTGAATATAAACGCAGTTGACAGTGAGAGGACGTTTCTTTTTTTTGTTGCTTAGTCTATATGGGACATTCTTGGGCTCGGGTAATATTGCAGCCCCTCTGACTTTTTATGTTATATTTCAAGTATTGGATCACCAAAATAAAAATGTTAAAAGATTTTGTATATAAATTGAAATGTCCAGTATAATGAATTGAAATAAATATAGCATCCATTTTAACTTAATTATTTAAAAAAAAAAATTTTTTTTTGATGAAGTCCTTGAGATGATTCCACCCCCACAGCGTGTGACATCCCGCCACCAAGACGTTGAGAGAGTTGTGTTGGCCAGACTCTCAGAAAGAAAACGAATGAATGAATATGGTGCTCTGAGAAGAAGGATTGTCATGCTGACACTAGTACTGTAGTTACAGCTGTTCTAGCATTCTAAATGCCCTTGGAAAATGTTCCCATTGTTTGATGACACGCTGAACTTTTCTGATGAAACCTGTTGAATGTTACTGCAGTTTGGTTAATAAAACCCATATTAATCTAACTATATCTAAATGTCCTTATTACATGGTTACATACAATGAAATGCAATGTTTTGGGGGTAAATCTTGGAGGGATTTTGATTGTAAACTAAATTAGCTCATATGGAAACCGATGTGTCTCTTCTACCCCGTTACAAGACAATATTTGTTAAATAAAAATGTCAAAGATGAATAAATATGAATTTGATGTTTTCTGAGCTCAGTCTGAAATGTTAAGGACAATCTCAAGAAGATCAGATTCATGTCAAAACTCTGAATTGAAAGCATTTTTTAAATTTAAATGATGACCTGCTGACACAATGTCTATTTCAGGGTTTAATATAGCAAAATTCTGAGATTTTACATACATTTTATATTTATAAGTATTTAATTGGTTTGGGGGACACATGAGCATTAGGTACATGTTGATCTTATAACAAGCATTTATATGATTATAAATATATAATCATATTCAGACAACTTCCATATTGTCTGTGACAGGGTTGAAGCTAAATGGTGTCCATTTCAGACAAAAAATTGACAATAATAAAATGGCTTTAATGCCTGATGTGGGGAAAAAATTATTAAAGATTTAATATGTACTTAATGTTGTGAGGTGTTCAGAAAATGCATTTATTCTAGTAAAAAAAAGTTAATTTTTATATTACAGCAGCACAAGAATGTATGTATGTATGTATGTATGTATTGTAACGGTTTTGACTTGGTTATTATTTGTAGGGGTGCCAGGTAGGTTGTGCCTACCAGAGAAAACATTGGTTTCTCCTTTTGGTTTGGGAGGGAATGAGTCCCATCTGGTCCGTCTAGTCTACACCAATACAAAGGACTTATGTAAAAGTCAGGATGGAAATAAACTTTTCATAAACCCTTAAAACATTGGAAAGAACTTCAAAAACAACTGTATTCTTTTGCGTGGGTTGTATTACCAACATCAATGATTACACACATTATACACATATAACACAATGAGTTCTGGTTCCACCAGAAATGTCCTGTACCTCGGGTCTAAAAAGAGTCCAGCCCGGTAAAGGAGTTCAGAGAACCCAAGTGACCTTTGTCACGCAATGTTTGTCCGTTCACTCAAGTGTAGCGTAAACCCAGTATTAATCATACAATCAATAACAATTATTTTACCACACAACTATAAAGCGTATCAACTCTTACTAAGTCCTCAAATACAACTAACTACATAAATCATCACTGTATACATCACATCAAAACAAATGAAATACCGTATACAAAAAGGTTGTAGTCAGTCGGTCAGTCAGACAATCCAATCCGCCAACAGATCTCCAGCTGAAAAAGGCCACGAAGAACAGAGAGGTGTAAGTCCACGGACACAAAGAGTGGATCCGATCCTGGGTAAACTCTATTAGGCTACAAAACACACATTTAAATGCAACAAAACAACCTGAATAGAGAAGCTTCAGAACTGAGGGTTGAACACATCCTCATTCATGTCTCCATCACAACCCCACTTTTGCGCAGCTGATGCTGGCTATTTAATTGGGAATTAAAAGGAAAGCACCCTATTGGAAGGAAAAGCCCTATTTAATTGGCAATTGAAGGGGAAGCGCCCTATTGGAAGGAGAAGCACTGACACGGTTCATAAAATTCAGGGCCGTCACAGTATGCATGTATGTACACACACACACACACACACACACACACACACACACACACACACACACACAGTGTGTGCATGTATATACACACATCTACATTTAAGACTAGGCTAAAAACGTACCTTTTAAGTGTAAATTATGGGTAGTCCTACCTTACTTTTCATTTACTTTTTATGTCTTCATTGATATTGTGCTTATCATCTTTTCATGAACTCTGACACCTCATCCCAGACAATCAGTTTTCCCTTGATTATTCAGCGTAGGTTTACATTTGAGGGCTAATGTGGCAAAGGTAACTTCACATTATCCTAGTTAAACTGGTGGTCCACATGCCAAATGAAGCCACGTCACCTGACCAGGAGGGCTGTGACAGTCATGGAATTTTGGATGATGGTTATTGGTCTTTTTTGGGGATTTTAAGAGGCACATTTTCTCCTCTCCTCCTGACTGCAAGTTGTCTCCTCTCCTCCTGACTGCAAGTTGTCTCCTCTCCCGACTGCAGGGTGGGGCCATTGCCTAGGCAACCAAATACTTGTTTGCTACAACAACTTGCTTGTTTCAGCAAGGAGCAACAAAGATTCATCACGTTGTGAGTAGTCCGTGTTACCGCAGAAACCGACTCAACCGCACGAATAACCGACTGTCCCGTCTTCAGTCAGTCGTTCGTAAATAAAAACAAAACGGTTGTGAAAAATAATAACAATGGTTCGTCGGTTTCAGGATTATGCTGTAATTGTGCCAGCCCTACTGACCAAGACAAACCAGGACTTGTTCATGTGGTCCACAAAAACTCTAGGCTCTAAGCATACGACACAGTATGTTTGAGTGGGTCCGAGTGAAGAGTCTGCTACAGTCACTTTGACCCCTAAAGTCCTCCAATGTCAATGCCATATTATGAAACACGGTGTTCCATTCTGAGCCTGCTCAGTGCATATGTATGTGAATGCGTGTACATGTCAGTGCTGACCACAGGTTGGGCTGCCTGACTTGCTTATGTAACCAAAAGACTGCTATGCAATTTATATCAATAAAGGGGAGGATAGGTGGGGTAGGGGTTCATTTTAAATGTTATATAAGATTTGTCTTGGGTATTCCGAATACATTCCACAACCATATATAATTTGATGGCTTTCTCATTGACTGGCTTTACATTCATAGTCCTCTACCAATATGGCAGACAAATAGAGTGAAGCACTAACTACCATGGACAAACAAAATGGCATACTCACAATTTCTGTCCTATTTCACTCTCCACCTTTCTACGTTCCTACAAGGAAAGGAGGGTAGGATTTGGTTGAAGACGTTTGTCCCTAGCAACATATATAGGGGCTTATTTGTAAGGCTGAGTGACCGCCCAGTTTTCACCCCCTTAGACACCTCTTCCCCAGAGCTAAACAACCTAAACACGTTCTGCGCATTTCTCTGCGTCATATTTCTGAACAGCTGAAATAAAAAACCCACAGCGATTTGAAAGAACATTTCAAAAATATATATATTTTGTAGCCTAATTTGTTTGGTTGTTTAGCGATCGGGAAGAGGCGTCAAGAGAATTCCGCCATGCAGCCACTCCGTATTTGTAAAGGGGCGACTTTGAGGGCTGTAATATAGGGGAAGGGCAGACACGTCCAGTACAGTGACATCTGCAGCGTGCTAGAAATGCAATGAGGCTCAGATTGAAGTTAATAACAGCCAAACCTTAGTCAAACCCCTCAGATTATGGACGCGCATTTTCTTATACATTACTTTCTGTGTGTGCATCGCACAAGGCGATGGTGCCTGTTGCATCAGCAGTTTGTCGTACTGTAAGGGGTGTGTGTGTTTGCATTCAGACTCTCGTCACAGGCGGTAGGTACTGTAGCTGGTCTCTGGTGTAGTGGGATCAGGGTCACTTATCCACAGCTCCAGGGAGCGGCTCAGCCTCAGCCTGACAACACTCACACATCTCCTCCTTCTGCCCAGACTGACACTCACAAAATGAGTTTCTCCATATCCAACATCAGAAAAGGCTAGTATAAAAAAATATACCACTTGTTTTTAATCCTTAAGGAGTCTACTGACACAGCCGTGAATCAAATCTAAGTAACATAAAAAATCCCGATCAAAATCCATTAGTTCAAGCTAGAGCTATCAGGTTTTTTGCAGGGCTGCGTCTCAATCCACTGTATCCACCTATGTCGGCCTTCTGCATCTGCAGAAGATGGCCGAGCTGTAGCCTTGTTTGTCAGACCATGAGGAATCTCACAAAAACCTATGTAGCGTCCGAACGGTTTGGCCAACAAACTATTATTCCACTCTATGGAAAGGGGAGACTCTCACAAGTGTCGTCTGAAGGTAACCCATACAAAAAGGAATGGAAGAAAGAAGGTAGTTGTGCCAACAAAAATAAGGGATCAAATGTGTTCAGAAAAACTTTAATATTTCCTGAGCTTTCTCATATCTCCTAGATATAGGACATAGTCAAAAAAATAAATCATAAGGTTTTGAACTGTGTCTTTTTTTACCATTTATGAACCTGTTACTCAACGTGTTTATATGGGCTATAGTAGAAAAGGCCAAATTCTATATTTTATCAAATCCTGTATTTTTATTTTTGGGGGATCCCTAAAGGGGTCGTAAAATTACAAATCAAATAGCTACTGACCATCTTAAAACAGTTCCATGTTACCTTAGTACCCCACCGCCCCTATGACTTAAGCCACTCACCAATGACTCAGTGGAATCTGTTGTCAGGGAAACCCATTTCTCCTCCAGAGGCGAGGCCATAAGGCTTGCATCATTGAGTCTATTCTGACTGGTCAGCCTGAGCCACATGTCAAACATCTGCTGCATGTCCCTCACTGTGGACGGGAGGGGACAGGGATTAGCGTTGCAAACAAATACACTGTATTTGTTTGGCCATGACACACGCAAAAAGAGGAAAAGCAACAGAAAGACAGAATCTTACAGCTGTTGTTCTTCATGTACGTCCAGACGTCCCTTTCTTCCAGAATGTGGGCAAAGGAACAGTTCCCGATGTCAGTGGCACTTCTTCTGCTTCATCACATGGACACACATCTAGGGAGACTGCTTTATTATTACACTGTCTGTCCTGATTGTATACTTTCCTGTGATTTTATTTGACAATCCTTATAATCGGATGTCAAAACACAATTGAAACGGATGCTGACATACTGGCCCTTCTTTACAGAAACCCCTTTCCTTCACAAGTAGTAGCACGACAAATAGCTAACCTACCGTGGAACAAAGGCCAAGCTGCCTATAGGTGTAAAGACGAGAAGAGGAGAGCTGTAAACAACATCAGCTGTATTCAGCATGTGAGAGGTCTGCTGGAAATGACTGCCTGATTGGAGAGATTAAAACAGACCCCGAGGGGAGGGAGGGATGGAGAAAATTAGTAGAGAGGGGTGACTCAGTTCATACTTATGTGGGTGTGACTGTGTATGAGAGAGGGGAAGGGCGAAAAGAGTGAGTGATGGAGGGATAGAGAAGGGGGAGGGACTTACGTCATACTGCTGTGGGTATGCACGGGAGAAGAGGCCGCACAACGACCCACTTCTTCTTCTCCAAAGACTTTACCAGCAATACCCAACGCTCCTTATTCCAGCTGGAGAAAGGGGGAAAGGGGAAGACAGAGATGAGGAAGAGAGATGAGAGATGGGCGGGAGAAAGAGAAAGAAAAGAACATGACTATGGACTACAATCATAAAGTTAGTGAAATTGACCATTCAGAACAAGGTATTTTGCATTTCTATAGAGTTAATCCTTTAATGGGCCTATTCCTTTAACATTCCTTTTATCCTATGAATTATCAGTTCAGGCCTGGTCATGAAACAGATGGTAGCCCCTGCAGCCTCATATTGACACGAGAACTTCAGCACTTACCATGAGTGCAGATCTCAGTTTGATATGGTCTCTCACCTGTCGTGCAGTACTTGAGGGCCTTGTCTGGTTCGTGGACCTGTCCATCACTCTGGCCACAGACAAACTTCATCTTCAGGTTTAACCCCCTGCCATCCCCTCCACCCCTGAGGTTGTCTCCCACTCCCCCTATTCCCCCCCACCACAGCTCTGGTGTGTGACGTGCACAGGCTGAGAGCATGAGTGAGAGAGATCTTGTAAATCAGGCCCTTAAAAACAATAACGCAAATGGTGTATTGTATTAGGAGACAAGGACATCGTGCCCATCTCATGCTCACCTTCTGTTTCTGAGCATTTTGCTCTAGCCTGTACCAGAGCCTCTTGGACTTCTGTACCATCTCTTCATGGGTGATACCTGGGAGAGAGAGGGAAGTTAATAAAGACACACAAAGTAACAGATGATAGCGTGAACTTTGGTTATTTTGCTGGAATCCTTGATAGAGTGTGTCTGTGTGTGCAGCCATGCTTGCAAACACATGAGTACTTCTGTACCGGTGTCCTGCTGCAGCACCTAGCACTTGAGTTCTATGACGGAGTGGGCAAAGGAGCAGCTGTCCTCGCGCTGGCAGCCGTAACGCACCTCGTGGCGACATGTCAAACTGGCAGAGGGGGTGCAGCGGGCGCACCTTACTGTGGCGCACGTTGGCAGAACACACCACATGCACTAGGCACCTGAGAAAACAGGGATGAGATAGAGGGGGAAGAGATGGAGGAGGAGAGAGAAGGAGAGGGCAGAAGGGGACAGGGTGCAAATAGCTGACTTGAATATTGTCTGAGGGAAATTGGATTTAGAATCCATTATACCAAGACAAAGTGCTTATTTGGATCTGATACAATGAAGGACAGAGAGAGGATGACGGAAACGTACAGAAAGGTCTAGGAGACTCACTTATCATCAAAGGGATGCCGGGCAGTGAGGTTTGAGCAGACAGCCAAGTTCTCTTTGCTGCACTTGCTGATGATGGGAGGCTTACTGTCAAAACAGTCTTGCAGAGGGAGAGAGAGCGAAACGGAGTGTGTGTGTACATACAGAATACTGCAAAGTTCACCATGTGGAGGTCTATGTGCATCACACCCTACCTCACAGAGGAACATGAACATGCCCATGTGCTGCTGCAGCAGGAGTGTGACGCTGAGTGCCCGTCTCTCGGTGCTGCCCAGTGGGTCAAACAGCAGCTCCCTTCTCAGAGCCCCCTTCCTCTCCTGGGTCCACAGGTATATTTCCTCCTGGCAGTAGGCAAACGTGCAGTTCTCCCCATACTGGCATTCCTGGCGCTCCTGGACCTCTTCAGGGAGACAGAGGAGGAGCAGGAAAGAGGTATGAGGTAGAGAGTACATAATATTTACTATCACTGATGGAAAATTCTGTTTAAGCAACATTAAAACTACTGCCAGCACTTCGGTGCTTATTTGAGTAAGAGAACATGCATGTGCTGGTGACACTGTCTCTGATTTATTTAGAATTCAAGGCACACTTCACCAGCATGGCTACCACAGCATTCTGCAGCGTACGCCATCCCATCTGGTTTGCGTTTAGTGGGACTATCATTTGTTTTTCAACAGAACAATGACCAAAAACACACCTCCAGGCTGTGTAAGGGCTATTTGACCAAGAAGGAGAGTGATGGAGTGCTGCATCAGATGACCTGGTCTCCACAATCACCCGACCTCAACACAAACCAATTGAGATGGTTTGTAATGAGTTGGACGGCAGAGTGAAGCAGCCAACAAGTGCTCAGCATGTGGGAACTCCTTCAAGTCTGTTGGAAAAGCATTCCAGGTGAAGCTGGTTGAGAGAATGCCAAGAGTGTGCAAAACTGTCATCAAGGCAAAGGATGGCTATAGAAAGGGTGGCTATAGAAAATATATTTTGATTTGTTTAACACTTTTTCGGTTACTACATGATTCCATGTGTGTTATTTCATAGTTTTGATGTCTTCACTATTATTCTACAATGTAGAAAATAGTAAAAATAAAGAAAAATCCTGCAATGAGTAGGTGTTCTAAAACTTTTGAGGCCAGTACTGTACGTACCTTTGCAAAACACAAAGGCCCCCAGGAAGTTATTTTGGTGGCGTGGGGTCTTCTTTGTTCTTGAAGCGAGACAGCAGCAGGTCCCTCTTACAGCGGTGAGCCGCCGTCCATATCCCACAAAGCCCAATTTTTCAGTTTTTGATTTGTTAAAAAAGTTTGAAATATCCAATAAATGTCATTCCACTTCATGATTGTGTCCCACTTGTTGTTGATTCTTCACAAAAAAAATACAGTTTTATATCTTTATGTTTGAAGCCTGAAATGTGGCAAAAGGTCGCAAAGTTCAAGGGGGCCGAATACTTTCGCAAGGCACTGTATTATTCTAGATCTCCTTCTAGACCAGAAATGCATAGCTCTGTGCTCCATGTAAGGTACTTCAGTGGTGGAAGTTAAACTACTAAAATGTGCAACCCGTCAGGCAGTAGTGGAAAAAGTATGCAAATGTCATACTTGAGTAAAAGTAGATACCTTAATAGAAAATGATTCAAGTAAAAGTCACTCATTAAAATACTACTTGAGTAAAAGTCTAAAAGTATTTGGTTTAAAATATACTTAAGTATCAAAAGTAAATGCAATTGCTAAAATATACTTAAGTGTCAAAAGTAAAAGTTAATTTCTAATTCCTTATATTATGCAAACTAGACGGCATATTTTCTTGTGTTTTTTATTTATTTACGGATAGCCAGGGGCACACTTCAACATTAATTTACAAAATAAGCATTTGTGTTTAGTGAGTGCGCCAGATCAGAGGCAGAAGGGATGACCAGGGATGTTTTCTTGAAAGGGGGTGAATTGGAGCATTTTCCTGTCAAAATGTAACAAATACTTTTGGGTGTCAGGGAAAATGTATGGAGTAAAAAGTACATTATTTTCTTTAGGAATAAAGTAAGTAAAAAAACAACTTACTTCAAAGTATTTTTTACTTAAGTACTTTACACCACCTCATGCAACTCCCGGAAATACTTCCTTAAATGTTCCTATATTCTACTGACGAATGTCTGTACCTCCTCTCTCTCATCAAATGTCTACTGGTCAACAGAGGGACGGTACAGCATGGTCAGCATCCTTCCTTGACGTGACCTTAGTAGCGACCCTCTCACCTCGCTGACTTTCTCGGAGATGCAGTCATCCCCCAGCAGGCTGTCCAGATCGTCGGGGATCACGCTGCACTCCTCCATGTGCTCCGACACGGGGACAGAGTAGGGCATGCGGGGCAGGCCTGTACTGGGGCTACTGGGCTCGAGGGGTCATCGCTAACAGGGATGGGTGTGGCCAGAGGGGCGGGGATACACTGGGCGTTGGATAGATCAACTGGGAGGGATAAAGAACAAAGAGGAAGATGAGATCGAGCCATGGAGAGAAGGGAATTTGAGAGACACGCTAATGACAATGTCAAATACATTTTTAAAGTTAAATGTTATGTTTTTATGGTGAACTGACATACCTGATGCAATGTCAGTCAAAGATTCTGCCCATTGGAGGACATCTAAAATAAGAGACAAGGCTTGGTTAATCAAAACATTAACCATTCACCCCTAATAAGAAAATGCCAATAACCACATTTCCACCCAGTTTTCATGCGAGTAAAGTCATACCGTATAAATAAAAATCAAGAGAGCTGTGATGGAAACAGGATGTTTTGGTAAAATGTTATAAATGAAGAAAGATCTTTTGTTCATTCGTGATCTTTTTGTGTCGGTAAAATGAAAGTGAAATGGCAGTGGAAACGCTTTTATGCAAAAATATTGATATAATAACCAAAATATAGGATTAAACTTAAAGTCACGCAATGATATGGTGTGGTCATCCCACTACGACTCGGGAAACCATGCAGTTAGGCTACAGATTAAATAAATTATGATGAACTTCACAGGGTGGTGAAAGTGCCCTTGATGCTCCTTTCCAATAAATATTGAGGCTCTTATTCTGGTGACATGATGATAGATCCAAAACGGCAGTCAAGTGTTTATTGCGCTGTCCCTGCAACATTATTTGAGCCATTTAGTTTACTTGTTTCTGACGGAAAAGTTGTTCCCGAAATCCCTAATTTGTTTAAGAAAAACATTCCACATTGCCTCAACCCTTGCACTCTTTACGTGAATCATGTAAGCATTGCATGCGACCAACAGGGCCTAACCTATAGCCGATCATAATCACATCAATAAATTGGTTATAAACTCCGAACACAGTAATGTCGACAGAAAAATGGATGCGGAGGACGTGAAAAACAAAATGTTTACTGGTTGCTCCGGAGGAAAAAGTGGAAGTCAGATCTGTGGAAGACATTTGACAGTTGTGGAAACTACTGGAGATCCAGAAAAAGGAGGGTATAGGAGCAAGTGTTGCGTGAGTTTTGTGTGTGCCAAACAGATGCTGATAGACTACAATTATTATTTTTTTTGACCATTTGGAATAGTGTAAACACTAAATGTGTAACAGAAGAATATTTATAAAGCCTTTATTACACCAGACTAAAAAACAGTTGAATGTATTTGTGAATTGTAGTTGATTTATTGTTTAGGTTAATTATTCAAAGCTCCATTTATCTAATTTTAAGGCAAAAATGCTTGATTTCATTTCGAAGCATGAATGCCTTGTATGCTGTGTGATGGCAGGAACGAATGAATGATTGATACAGTAGCCTATATATTGAAATATAAGCATAAGTAAGTTGAGGTATTAAGACTAAACAAAACAGGCTCGTAGGCCTACTGCTCGATGGTGGTTATACAAGGCTGCTATACAACTCCTAATGATAACGGCATTGTTTATTATAATGATCATAATAATAACAACAACGAGATCAAGAAAAAGAGGAGCGAGAACTGCATGCATATTATGTGTAACAAACAGGTGCTGTTAGATTACAATATTATTTTTCTGCCTGTTTGGAACAGTGCAAACAACATTAAATCAATTCTAAGCAACACCAGTCTGTTGTAGCGAAGAAAAAAAATAAAGGCTTAATTACAGCATGGAAAAGACTAAAAACAGCCAAATCTGTGAAATTGTTTTATATGACATTTTACCGTTCCATGAGGCTTGTTGCTCACGGAAAACAGTAGGCTATTAAACAAACAGTCAAACAGGCAACAGAAGCAGGATCTGTCTTATTTCTGTAGATATATATGGATGATTTATAAAGCCAGGCACATTTAACAGTTACGCTATTGATTATAGACCTAAATAAGTTGTGGTTTGCCCTCTCCTCAATTTTCTTAGACATTTAGGCTAAGCCCTATTCACATGGGACAAGTATTATTTGAGAATGTTGGTTATGTAATAATTACCCCAGAATGTCCGTTATTCCAGAGGACGATTCGGACTGGATTCGTTTTTTCCCCAAACTGCCAGTAATTCCTAATACTTTCTCAATAAATATTGACAGTTGACGGAAGCATGGAGGTTCTTCTAGGCGTGAAGATATTTCAACAAGTCCAGGCGCTAACAGGGCTACACTGTCAACTCGAGCTCGATTCCAAAGTTTCTAAACCATACCAAACCATCTCTGGAATACAGTGTATTCGGAAAGTATTCAGACCCCTTGACTTTATCCACATTTTGTTACGTTACAGCCTTATTCTAAAGTGGATTAAATTGTTATTTCACCCTCATCAATCTACACACAACACCCCATAATGACGAAGTAAAAATATATGTTTTTAAACATTTCTGCAAAAAAACATCACATTTACGTAAGTATTCAGACCCTTTACTCAGTACTTAGTTGAAGCACCTTTAGCAGCGATTACAGGCTCAAGTCTTCTTGGGTATGAAGCTAAAACCTTGGCACACCTGTATTTGGGGAGTTTCTCCCATTCTTCACTCCAGATCCTCTCAAACTCTGTCAGGTTGAATGGGAGCTTTGCAACACATATATTTTCTGGTCTCTCCAGAGATGTTAGATCGGGTTCAAGTCCCGGCTCTGGCTGGGCCACTCAAGGACATTCAGAGACTTGTCCCAAAGCCACTCCTGCATTGTCTTGGCTGTGTGCTTAGGGTTGTTGTCCTGTTGGAAGGTGAACCTTCGGCCTAGTCTGAGGTCCTGTGCGCTCTGGAACAGGTTTTCATCAAGGATCTCTGTACTTCATTACGTTCTTCTTTCCCTCGTTCCTGACTAGTCTCCCAGTCCCTGCCGCTGAAAAACACCATAGGGATTAGAGGTCGACCGATTAATCAGAATGGCCGATTAATTAGGGCCGATGTCAAGTTTTCATAACAATCGGAAATCTGTATTTTTGGACACCGATTTGTCAGATTAAAAACATTTTTTTACACCATTTCATCTTTATTTAACTAGGCAAGTCAGTTAAGAACACATTCTTATTTTCAACGACGGCCTAAACGGTGGGTTAACTGCCTCGTTAAGGGGCAGAACGACAAATGTTCACCTTGTCAGCTCAGGGGATTCAATCTTGCAACCTTACAGTTAACTAGTCCAACGCTCTAACCACCTGCCTCTCATTGCACTCCACGAGGAGACTGCCTGTTACGCGAATGCAGTAAGCCAAGGTAAGTTGCTAGCTAGCATTAAACTTATCTTATAAAAAACAATCAATCAATCATAATCACTAGTTAACTACACATGGTTGATGATATTACTAGTTTATCTAGAGTGTCCTGCATTGCATACAATCAATACGGTGCGTATCGTTGCTCTAATGTGTACATAACCATGAACATCAATGCCTTTCTTAAAATCAATACACAGAAGTATATATTTTTAAACCTGCATATTTGGCTAAAAGAAATCCAGATTAGCAGGCAATATTAACCAGCTGAAATTGTGTCACTTCTCTTGCGTTCATTGCACGCAGAGGTCAGTGTATATGCAACAGTTTGGGCCGCCTAATTTTCCAGAATTTTACGTAATTATGACATAACAGTGAAGGTTGTGCAATGTAACAGGAATATTTAGACTAATGGATGCCACCCCTTAGATAAAATACGGAACGGTTCCGTATTTCACTGAAAGAATAAACGTCTTGTTTTCGAGATGATAGTTTCCATATTCTACCATATTAATGACATAAGGCTCGTATTTCTGTGTGTTATTATGTTATAACTAAGTCTATGATTTGATAGAGCAGTCTGACTGAGCGGTGGTAGGCAGCAGCAGGCTCGTAAGCATTCATTTAAACAGCACTTTCGTCCGTTTTGCCAGCAGCTCTTCGTTGTGCGTCAAGCATTGCGCTGTTTATGACTTCAAGCCTATTAACTCCCGAGATTAGGCTTGTGTAACCGATGTGATATGGCTAGCTAGTTAGCGGGGTACGAGCTAATAGCGTTTCAAACGTCACTCGCTCTGAGACTTGGAGTGGTTGTTCCCCTTGCTCTGCATGGGTAACTCTGCTTCGAGGGTGGCTGTTGTCGTTGTGTTCCAGGTTCGAGCCCAGGGAGGAGCGAGGAGAGGGACAGAAGCTATACTGTTACACTGGAAATACTAAAGTGCCTTTAAGAACATCCAATAGTCAAAGGTTAATGAAATACAAATGGTATAGAGAGAAATAGTCCTATAATTCCTATAATAACTACAACCTAAAACTTCTTACCTGGGAATATTGAAGACTCATGTTAAAAGGAACCACCGGCTTTCATATGTTCTCATGTTCTGAGCAAGGAACTTAAACGTTAGCTTTCTTACATAGCACATATTGCACTTTTACTTTCTTCTCCAAAACTTTGTTTTTGCATTATTTAAACCAAATTGAACATCTTTCATTATTTGAGGCTAAATTGATTTTATTGATGTATTATATTAAGTTAAAATAAGTGTTCATTCAGTATTGTTGTAATTGTCGTCATTATTACAAATAAAAAAATAAAAAATTGGCATCGGCTTTTTTTTGGGGTCCTCCAATTAATCGGTATCGCCGTTGAAAAATCATAATCGGTCAACCTCGAATAGGGATGGTGCCAGGTTTTCTCCAGATGTGACGCTTGGCATTCAGGCCAAAGAGTTCAATCACGGTCAGATTTATGAAGAAAATGTTTTATTTAATACATTTTAGAGTAAGGCTGTAACGTAACAAAATGTTGAAATATTCAAGGGGTCTGAATACTTTCCGAATGCACTGTACCTGTCCTGGCATTTTGATATTTGAGTGGGTAGAGTCAGAGGTAACGAAACTTATCTGAGGGCTTATGTAGGCCTTACGGACCATCAGGCCTAGTTATTTAGCCAGGTCCTGGGCCAGTTCACCCACCTGCCTGTCCTGTATGAGAAATAAAGTACATCCCATAAACAATAAGTTCAAATTAAATGTTTTATTCTAAAGAAATGCGAGTAACTAAAAGCATGTCGTAGAATAAATTAGATTCATCATTTTTATTGAACTATGGTTCCGGTGCTCGTGTGCCCTGTGGCCTTGACTTACAGTGCCTTGCGAAAGTATTCGGCCCCCTTTACTTTCAGTGCAGCAAACTCTCTCCAGAAGTTCAGTGAGGATCTCTGAATGATCCAATGTTGACCTAAATGACTAATGATGATAAATACAATGCACCTGTGCGTAATCAAGTCTCCGTATAAATGCACCTGCACTGTGATAGTCTCAGAGGTCCGTTAAAAGTGCAGAGAGCATCATGAAGAACAAGGAACACACCAGGCAGGTCCGAGATACTGTTGTGAAGAAGTTTAAAGCCGGATTTGGATACAAAAAGATTTCCCAAGCTTTAAACATCCCAAGGAGCACTGTGCAAGCGATAATATTGAAATGGAAGGAGTATCAGACCACTGCAAATCTACCAAGACCTGGCCGTCCCTCTAAACTTTCAGCTCATACAAGGAGAAGACTGATCAGAGATGCAGCCAAGAGGCCCATGATCACTCTGGATGAACTGCAGAGATCTACAGCTGAGGTGGGAGACTCTGTCCATAGGACAACAATCAGTCGTATATTGCACAAATCTGGCCTTTATGGAAGAGTGGCAAGAAGAAAGACATTTCTTAAAGATATACATAAAATGTGTCGTTTAAAGTTTGCCACAAGCCACCTGGGAGACACACCAAACATGTGGAAGAAGGTGCTCTGGTCAGATGAAACCAAAATTGAACTTTTTGGCAACAATGCAAAACGTTATGTTTGGCGTAAAAGCAACACACCATCCCCACTGTCAAACATGGTGGTGGCAGCATCATGGTTTGGGCCTGCTTTTCTTCAGCAGGGACAGGGAAGATGGTTAAAATTGATGGGAAGATGGATGGAGCCAAATACAGGACCATTCTGGAAGAAAACCTGATGGAGTCTGCAAAAGACCTGAGACTGGGACGGAGATTTGTCTTCCAACAAGACAATGATCCAAAACATAAAGCAAAATCTACAATGGAATGGTTCAAAAATAAACATATCCAGGTGTTAGAATGGCCAAGTCAAAGTCCAGACCTGAATCCAATCGAGAATCTGTGGAAAGAACTGAAAACTGCTGTTCACAAATGCTCTCCATCCAACCTCACTGAGCTTGAGCTGTTTTGCAAGGAGGAATGGGAAAAATGTTCAGTCTCTCGATGTGCAAAACAAAAACTGATAGAGACATACCCCAAGCAACTTACAGCTGTAATCACAGCAAAAGGTGGCGCTACAAAGTATTAACTTAAGGGGGCTGAATAATTTTGCACGCCCAATTTTTCAGTTTTCGATTTGTTAAAAAAGTTTGAAATATCCAATAAATGTCGTTCCACTTCATGATTGTGTCCCACTTGTTGTTGATTCTTCACAAAAAAATAGAGTTTTATATCTTTATGTTTGAAGCCTGAAAGGTGGCAAAAGGTCGCAAAGTTCAAGGGGGCCGAATACTTTCGCAAGGCACTGTACATGTGGGGCAGTGAGAAGGCATCCAGTGCCACACCCATAGGCCTCCCGGAGTCGGCCCAGCTCCCTTAGAGAGCTTTTCTGTAGAGCGCCCTGCGACTTGGCTGCTTTTCCTTCACTCTGTGGTCCAACTCATCCCAAACCATCTCAATTGGGTTGAGGTCAGGTGATTGTGGTGGCCAGGTCATCTGATGCAGCACTCGATCACTCTCCTTGGTCAAATATCCCTTACACAGCCTGGAGGTGTGTTTTGGGTCACTGACCTGTTGAAAACCTAATGATAGTCCCACTAAGTGCAAACCAGATGGGATGGTGTATCTCTGCAGAACGCTGTGGTAGCCATGCTGGGTGAGTGTGCCTTGAATTCTAAATCAATCACAGACAGCGTCACCACAAAGCACCCCCACACCATCTCCTCCATGCTTCACGGTGGGAACCACACATTCGGAGATCATTCGTTCACCTACTCCGCGTCTCACAAAGACACAGTGGTTGGAACCAAAAAATCTCAAATTTGGACTCATCAGGCAAAAGGACAGATTTTCACCCGTCTAATGTTCAATGCTCATCTTTCTTGGCCCAAGCAAGTCCCTTCTTTTTATTGATGTCCTTTAGTAGTGGATTCTTTGCAGCAATTTGACCTTGAAGGCCTGATTCACGCAGTCTCCTCTGAACAGTTGATGTTGAGATGTGTCTGTTACTTGAACTCTGTGAAGCATTTATTTGGGCTGCAATCAGAGGTGCAGTTAACTCTGACGAACTTATCCTCTTCCTTTCCAGTGGCAGTCCTCATGTGAGCCAGTTTCATCATAGCACTTGATGGTTTTTGCGACTGCACTTGAAGAAACTTTCAAAGTTTATGACATTTTCTGTATTGACTGACCTTCATGTCTTAAAGTAATGATGGACTGTCGTTTCTCTTTGCTTATTTGAGCTGTTCTAGCCAAATAGGGCTATCTTCTGTATACCACCCCTACCTTGTCACAACACAACTGCTCAAATGCATTAAGGAGGAAAGAAATTCCACAAGTGAACTTTTAACAAGGCAAACCTGTTAATTGAAATGAAGCTGTTTGAGAGAATGCCAAGCGTGTGCAAAGCTGTCATCAAGGCAAAGGGTGGCTACTTTGAAGAATCTAACATATAAAATAAATTTTTCCCGTTATCCACCCAGTCGCTTTAGCTTGTAACTAACGTTGGTTTCTCTTTGGTTTGTTTACTTACGTCTGATCTTCAACCAGCAGTGACACTACTTTAATATATATATATATATATATATAACAAGCCGTTAAATATATAAAATACATAAGAGTAGCTAGCTATATCAGCTGGCAATTCAGTTTACAGAACATATTCTTGATTAACGTTATTTATGGAGAGCCCATTTGCCTGCATCAAGGGACAGCATCGTAACACCGGGGCTAACTAGGTAGTTAGCTGGCTGGGTCAGTTCAAAATAACAGTGACAACTGAATAACAGATATACAGCTTCATAACTGTGATTTTGTAAATTTGTAAGGTAGCTAAACTGACTGGACATTAACGTGCTAACTAAAGTTAGCTACTCACCGAAAACAACACCCCGCCCGACCTTGTTCTTCTCCAAAAACTGTTATCTAAATAACTTATAGAATATTAATCCTCCAGACACATATTTGTCCAGGGTAAATGGTTGTTGAATCTGGACGGAACATGTGAGAGTTTTTACCCCAAATTCTACACAGTTCTTCCCCAATGAAGTTGCGCTCAAATCAAGAGATGAGACGCTTGGTCCTGTAGAACTGCGGGTTGGTTGAGAGTGGCTATTTTCAATGTGACCACTAGGTGGCAGTTGTATTGACGAGCAAGCAGAGTCAGAGTTAACAAGAGTTTGTAAATACATGTTTATCATGTTCATAAATTCCTTTTTGATTGTTGAACACATTTTGAAAAAACCTGTGGGAAAAGTATTGATATTACACAAAAAGAGATGATGTATGCTGGTTGTTGGAAGCTGTTTACCAGGGCGGAGGAACCAGGGTCTTGCTCTGTACCTGTTTTACTGAGCTTCCTTCAGAAACAATTGGACTCAGGTCGCTCTGCCTCAACCTTGAAGGTGTATGCCTCAGCCATATCGTCTAACCATTTACTGCATCCCCCCGGGCTAGTATTGGAGGCTTTGACAAAATCTTATTTTGAGCATTCGGAGGAGGCGGACATAAAATGGTTCTCGGAAATTGCTTTCCTCTTGGCTATTTCATCAGCAAAACGTGTAAATTAACTCCACGTGCTCTCTATGAGCCCTATCTGCATACGCTGGAAGACAGGCGACCTTGGCGTGACTTGATGGCCCAACCAGCCTTTTTGCCTAAGGTTTTATCACTCCTTGACATCAATCAAGCCATCAAACTGGCAGCCTTACTGCCCCCTCCTTTCCAGAATGTGGTGGAGCGAACAAATCTTCTGCCATTTTTCCAGTGGCACTAGTGCATTAATCAGAGATTAGTAGTGCTATTCCTCGTGACCTTGTTGGTACTGTATGATTCATCCAAAGATTAAACCGCAGTGACAGTGTGAAGTAACTATGGGTCAACAAAGACCGTCAGTACTTTCCTGTCACTCGGAATCTTTAGGGCAAGAAGCAGTGTTGCCAACTCCTCAGTAAGGAAAGTAGCTATTGGCTGTCCTAAAAGTCGCTAAATGACATCATCACCTAATTTGCATAACTGTGCATGTAATTGTGATGGATGCTGTAGGAGAGAGGAATAACGTCGTGGGAGAGACAAAAGGTGAGTAAAAAACACCCTAAATATGTTTAGAACTACAAATGAACTTTCTTCTGTCGATTTTTTTTATTTTTTATGTCACAATTCCAACCCTCCTCCTTTATCCGGGCTTGGGACCGGCAAGCGTGACCCAAAAGAGACACTCTGGAGGAGTTACATAGTTTTAAAATATATTTTATTTTTCTTAATTTGGTTTGGTTTTCAACCTTCAACCACTTAGGAGCCTACAACAAGTCACAGTAAAACATGAACATTTTTAACCATAACATAAAAATAAAAAAATTGTATACAATCTAAATGGACCAAAAAGAGAAAATAGAAAACTGTCAATGGCAATGTGAGAAAATTATGGTAACTAGTCTGGCCCTAATTCAGGTTAATAGTTTTTTTTCTTCCAGATCCCCCTCCACACACGCACAGGCTGTGCTGGCTCACAGAAAGAGTGGGTGTTCGTCATTTTGTTAAAGGCTCTCTATGGCAGGTTCAGCAACTGGGGGAGCTGACTTAAATGAGTAAGC
Organism: Oncorhynchus mykiss; assembly: GCF_057628025.1. NCBI lineage: Eukaryota > Metazoa > Chordata > Actinopteri > Salmoniformes > Salmonidae > Oncorhynchus > Oncorhynchus mykiss. The sequence continues at coordinate 25,796,254 of NC_143041.1, read as the reverse complement.
AGCTGATGTGCCAAAAAGCTGCAAAACATTATCAGGCAGCTGGTGCTCATAGCAAGCCTCACCAGACAGCTTCAGTCCATATCGAATGTACAGGATGGAATTAAGGGTCTGCAAGGACATCCAATTTCTACCACACTCATTTGGCTGAATACTCTCTCGACTTCAGCATTCGAGTGTGGCAAGGACAACACAGACACAGCAGCAATGGCAAGTTCTTGAAACGGGTTGATATCAGCTGCATCTCTGAACTTCAAAATCTCACTCCAGAAGCCCAGTGTGTTTTTGGTCTCATTTCATTTGCTAAGCTGGATGGCACGCCATTGCTGGACAATCTTGTCTATCTCTGCAGGGGAGTAGCCAAGGAGCTTGGCTCTTTTTCTCTATTCCTCCAGGGATCTTATTGTGCTTTAGAGTTTCCTCCACATTGAAAACTGACATGTACTGCAATGCTTCGATGTTGTCTGGCAGTCGCACTCTCAACTCATTAGTGAGGGAGATGGTGAAGGCAACACACCGCTTCGATGTTGTCCGGCAGTCTCACTCTCAACTCATTAGTGAGGGAGATGGTGAAGGCAACACACCGCTTCGATGTTGTCCGGCAGTCTCACTCTCAACTCATTAGTGAGGGAGATGGTGAAGGCTACACACCGCTTCGATGTTATCTGGCAGTCTCACCCTCAACTCATTAGTGAGGGAGATGGTGAAGGCTACACACCGCTTCGATGTTGTCTGGCAGTCTCACTCAACTCATTAGTGAGGGAGATGGTGAAGGCTACACACCGCTTCGATGTTGTCTGGCAGTCTCACTCTCAACTCATTAGTGAGGGAGATGGTGAAGGCTACACACCGCTTCGATGTTGTCTGGCAGTCGCACTCTCAACTCATTAGTGAGGGAGATGGTGAAGGCTACACACCGTTTCGATGTTGTCTGGCAGTCTCACTCTCAACTCATTAGTGAGGGAGATGGTGAAGGCTACACACCGCTTCGATGTTGTCTGGCAGTCTCACCCTCAACTCATTAGTGAGGGAAATGGTGAAGGCTACACACCGCTTCGATGTTGTCTGGCAGTCTCACCCTCAACTCATTAGTGAGGGAGATGGTGAAGGCTACACACCGCTTCGATGTTGTCTGGCAGTCTCACTCAACTCATTAGTGAGGGAGATGGTGAAGGCTACACACCGCTTCGATGTTGTCTGGCAGTCTCACTCTCAACTCATTAGTGAGGGAGATGGTGAAGGCTACACACCGCTTCGATGTTGTCTGGTAGTCTCACTCTCAACTCATTAGTGAGGGAGATGGTGACGGCTACACACCGCTTCGATGTTGTCCGGCAGTCTCACCCTCAACTCATTAGTGAGGGAGATGGTGACGGCTACACACCACTTCGATGTTGTCCGGCAGTCTCACCCTCAACTCATTAGTGAGGGAGATGGTGAAGGCAACACACCGCTTCGATGTTGTCCGGCAGTCTCACTCTCAACTCATTAGTGAGGGAGATGGTGAAGGCAACACACCGCTTCGATGTTGTCCGGCAGTCTCACTCTCAACTCATTAGTGAGGGAGATGGTGAAGGCTACACACCGCTTCGATGTTGTCTGGCAGTCTCACCCTCAACTCATTAGTGAGGGAGATGGTGAAGGCTACACACCGCTTCGATGTTGTCTGGCAGTCTCACTCAACTCATTAGTGAGGGAGATGGTGAAGGCTACACACCGCTTCGATGTTGTCTGGCAGTCTCACTCAACTCATTAGTGAGGGAGATGGTGAAGGCTACACACTGCTTCGATGTTGTCTGGCAGTCGCACTCTCAACTCATTAGTGAGGGAGATGGTGAAGGCTACACACCGTTTCGATGTTGTCTGGCAGTCTCACTCTCAACTCATTAGTGAGGGAGATGGTGAAGGCTACACACCGCTTCGATGTTGTCTGGCAGTCTCACCCTCAACTCATTAGTGAGGGAAATGGTGAAGGCTACACACCGCTTCGATGTTGTCTGGCAGTCTCACCCTCAACTCATTAGTGAGGGAGATGGTGAAGGCTACACACCGCTTCGATGTTGTCTGGCAGTCTCACTCAACTCATTAGTGAGGGAGATGGTGAAGGCTACACACCGCTTCGATGTTGTCTGGCAGTCTCACCCTCAACTCATTAGTGAGGGAGATGGTGAAGGCTACACACCGCTTCGATGTTGTCTGGCAGTCTCACTCTCAACTCATTAGTGAGGGAGATGGTGAAGGCTACACACCGCTTCGATGTTGTCTGGTAGTCTCACTCTCAACTCATTAGTGAGGGAGATGGTGAAGGCTACACACCGCTTCGATGTTGTCTGGCAGTCTCACCCTCAACTCATTAGTGAGGGAGATGGTGACGGCTACACACCGCTTCGATGTTGTCCGGCAGTCTCACCCTCAACTCATTAGTGAGGGAGATGGTGAAGGCAACACACCGCTTTCGGACATTGTTTTCATCCTCAGGCGCAAGGTGGAGCTCAGCTGCCTTTGACTCAAAGAGGTAACCAAGGTACGGTTTGGGACTGATGTATCCATCTATTGGCCCTTTGAGTACATCAATATTTGCCAGTGGATTCAGCACCCTGCTGCTGCTCACAGACTTGATCAGACTAACCAAGCTGTCAAGTAGCTTAAGAGGATCTACTTGCTCTCCCTCAAAAGCCTTGATGGCCAACTGTACCTCACCCAGCACTGACTTCAGAAAAATGCAGCCTAAGCTCCTCCCACTGGTCCAAAATGCGTAAAACCACAGGTTCAATGGAGAGCCAACGTGTGGCACACACCTTGGTATTCTGTAAAGGTTTCTTCCCACAGTTGATGGTCTCATATATGGCCTTGTAGGCCTCCCTGCGCTTTGGAGACACTGAAAACCAGTTTTAGTCTCTCGTACCAAGTACTCCTCACTACGGGGGTGGTGTCATTGGAAGCATGACTTACAGCAAGCGGCAGAGAGTGGCACACAGCGAATAAGAACCAGATATTTGAGGCCATACTCCTCCTTCAGCACTTTATGGACCCGATTGTTAATCCCGTCATAACAGAGGCATTGTCAGTCCCTCTCCCCAGGAGTTTCTCTTTTTTAAGACAACACTTCGAGGAAAGCCACAACAGCACGGGCTATAGATTTGACATCTTCTCCCTCCAACTCAACAAGCCCCAGAAATGTTGATACAATTGTCTGCTTGGTGTCACTAAAGTACCTTATCACAACCCCCAGGTACTTAGAAACACTTACATCCGTGGACCCATCGAGGAGGAGGCTGAAACGCTGGTCACCCACATCTGCGACCAACTTTTTCAGAAAGTATGGTGCTAGAACACCATTAATCATTTCTGTTTTGAAGTGGGTAGCAGCAGTGGAGTCTGAGAAAGCAGCTCTACATGCTTCTCCAATGTGATCACATGCCAGCATGGAAGTGTTCAGCAATAGCTAATGCCATGGTGGCCTCAGCCTTTTTTGCAGAGTCAATGTTTTTAACCATAAATGGCAGCTTGTTTTGAGTGGAACTGTTATAAGGCTTTGCCTTTTCAGTATGTTTTTGAGTTGTCATGTTTTTTTACATCACTAAGTTTGGCGTAGAAATCCGCCTTACAATACAGGCAGTATGCCCATGTATCATCTGCAAAAAACATCTTCAACCAGCCTTTGAATTCAGGGTTTGATTCCTACTCCTTTCTGTATTTTTGAGTGTACAGTTTAGACTGAGACATGATGAGCTAGCCAGCTAGATGTTTTGCTTATGTCACAGAGAGGCACACACACAGTGGACAAGGTGAGTAAGTGACTGAGGCTGTGTGAGTCAAATGCAGTGATTTATTTTAGACAAAGAACATTTTACATTTACATCCCTGAATGTAAGCCAGGGCGGGATCAACCAGCGGCGGCTTCCCGCATGCGCGATTCATTTGTGGTCTGGACGTGGAGGGCTGAACATCTCCTGCTCTGACTGCAGCTGGGAGAGACTGCTGCGCGAGGACTGAGTGCTTTTGGGACAGGGGTGGGGCCCACGGCAGCACCCGCTGCTCGTTGAGAAGAGTAAGAACGGTATGTGCTTTCACGTCAGAGTCTCAAAGTCTCCAATAACACCAGAGAAGGTCGCTAGATTTGACGCTAGTCAACTTTTTTTTGAAAATGTGTCGCTAGAATAGTTGCTAAATATAGTGACTAAGTTGGCAATACTGGCAAGAAGGTTCTCTGAGACCGTGTGTGTTCCGACTTACGGTTTTATATGAACCGCGGGCACATCCTCGCATGCTGTCACGTCACCAGCGTTCCTTTGTTGTTATTATTACTCGAACTGCGTGGATCGAGGGATATAATCCGCACTTTCAACCGTACTGACGGTCTTCCAGGAATTCGTAGAACCATAGTTGCAGTGCATTCGGAAAGTATTCAGACCCCTTGACTTTTTCCACGTTTTGTTACATTACAGCCTTATTCTAAAATGAATTAAATTATTTTGTTCCCTTATCTACACACAATACCCCACAATGACAAAGAGAAAACAGGTTTTTAGACATTTATGCTGATTTATTAAACTAAAAACAGAAATAACTTATTTACCTAAGTATTCAGACCATTTGCTGTGAGACTCGAAATTGAGCTCAGGTACATCCTGCTTCCATTGATCATCCTTGACATGTTTAAAAAACTTGGAGTCCACCTGTGGTAAATTCAATTTATTGGACATGATTTTGAAAGGCACACAAAATAACTTGGCACAGTTTGAAAGTACATGTCAGAGCAAAAACCAAGCCATGAGATCGAAGGAATTGTCCGTAGAGCTCCGAGATAGGATTGTGTCGAGGCACAGATCTGGGGAAGGGTACCAAGAAATTTCTGCAGCATTGAAGGTCCTCAATAATACAGTGGCCTCCATTCTTAAATGGAAGATTTGAACCACCAAGATTCTTCCTAGAGCTGGCCACCCGGCCAAACTGAGCAATCGGGGGAGAAGGGCCTTGGTCACTCAGACAGAGCTCCAGAGTTCCTCTGTGGAGATGGGAGAACCTTCCAGAAGGACAACCATCTCTGCAGCACTCCATCAATCAGGCCTTTAGGGTAGAGTGTCCAGAGAGAAGGCTCAGTAAAAGGCACATGACAGCCCGCTTGAAGTTTGCCAAAAGGCACCTAAAGGACTCTCAGACCATGCTGTGGGGGTGTTTTTCAGCGGCAGGGACTGGGAGACTAGTCAGGATCGAGGGAAAGAAGAACGGAACAAAGCACAGAGATGCCTGATGAAAACCTGCTCCAGAGCACTCAGGATCTCAGACTGGGCCGAAGGTTCACCTTCCAACAGGACAATGACCCTGAGCACACAGCCAAGACCACACAGGAGGGGCTTCAGGACAACTCTGAATGTCCTTGAGTGGCCCAGCCGGAGCACGGACTTGAGTCCAACTAACATTTCTGGGGAGACCTGAAAATAGCTGTGCAACCTGACAGAACTTGAGTGGCTCTGCAGAGAAGAATGGGAGAAACTCTGCAAATACAGGTTTGCCAAGCTTGTAGCGTCATACCCAAGACGACTCGAGGCTGCAATTGCAACTAAAGATTCTTCAACAAAGTACTGAGTAAAGGGTCTGAATACTTACATTTGAAGTCAGAAGTTTACATACACCTTAGCCAAATTCATTTAAACTGTTTTTCACAATTCCTGACATTTAATCCTAGTAAAATTCCCTTTCTTAGGTCAGTTAGGATCACCACTTTATTTTAAGAATGTAAAATGTCAGAATAATAGTAGAGTGATTAATTTCAGCATTTATTTCTTTCCTCACATTCTCAGTGGGTCAGAAGTTTACATACACTCAATTAGTATTTGGTAGCATTGCCTTTAAATTGTTTAACTTGGGTCAAACGTTTTGGGTAGCCTTCCACAAGCTTAAGCAATAAGTTGGGTGAATTTTGGCCCATTCCTCCTGACAGAGCTGGTGTAACTGACTCAGGTTTGTAGGCATCCTTGCTCGCACACGCTTTTTCAGTTCTGCCCACAAATTTTCTATAGGATTGAGGCTTTGTGATGGCCACTCCAATACCTTGACTTTGTTGTCCTTAAGCCATTTGGCCACAACTTTGGAAGTATGCTTGGGGTCATTGTCCATTTGGAAGACCCATTTGCGACCAAGCTTTAACTTCCTGACTGATGTCTTGAGATGTGCACCAGTCCATCCTGCAGCAATGCACTCGCTGTACATGATGCTGCCACCCCCGTGCTTCACGGTTGGGATGGTGTTCTTCGGCTTGCAAGAATCCCCCTTTTCCTCCAAACATAATGATGGTCATTATGGCCAAACATTTCTATTTTTGTTTAATAAGACCAAAGGACATTTCTCCAAAAAGTACGATCTTTGTCCCCATGTGCAGTTGCAAACCGTAGTCTGGCTTTTTTATGGTGGTTTTGGAGCAGTGGCTTCTTCCTTGCAGAGCGGCCTTTCAGGTCATTTCGATATAACACTCGTTTTACTGTGGATATAGATGCTTTTGTACCGGTTTCCTCCAGCATCTTCACAAGGTCCTTTGCTGTTGTTCTGGGATTGATTTACACTTTTCGCGCCAAAGTACGTTCAACTCTAGGAGACAGGATGCGTCTCCTTTTTGAGCGGTATGATGGCTGCGTGGTCCCATGGAGATTATACTTGTTCATCTATACAAACAATAGTACACATGGTACCTTCAGGCTTTAGAAATTGCTTCCAAGGATGAACCAGACTTGTAGAGGTCTACCATTTTTTTTCTGAGGTCTTGGCTGATTTCTTTTGATTTTCCGATGATGTCATCACAGAGGCACTGAGTTTGAAGGTAGGCCTTGAAATATAGTGCCTTGCGAAAGTATTCGGCCCCCTTGAACTTTGCGACCTTTTGCCACATTTCAGGCTTCAAACATAAAGATATAAAACTATTTTTTTGTGAAGAATCAACAACAAGTGGGACACAATCATGAAGTGGAACGACATTTATTGGATATTTCAAACTTTTTTAACAAATCAAAAACTGAAAAATTGGGCGTGCAAAATTATTCAGCCCCCTTAAGTTAATACTTTGTAGCGCCACCTTTTGCTGCGATTACAGCTGTAAGTCGCTTGGGGTATGTCTCTATCAGTTTTGCACATCGAGAGACTGACATTTTTTCCCATTCCTCCTTGCAAAACAGCTCGAGCTCAGTGAGGTTGGATGGAGAGCATTTGTGAACAGCAGTTTTCAGTTCTTTCCACAGATTCTCGATTGGATTCAGGTCTGGACTTTGACTTGGCCATTCTAACACCTGGATATGTTTATTTTTGAACCATTCCATTGTAGATTTTGCTTTATGTTTTGGATCATTGTCTTGTTGGAAGATAAATCTCCGTCCCGAATGGTCCTGTATTTGGCTCCATCCATCTTGCCATCAATTTTAACCATCTTCCCTGTCCCTGCTGAAGAAAAGCAGGCCCAAACCATGATGCTGCCACCACCATGTTTGACAGTGGGGAGGGTGTGTTCAGCTGTGTTGCTTTTACGCCAAACATAACATTTTGCATTGTTGCCAAAAAGTTCAATTTTGGTTTCATCTGACCAGAGCACCTTCTTCCACATGTTTGGTGTGTCTCCCAGGTGGCTTGTGGCAAACTTTAAACAACACTTTTTATGGATATCTTTAAGAAATGGCTTTCTTCTTGCCACTCTTCCATAAAGGCCAGATTTGTGCAATATACGACTGATTGTTGTCCTATGGACAGAGTCTCCCACCTCAGCTGTAGATCTCTGCAGTTCATCCAGAGTGATCATGGGCCTCTTGGCTGCATCTCTGATCAGTCTTCTCCTTGTATGAGCTGAAAGTTTAGAGGGACGGCCAGGTCTTGGTAGATTTGCAGTGGTCTGATACTCCTTCCATTTCAATATTATCGCTTGCACAGTGCTCCTTGGGATGTTTAAAGCTTGGGAAATCTTTTTGTATCCAAATCCGGCTTTAAACTTCTTCACAGCAGTATCTCGGACCTGCCTGGTGTGTTCCTTGTTCTTCATGATGCTCTCTGCGCTTTTAACGGACCTCTGAGACTATCACAGTGCAGGTGCATTTATACGGAGACTTGATTACACACAGGTGGATTGTATTTATCATCATTAGTCATTTAGTTCAACATTGGATCATTCAGAGATCCTCACTGAACTTCTGGAGAGAGTTTGCTGCACTGAAAGTAAAGGGGCTGAATAATTTTGCACGCCCAATTTTTCAGTTTTTGATTTGTTAAAAAGGTTTGAAATATCCAATAAATGTCGTTCCACTTCATGATTGTGTCCCACTTGTTGTTGATTCTTCACAAAAAAATACAGTTTTATATCTTTATGTTTGAAGCCTGAAATGTGGAAAAAGGTCGCAAAGTTCAAGGGGGGCGAATACTTTCGCAATGCACTGTAAGAATGATGGAGGCCACTGTGTTCTTGGGGACCTTCAATCTTGCAGAAATGTGTTGGTAACCTTCCCCAGACCTGTGCCACGACACAATCTGGTCTCGGAGCTCTACGTTCCTTCAACCTCATGGCTTGGTTTTTGCTCTGACATGCACTGTCAACTGTGGGACCTTATATAGACGGGTGTGTGCCTTTCCAAATCATATCCAATGTATTGAATTTACCACAGGTGGACTCCAATCACATTGTAGAAACATATCAAGGATGATCAATGGGAACAGTATGCACTTGAGCTCAATTTCAAGTCTCATAGCAAAGGGTTTGAATACTTATGTAAATAAGGTATCTGTTTTTTGTTTTTAATAAATCTTTGTCATTACGGGGTATTGTGTGTAGATTGATGAGAAAATTATAATTATCTATTTTAGAATAAGACTAACGTAACAAAATGTGGAAGAGGGGCTGAATACTTTCGCAAGGCACTGTACATCCACAGGTACACCTCCAATTTATCAAATGATGTCAGTTAGCCTATCAGAAGCTTCTAACGCCGTGACATACTTTTCTGGAACTTCTTGAAGCTGTTTAAAGTAGAGGTCGACCGATTTTATGATTTTTCAACACCAATACCAATTATTGGAGGACCAAAAAAAGCTGATACCGATGTATTTATTTAGAAATGTATTTGTTTGTAATAATGACAATTACAACAATACTGAATGAACACTTATTTTAACTTAATATAATACATCAATAAAATCAATTTAGCCTCAAATAATGAAACATGTTCAATTTGGTTTAAATAATGCAATAACAAAGTGTTGGAGAAGAAAGTAAAAGTGCAATATGTGCCATGTAAAAAAAAGCAAACGTTTAGTTCCTTGTTCAGAACATGAGAACATATGAAAGCTGGTGGTTCCTTTTAACATGAGTCTTCAATATTCCCAGGTAAGAAGTTTTAGGTTGAGGTTATTATAGGAATTATAGGACTATTTTTCTCTATACCATTTGTATTTCATTAACATTTGACTATTGGATGTTCTTATAGGCACTTTAGTATTTCCAGTGTAACAGTATAGCTTCCGTCCCTCTCCTCGCCCCGAACCAGGAACACATCGACAACAGCCACCCTCGAAGCAGCATTACCCATGCAGAGCAAGGGGAACAACTACTCCAAGTCTTGGAGCGGGTGACATTTGAAACGCTATTAGCGCGCACCCCGCTAACTAGCTAGCCATTTCACGTCGGTTACACCAGCCTAATCTTGGGAGTTGATAGGCTTGAAGTCATAAACAGAGCAATGCTTAAAGCATTGCGAAGAGCTGCTGGCAAACACACAAGTGCTGTTTGAATGAATGCTTACGAGATTGCTGCTGCCTACCATCCCTCAGTAAAACTGCTCTATCAAATCATAGACTTAATTATAACATAACACATAAATACGAGCCTTAGGTCATTAATATGGTGAACCGTCCCGTATTTTATCTAACGGGTGGCATCCATAAGTCTAAATATTGCTGTTACATTGCACAACCTTCAATGTCATAATTACGTAAAATTCTGGCAAATTAGTTTGCAATGAGCCAGGCAGCCCAGACTGTTGCACATACCCTGACTCTGCGTGCAATGAATGTAAGAGAAGTGACAATTTCCCTAGTTTGATATTGCCTGCTAACATGAATTTCTTTTAACTAAATATGCAGGTTTAAAAATATATACTTCTGTGTATTGATTTTAAGAAAGGCCTTGATGTTTATGGTTAGGTACATTCGTGCAACAATTATGCTTTTTCGCAAATGCACTTTTGTTAAATCATCCCCCGTTTGGGGAAGTTGGCTGTCTTTGTTAGGAAGAAATAGTCTTCACAGTTCGCAACGAGCCAGGTGGCCCAAACTGCTGCATTTACCCTGACTCTGTTGCACAGAATGCAAGAGAAGTGACACAATTTCCCTAGTTAAAAGAACCTTTTGCGACTAGCAATCCCGGATCCGGGAGTGTAATCATAGCCTCAAACGAATTAGCATAACGCAGCGGACATAAATACAAGTAGAAACTTTTCCTATTCATGAAGATCGCAAATGAAATATATTGAAACACAAGCTTAGCCTTTTGTTAATCACACTGTCATCTCAGATTTTCAAAATATGTGTTACAGCCAACGCTAGACAAGCATTTGTGTAAGTTTATCATGGCATAATGCTATGCTAGGCTCTGCTGGCAGCAGGCAACATTTTCACGAAAATAAGAAAAGCAATCAAATTAAATAATTTACCTTTGAAGAACTTCAGATGTTTTCACTCAGGAGACTCCCAGTTAGATAGCAAATGTTCCTTTTTTCCAAAAATATTATTTTTGTAGGCGAAATAGCTCCCGTTTGTTCATCATGCTTGGCTGAGAAATCGACCAGAAAATGCTACTACTACAACGGCAAACTTTTTTCCAAATTAGCTCCATAATATCGACAAACACGGCAAACGCTGTTTAGGATCAATCCTCAAGGTGTTTTTAACATATATATTCGATAATATATCCGTCGAGGCAATTGGTTTCTCATAAGAAGCGATTAGAAAAATGGCTACCTCAGTATTTTACGCAAGATTTTCTGCGGGAGACACCATGTGACCACTTGCTAAATATGGTCCTTTACGGCTATTCTTCAACGGAAATGCGTACAAAGACGTCACAATGCTGTAGACACCTTGGGGAATACGTAGAAAACGTAAGCTCATTCGTAGCTCATTCACAGCCATTTAAGGAGTCATTGGCATGAGGCGGTTTAAAAAAAATGCGGCACTTCCTGATTGGATTTTTATCTGGGTTTCGCCTGTAACATCAGGTCTGTTGCACTCACAGACAATATCTTTGCAGTTTTGGAAACGTCAGAGTGTTTTCTATCCAAAGATGTAAATTATATGCATAGTCAAGCATCTTTTCATGACAAAATATCTTGTTTAAAACGGGAACGTTTTTCATCCAAAAATGTAAATATCGCCCCCTAATCGCAAAAAGTTTTAATTTATCATTGAATCATAGCCTACTTTGCCAAACGGTTAATTAACAAGCGCAGTCGCGACAAAAGCACCAATGTGTACCTAACCATAAACGTCAATGCCTTTCTTAAAATCAATACACAAGTATATATTTTTAAACCTGCATATTTAGTTAATATTGCCTGCTAACAAAGGTTAACCGGCACTGCATCGATTATATGCAACACAGGACAAGCTAGATAAACTAGTAATATCATCAACCGTGTGTAGTTAACTAGTGATTATGTTAAGATTAATTGTTTTTTATAAGATACGTTTAATGCTAGCTAGCACCTTACCTTGGCTCCTTGCTGCACTCGCATAACAGGCAGTCATCCTGCCACGCAGTCTCCTGGTGAAGTGCAATGTGATCAGTGTCAAAATGCCGATTACCGATTGTTATGAAAACTTGAAAATCGGCCCTAATTAAAAATCGGCCATTACGATTAATCCGTCGACCTCTAGTTTAACGGCACAGTCAACTTAGTGTATGTAACTTCTGACCCACTGGAATTGTGGTACAGTGAAATAATGTCTGTAAACAATTGTTGGAAAAATTACTTGTGTCATGCACAAAGTAGATGTCCTAACTGACTTGCCAAAACTATAGTTTGTTAACAAGAAATTTGTGGAGTGGTTGAAAAACGAGTTTTAATAACTACAATCTAAGTGTAAGTAAACTTCCGACTTCAACTGTACGTAAATGTGATATTTCAGTTTAAGGAATTTGCTCAAATTTCTAAAAATATGTTTTTGCTTTGTCATAATTGGCTATTGTGTGTAGATTGATGAGGGGATTTAAAAAAAATCATTTTTAGAATAAGGCTGTAACGTAACAAAATGTGGAAAAAGTCAAAGGATCTGAATACCTTCCCCATTCTTTACTTTCCTTTCTACGCATGAGCTTATGCTGTGTTCAAAACTGGGAACTCGGAACTGAGAACTTGGAAATCTCTGACTTCAGACTTCAGTGCGCTCAAAACAACTGGGAACTCTGAAAAAAAATTCGCTCAAACTAGGAAAATGTATTTTAACGGTCATCCAACTCTTACTTTGGAACTTGGGCTGCTTTCTAAAGCTCCGACTATCCGACTTGAACACTAACGTCATGATTTGACCTCGCATTCTTTTCAGTTCCCAGTTGTTTTGAACGCGGCATTAGCTAGCCAACCTCACCATGCCATTGGCTACAAGTGTGATCGGGGATTTCTATTGGAGAAGCAGTTTCTGCCTCTATCTACTGTACATACTGTACTGTCCTTCCAGAAAGTAAACAGCAGAGTGGGTAAATTTCCACAACAACTAAGAACGTTGATGTGCGAAACTCAACTTCTCTGCTGTTTCAGTTCCGTGGCTACCACGCTCTAACAGCGTGAAGCAAAAACGTGCACATGCGCAGATACTGTGTGTGACTGTGTGAAAAAGAAGTCTTCATCTTACTCATCTGCAGTGCTGTTTGTGGTAACGAAATTTTGCTGAGTCCACCTTTAACCTCTCTGGGATATGTGGGACGGTAGCGTCCCACCTCACCAACAGCCAGTGAAATTGCATGGCGCCAAATTCAAAACAGAAATCCCATAATTAAAATTCCTCAAACATACAAGTATTTTACACCATTTTAAAGAAACTTCTTGTAAATCCAGCCACAGTGTCCGATTTCAAATAGGCTTTACGGCGAAAGCACACCAAACGATTATGTTAGGTCAGCACCTAGTCACAGAAAACCATACAGACATTTTCCAGCTAAGGAGAGGGCTCACAGAAATAGCAATTAAATTAATCACTAACCTTTGATCTTCATCAGATGGCACTCACAGGACTTCATGTTACACAATACATGTGTGTTTTGTTCGATTAAGTTAATCTTTGTCCAAAAACCTCATTTGAAATTGTTGTTATGATCAGAAATGCATCGTCTCAAACAAACATCTGGTGAAAGTGCAGAGCCACATTAAATTACAGAAATACTCTTAATAAACATTGATAAAAAGATACAAGTGTTATGCATGGAATTATAGAAACTTCTCCTTAATGCAACCGCTGTGTCAGATTTAAAAAAACGCTTTACGGTGAAAGCACACCTTGCGATTATGTTAGGTCAGCGCCAAGTCACAGAAAAACATACAGCCATTTTCCAAAGAAGGAGAGGTGTCTTAAAAGTCAGAAATAGCGTAATAAATATTCACTTACCTTTGATGATCTTGGTCAGAATGCACTCCCAGGAATCCCAGTTTGACAATAAATGTTTGTTTTGTTCGATAAAGTCCATAATTTATGTCCAAATACCTCCTTTTTGTTTGCGCGTTTAGCCCAGTAATCCAAATGCATAATGCGCGATCACTTGTTCAGACAATGTCAAAAAAGTTCTATTACAGTTCGTAGAAACATGTGAAACGATGTATAGAATCAATCTTTAGGATGTTTTTATCATAAATCTTCAATAATGTTCCAACTGGAGAATTCCTTTGTCTTTAGAAATGCAATGGAACGCAGCTACCTCTCACGGGCACACGCGTGATCAGCTCATGGCACTCTGCCAGACCTGTGACTCATTCAGCTCCCATTCCCCCCTCCTTCACAGTAGAAGCATCAAACAAGGTTCTAAAGACTGTTGACATCTAGTGGAAGTCTTAGGAAGTGCAATATGACCCCATAGACACTTTATATTCGTTAGGCAATGACTTGAAAAACTACAAACCTCAGTTTTCCCACTTACTGGTTGTTTTTTTTCTCAGGTTTTTGCCTGCCATATGAGTTCTGTTATACTCACAGACATCATTCAAACAGTTTTAGAAACTTCAGAGTGTTTTCTATCCAAATCTACAAATTATATGCACATTCTAGCTTTTGGGCCTGAGTAGCAGGCAGTTTACTCTGGGCACCTTTTTATCCAAGCTACTCAATACTGCCCCCCAGTCCCAAAGACGTTAACCCAATTGCAGCCAACAGTATTTTCCAGTGACAACACGTTTGTGGCGTCAGTCTTCAGTTTACGCACAGGTGTTCGGAGACGCTGACACGGAACCCAAACCGGCTGCTTACGTGTGCCAACGTGCATAAATGTATTTTATCCCCCCACACCAAACGCGATCACGACACGCAGGTTAAAATATCAAGACAAACTCTGAACCAATTACATTCATTTGGGGACAGGTCGAAAAGCATTAAACATTTATGGAAATTTAGCTAGCTAGCTTGCACTTGCTAGCTAATTTGTCATATTTAGCTAGCTTGCTTTTGCTAGCTATTTTGTCCTGGAATATAAACATTGAGTTGTTATTTTACCTGAAATGCACAAGGTCCTCTACTCCGCCAATTAATCCACACATAAAACGGTCAACCGACTCATTTCTAGTCATCTCTCCTCCTTCCAGGCTTTTTCCTTCTCTTGACTTCATATTGCGATTGGCAACTTTCATAAATTAGGTGCATTACCGCCACTGACCTCGTTCGTATTTCAGTCACCCACATGGGTATAACCAATGAGGAGATGGAACGTGGGTACCTGCTTCTATAAACCAATGAGGAGATGGCAGGACTTGCAGCGCAATCTGCTTCACAAATAGAACTGACTTCTATTTTAGCCCTTGGAAACGCAGACTCTCATTGGCCCACGCAAGCAGTGTGGGTGCAATAATTGAATATTATAGATTTCTACATTTATTTTGCGATGTGAAGGTTGTAGTCAGCCTGTGAGAGATAGCCAGGGATGTAGTGCTGCAGTAGTGGGATGCCCCCTAACTTTTTTCAATTTGAGAATGCAAAAAAGCTTGTAGAAATATTCCAAATCAATTATATTTATTTACCACAAAAATTGGGTGAAAACAATATAATGGCAATCTAAATAAACATGTAGGCTATAGCAGCCTATGGGTAGATAAATGGGGGTTTCTTCCCAGTCTTCGGTTTCCCTGGCGGTGGTGCGAATTATTAATAACTGTTGGTGTGTGTGCGCAAAGGCCTGTAGGTCGGAGGCTTGACCACTTTGAGAGATCCAAATCCGACGTAACAAGAACAGCCACAGACAGAAAACTCTACCAGGGTTTGCTAAAACGGCTGTCCTCAAAACCGATTGTATTGGACTTGGGGCTCATGTAGGCCTACAACGCACTTGAACTCATCCTACTGTCTGACTGCTGAGATCCTTTGAAGGAGTAAATTCAGATAGCCAACCTTGCTTTACCCTCATGTTGGTGCTAGCAAGCAGGCTAATTAGTGCTAAGTATCAATATCCAATCCCAGTAGGGTCTGTAAACCAGTGAACTTCAATTGGTCAATAGCAACACGATATCTCAAAGTATTTTTTTTAATAAATTTAAATTAGGGGGTAGATCAGCTTTAATATTGCAGAATGTGACTATTATCCATGTCTGAGGCAAAAAAAAGTAACCTTGTCTGAGAGATTTACACGGTTATCAAAACATAACGCCAGGGTAAGCCTACACGAAACACTACCATTTTGAAAAAAGAAAAGTGTTTCTAAAATCCCCTATTGGAAAAATGAATGGTAGAAAAACTATTGGAACCATTTCCCTGTTTGACCACTAGGTTTTATGGGTATTATGACTCATACTGTGGTACTCTATCATCAGTGCTATCTGGAAACCTTGGGACATCTCTAACCTAAGCCCTAAACCTTAACCCCTAACCATAACCCTTACCTAACCATTTTAAATTTCAACTTCAATGGGGTAGTGACACCCCAAGGATAGTGGATAGAACGGACCGATTCTGTCTTTTGTCTGTTTTCCATAAACAAGCACTAACATGGAAATATGGCTGTGTGGGAACCCTACAAAGATGTGTAGCTAGTAATTTTACATTTTAAAAAATTAATATTATTTCTCACTGATAAATATGTAAGATACATTCCTTGTGTTTCCAAAACTGTACCGCAAGCGATGCCTGTTAACATTTAGAGCAAGCGTCAGGTCTCTTAATAAAAATCCCCCAGACAAAAGATACTATCATCAATAGGCGCTAAAGGTAGTTAGTGTCTATGAATGGGGTAGCAGCCAGCTAGTCACCCTAACAGAATGGTACTGCGTTCCCTTTTCCCATTATATTTGTTATCTTACTAGCTATGTAACTCAAACCCCATGTTACCTGGCTGAGTAGTTAGTTGATTCATATGAGCACAGAGATAAGTCAATGGTAATGGTACTCACTGTCAGTGAGTTGCTAGTCTTCAAAGAATAACCTCCTGCAGCAGTGCTTTGTGAGCCAATTCATCCCACTGTTCTTGCTTTCTCAGACCACCATGGGTTCCGATGACATTGCCCTGGTGGCCGATGCATTGTCCAAGACCCATGTAGGAGATGCAGAAGAAGAGTTGAGCTACGAGGGCCGGGGACTGAAGATGGACAACGCAGAGTCTGGTGAGAGCACTGACTGCAAACACACATTCATCTTTAAATCACTTTCAAACTGTTCAACAATAGGAGACTTCAATATGGCATTGTTCTCTATCAATGCCAACACAGTTAACGACTTTGCTAATAATTTGTCTTGTGTTGGTGAATCTGGTTCTCTCTGCAGTGAAGGAGTTGGTGCAGGAAATAGAGGACTACCGGGGACTACGGGCCCTGTGGTTGGAGGGAAACACAGTGGGAGTGGAGGCAGCGCAGGCTATCGCCAAAGCCTGGGAGAGCAAAGACCAGCTTCAGGTACTAGGAAGAGAGAGCCTTGAGATCAAGTGCCTGTCAGTCTGAGCAAAGAACACTGACTTGCGCTAACTGCTGAAAATAGTGAAGTCACAAATTCACACCACAACATGATCCTTTGGAGGGTATTAGCATTTTACTCTTGCATGTATTTCTTCACATCTAGCTTTCACTGTATATTTTTCAGAGTTGCCATTGGAGTGATATGTTCATGGGTTGCCTGCATCTGAAATCCCAACTGCCCTTGGTGAGTCATCACTAACAACCTCCCCTTGCACGTGATAAACTATCATTGGGCTTATACATATGTTTTAAAGTCGTTAGCTCTTCATGTGTCTCTCTTCATCCTCAGAGATCCCTGGGCAGAGCATTGATGATAGCAGGGACCAACCAGACAGAGAGCTTGACCTGAGTGATAACGCCTTTGGACCAAAGGGCATTGAAACTCTACTGAAGAGCTCTCTCTGCGTGTCACTCTCTACAGGAGCTGAGACTCAACTGTGGCATGAGCATCGGAGGGGGCAAGGTGAGAGTTTGGAAACACTAACTGTGAGACTAAGGTCTTTCATAAGGACTTAATTAGGCCCATCACTCCATCGGGAGCATAGGCCATTAACAACTTTTCTCCATCGCTTTCTGGTCTTCTGTTAGGATGTACCACAAAGTAACTGTCTTTAGATCCTGGCGACAGCGTTGACTGAGTGTCAGAAACAGTCCAGCGCTCTGGGTGTCCCCCTGAAATTTAAAGTGTTCATCGCAGTCAGAAACCGCTTGGAGAACGAAGGAGCCACAACCCTTGCCCTGGCATTTCAGGTACAGACAAACTGACACAAATTGCCACTTTGTCATTCAATGTAAAACAGACATTTCCCTTAAATCACTCACCACGCGTGGTCTAATACCTTTCCCTCTTTCTCCTCAGATCTCTTTTGTGCTCTCTCCCTCCCCCCAATTTCTCTCATACTCTCTCCCAACCCCCCCCCCCCTCTCTTTATCAGTTAATAGAAACCTAGAGGAGGTGCACATGCCCCAGAATGGGATCAACTATACTGGGATGATCAAATCAAATGTATTTATAAAGCCCTTTGTACATCAGCAGATGTTACAAAGCAAAGTGCTTATACAGAAACAAAGACTAAAATCCAAAACAGCAAGCAATGCAGATGTAGAAGCACAGTGGCTAGGAAAAACTTCCTAGAATGGCAGGAACCTAGGAAGAAACCAGGCTCTGATGGGTGGTCAGTCCTCTTCTGGCTGTGCCAGGTACATGGCCTTAACCCTTTGACACAGTGGTCCCTGCAGATGTGATTAGAACACTTATTTAGAACGTCCAGTTTCGATTGACGCAACAGTCAGCATTTGAGCTGGCCTCTGTGTTTGTGCAAACATTTTCTGTGAAAAAACAGTCTTTGCAACGTTATGTGAGCATTTTATTTTTGGATGCAATGTTCAGACATTCACAGAAGTAGTGACAATATAACACATTCTCATCCAAACCAGAAAATGTAGGCTACATCTATTGAAAAAGAAATACAGAAATATCAAATGTACCAAGGTATTCACACCCGAGTCAATACTTTGTAAGAAGCATCTTTGGCAGCAATTACAGCTGTGAGTCTTATGGGCGAGTTGATGTGCCCTTGAGCAAGGCACTTAACCTTAATTGCTCTGGATAAGAGCGTCTGCTAAATGACTAAAATGTTAAAAGATTCAACCAAAGGCCTGGGGGGTTTTCCAATGCCTTACAAAAAAGTGCAATGGCAGGAAGGATGTGTAAAAAGAAAATAAAAGACACTGAATATCCCTTTCAGCATGGTAAAGTTATTAATTACACTTTGGACAGTGTGTCAATACACCCAGTCACGACAAAGATACAGGCGTCCTTCCTAACTCAGTTGCCGGTGAGGAAGGAAACTGCTCAGGGATTTCACCATGAGGCCAATGGTGACTTATGTTACAATGGCTGTGATAGGACAAAACTGAGGATGGATCAACAACATTGTAGTTACTCCACAATGCTAACCGAATTGACAAAGTAAAAAATACAAATAATCCAAAACATGCACCCTGGTTGCCATAAGGCACTAAAGTAAAACTGCAAAAAATGTGGCAAAGAAATGAACTTTACTGCACATCCTGAATAGGAAGCACTATGTTTGGTGCAAATTCAACACAACACATCACGGAGTACCACTCTTCATATTTTCAAGAATGGTGGTGGCTGCATCATGTTATGGGTATGCTTGTGATCCGCAAGGAATAAGGAATCAATCTACACTCCCTACATACCTGTGTGTTTTAGATGCATGAAGCTCCCCCAATGAAGAAGACTATTTATTTAGACAGGATTTCCTCCTCTGAATTAAATATTTTTACTGGTTCTTGCTACTACTATTTTTATACAAAGGGACATTTTCATTAAGTATTTAAAGGCATAAAGGGACAAAGTTATTTGAACACGAAGAAATACTGAAGTAAATTTGATGAATGCACAAACAAGGATGGTGGTCAGAATTAGTAAGAAGTTATAGATGTACCCTACATAGACGTTTTTACTGAGAACCTAGTTGGCCACATTTGTACTGCTGAAACATAATATTATCAGACCATAATATTCCCCTGAGTTCAACCAGGTCGGAACCATTACTATGCATCAGATTCGAGGTTGCGGTAGAATGAAACGTCAACTTTGTCGGGAATGAGAGCTTTCGATATGTACAATATACATCATGGAAAAATACTGCCCAACTTTTTTCTAACTTCTGGGAAGATGGGACAGCAGGGCTTAGACTGGATTTTTTTGTTTGTTGATAGGTCTAGAAAAATGTGGATAGGCATTTTTTCTACTTGTTTATTACATTTATTTTGCGATGTGCACCGTATAATATTTCGTAATACAATTGTTTTATACTAGTGCATAGTACATAGAGCAACCTCGTCACATATACAAATAATGACCTATCCCAGCATATTAGAATATGACTTTAGACCAGTTGCCAACAACATAAAACCCATCTTTAGGCGCACTTTAATCTCGATGGGCAAACAAGCCTATATTTGATGTTACCATTTATACCACGGCGGGAAGTAGTACTATACATTGTACCTTAACTTAAATAGACGTATCATAAGGCATGACCTACATCACAAGGCGCAGACGGCGAGGCTTTGAGTTGAATATGGTGATGATTTCATCATAAGCCAATGTATCTGTCAGTTGACGCTCAAAAGACAGCAAACTGAAGTGCTTCAGTCGGGCGCTTGTCATTGATGTGCGAAGACAATATTTTATCCTAGTTCTTGTTGAGAAGTCTCTCCACACTGCATGATGTCATTGGAAGTGTGACAATGATCCTTATCAGATAGTTTATATTAGGGAAAATATCATCAGGGCAGCTTTGCCTCAGGTCACTGTCACTCTTGATGCAGGATGTTTTCCCTAATGAAGTTGTGACTACACTGTCTGACACTTTTACAGGCAGTTTTCACTGCCGTGATGCGCTCACATCCCAATTACTAATATCATGCTTAAGCATAATCTCTTCATTTAGCTTGAGAAC
Source organism: Oncorhynchus mykiss (assembly GCF_057628025.1). Lineage (NCBI taxonomy): Eukaryota > Metazoa > Chordata > Actinopteri > Salmoniformes > Salmonidae > Oncorhynchus > Oncorhynchus mykiss. Next base: position 25,775,598 of record NC_143041.1, on the reverse strand, counting down.
TTTATCAAAGTCTCCCCATGAGTTCTCTGAACGTAGAAAAGTTTATTTTGAGGATTTCAATTAAACTAACACAGTCCCGTCACAGATAATGTAGAGCTTTGTAAATCCTTCGTAGCAAAATCACTAGTGTCAAACAATTTACTAAACGTGACTAACAGGAATAAAAACGTATTGTTCTGGATTTGTTGGACGAGGGCATCGGCTTCTAATTTGGTTTGTCCACAAGCCTCTGTAAAATCTGCAAGAACCTCTAAAATTAGCACTAGCAGTAACAGCACTTCACTCACTGACCCCGATTTTGAACTCCAAAGTACATCCGTGGATCTTTCTCGATACATGGTCAACCGGGACGCGACTCTGTACTTCTATGAATCGAGCATGTCTGTGGCATCCACTCATAAATGTGTGTAGCTGGTTTACGGTGTCCCAAAAAAATACTGACATTTCCCAATACTTTTGCCACGGTGCACAGAACCAAATTTAAACGGTGGGTGCTGCAATGCACATATACCGCTTGCTTCAATGTTTTCTTTAGTAGGACATGTACCCCTCTGTTCCGACATGACTGAAGCGCCATCGAAACAAAAATCCACACAGTGTGATCCAACTCCAAAGGTTGCAACACAAACTATTTTCCGAGAAATTCCTTGTGCAGACAAATCAGTTTCCACAAACCCAATAGCTCGTTCTTTAATCATTCCAGCATGAATGTATCGGATGCACACAGCATTAAGTTCTCGTTTAGATTGATCTTTATATTCATCTGCTAGTATGGCAACATACGTGGAAAGCGCAGAATGAACTTCCATCTTGTATCCTGCACAGTAACAATGATGCTGCACAATCCAGCAACTCGTTCTGAATTTCGGGGCTCATAAGCGTGGCATTGCGAAGTAACTCATTAAGCCTGTTTTGTATTTCTGAGTCATAATTTGAGATTAAATTTAAGATTTCTAAAAAGTTAACTTTGTTGATTGCCTCTTCGGTTTCTCTATGCCCTGAGTGGAATATCCTGTTTTGCACCCATTAGAACAATATATTTGACCACTTTACAAAGATAAAAACACTAATATGATAACTTATAGACATGCCCATGATTGAATGATGATCAGTTTCCATACTGATCAACTCTAAATGAACAGAACGTTATGCCAACATTCCTGGACTTGCAGGAGTCACTGATCTATAACAAGTATTCACACAAATGGTTTGCATCACCATGTTTAACACAGTCCCTCGACTTCTAGGCCCATGGGTCGCCTTGTAAGATTCCCTGATCCACCTCTACGCAGACGACACCATTCTGTATACTTCTGGCCCTTCCTTGGACACTGTGCTATCTAACCTCCAAACGAGCTTCAATGCCATACAACACTCCTTCCGTGGCCTCCAACTGCTCTTAAACGCTAGTAAAACCAAATGCATCCTTTTCAACCGTTCGCTGCCTGCACCCGCACGCCCGACTAGCATCACCACCCTGGATGCTTCCAACCTAAAATATGTGGACATCTATAAGTACCTAGGTGTCTGGCTAGACTGTAAACTCTCCTTCCAGACTCATATCAAACATCTCCAATCCAAAATCAAATCTAGAATCGGCTTTCTATTTCTCAACAAAGCCTCCTTCACTCACACCGCCAAACTTACCCTAGTAAAACTGACTATCCTACCGATCCTCGACTTCAGCGATGTCATCTACAAAATAGCTTCCAACACTCTACTCAGCAAATTGGATGCAGTCTATCACAGTGCCATCCGTTTTGTTACTAAAGCACCTTATACCACCCACCACTGCGACCTGTATGCTCTAGTCGGCTGGCCCTCGCTACATATTCGTTATCAGACCCACTGGCTCCAGGTCATCTACAAGTCCATGCTAGGTAAAGCTCCTCCTTATCTCAGTTCACTAGTCACGATTGCAACACCCACTTGTAGACTTATCTCCCTCACCAACTTTAAACATCTGCAATCTGAGCAGCTAACCGGTCGCTGCAGCTGTACAGTCCATCGGTAAATAGCCCACCCAATTAATCTACCTCATCCTCACTGTTTTATTTACTTTTCTGCTCTTATGCACACCAGTATCTCTACCTGCACATGACCATCTGATCATTTATCACTCCAGTGTTAATCTGCTTAATTGTAATTATTCGCCTACCTCATTCCTTTTGCACACAATGTATATACTATTTTTTTTTTTATGTGTAAAAAAAAAAAAAAATTATACTGTGTTATTGACTTGTTTATTGTTTACTCCATGTGTAACTCTGTGTTGCTGTCTGTTCACACTGCTATGCTTTATATTGGCCAGGTCGCAGTTGTAAATGAGAACTTGTTCTCAACTAGCCTACCTGGTTAAATAAAGGTGAAATAAAAATAAAAATACATTTTGCAAGGGCAGTAGCATGTAATTGTCTATTCTCGTGTTTGCAGCAAGCATTTGAGAGTTTCCAGTTAAAAATCCATCTCGTACAAATCTGAATTCAACATTTGCCCCAGGAAAGTGCCTACATAATGTACAATAAATTGCATATTTAGCTTTACTATACTTAATCCACACGAACAGGTCATACCACCTTGAAGAGAAGCAGCGTGATTTGCTATTTATCATACTAGCTTTGGTTGACAGGCTGGTTCATCAACGGCAGACAAATCTGTCCGTGGACCTACTGCAGGTTCACCCCCGCCCGCAGCATCAAGAACGAGAGGAGACCGTGGTGTAGGCAAGCATGCCTGTCTCAATGTGGCATTGGCGGTTGTTTCTATCCTGCCGCCACCTATTAATGTCTCATTCTGGAAGCAATCGGTAGATTGTGCCAGAAAATGTTCCTCCAGACGTCTTTGTTTGAAAAACCTAGCGATCGACATTTGGTTTGCCATTGCTAGAACTACTAAATTACCTTAGCTGGTGAGTCAATTCGAGTAAACTAGCGTAGTAGAGCTTGCTAGTTTATGCGCTACAAAGTTTATCCACGTTATGTTGTTCAGGTAAACCACCGTATGCTTTTTAAAACAATGTAACCAATAGTCGGAAGCCATTGTCTTGATTGTCGCGGACTATTTCTTTGTTACATCATATTAAAATTACACATAGAAAATAAATCCCACATGCATTTCTTTAAAAAATAATAATAAAAATGTATATATAATAATAACTTTTGGGGGGTAGGCCCGAGATCAAACTGGGTAGGCCGGCCTACCCGTAGCTACGCCGCTGTGGGACAGTGTCATATTTTCTGTCAGCAAACACATAGACGTGGGTCATGTTTCGTGGATTAGCCAGATAACGGTAGGAAACCACTACAGGGAACTGTGTTCCAGCATTCCTCCTGGTTTATTTACAGGAGACAATCGGCAGCCATGAGTCCGGCAAAGGTGCCCAGGCGTGAATACACTTTGTGCGCAGCCGGCGTTCCTGCTCAACTGCAGTCTGAACGATTGATCCCCGGGGGGACATTGACACACACAGTCTTTGCCCTAGGAAATTATGCGGTCTCTTATTTCTCCCCATCGCTTACAAATCGCTCTTTCTCTCACTCAAAATTCACGTCTGATCATTGTAGATGGACACATCTTTGGAAAAATGTGTTAAAACATCGTTTTTCAATTGCTAAATAGGAACAAGTAGGCGATTGGTAAACAAAGATTACATAGTTTTGGTTGGATTTATCTGGAAACTTTCCTCGGTTCAGGCAGAGCAAGTAATTTCCCAACCCCATAGACCTATTTCCATAAGCAGTGGTGTATTGTTTTGGTTCAGGTAGACTGCACCTTCAGACTACACGGTGATAACCGTTTCCCAAGTGTGATGAAATAGCGTACATACACACTTTTTAAGCGCTCTTTGAAATACCATGGCAGATATGGAACTGTCTTTTCCTTTTTATAAGCCAAGTCATTTATTGAAATGTGGATAAACGCCTACAAGTAGTTATAGTCTACTTCAGCATATAGGTAGGCCTACATAACTCTTGTAGACTATTGAAAACATATGTATTTGTATCGTTACTACGCATGTATTAATGGAATTAACCGAATGCGTAATTGAAGTTGTTGGGATCACATTTAAAAACATGTCTGTGGATAATTTTGACGCAGCGAGGTGTGAAACGGCGACTCACCGAAATGATCTTTAAGTCGTGGAATGTAGCCTGGTGAAATCCGACGCATACCAGCAAATATTTGAGAAAGCAAATGGTTCAAATTACTCTTTGAAAAAAAGACGGGATGAGGAAGTGTATTAATTCGATCAAGGGCCAGGACATTTGAGACTCTTAAGACCTGTAGGCTATAGGATAGGCCCCCAACAAGTGGAATGGCTGTAAACTTTGTTTATGTTCTAGTATAATTTTTGCTCAGCCAATTGAATCGCCTTTGATTTTCCAGATGTATTCCATGGTCTGTCACGCGGCCTTATGGACTCTGCTGGTATTGCGCTTGGCCATCTCTGGGTGCACCTTGGCAAGTGCCTAAAAGAGTGTGTGTGAACAAATCTCACTCATTGTTACCTGCATCAACAAAAACCTGACAGTCTCACAATGAGGTAAGCAACTGAATTACATTTCAAGGAGAAACCTGTTTGAATACAAGACGAAAATAAAATATGTATCAAACAAATCTCAATCCTTATCAATCCATTCCCCATCAGATCACAGTGAAGCTGGATCTGATAGGCAACGACATCCAGGAGCTGCCATCAGGTGCATTCAAACACATACCATACCTGATGCACCTGTCCATGCAGCGCAGCAACATCCACACCATAAAGGAAGGGGCGTTCCGTGCTCTGGGCCGCCTCGTCTTCCTCAACCTGGCCAACAACAACATCGAGATCCACTATCAGGTAAAATAGATCGAGACAGTGTTATATGTGACTGTTTCTTTGCTGCGGTTTGACTATGTTGCTGGGAGAAGTTGGTATTGCAAATTAAAAGCTCCACACTCTCTTCCTCTACGTCTGCAGGAGGCGTTCGGCGGCCTCTCCTCGCTGAAGCAGCTACTGATTGACCATAACCCGGCGGAGGAGATCGAGCCAGAGATCTTCTCTCAGCTGGGCTCCCTCAACTTGCTTTCCCTTGCCCACAACCAGCTCACCTACACCCTCAACATGGCTGATGGGGGCCTGCGGGGGACCAGCCCACTTCTCTGGGGAGATCCTGGAGACCATCCACTTCCGGGACTTGTGCTGCCAGAGCCAGGAGGTCATGCTAAAGGCTGAGTTTGAGGAGCAGACAAGGGGGATTCCAACCCCCACCAACAATGTCAAGTGTCCCGCCAACTGTGCCTGCAAGGTGAGAGATGGAGATGCTGGGAGTTTGATATGGTCTTGCCATCTTTAAAATAGGTTTACCTCACCAAACCCTCTCGCTTCTATGTTATCCTCCTCTCCCACACCTCTACTCCCTCACACATCCCTCATCCACTTTTTCCCCATAGGTTGAGACACCACTCCTCCTCTGAGAACTGCGGCCACACCAAAGTCCCCCACGGCTTCTCCCCCAACACGTGCCTCCTTGACCTGTGAGGCCTCCGGTTCAAGCTGCTACCTGGCCTGCTGGCCCTTCACATGGAGAACAATTCCATCACTAAGCTGTAGCCAGGGATTCTGACTGGGGCTGAGAAGTTGAACGGGCTCTATCCGAGGTGGTGCCCAGTGAGGCGTTCGCAAAGACGGGCAACCTGGGAGCATTACAGCTGTCGGGGAATCCCAGTCGCTGGAGTTGGCCGCATGTTTTCCAGCTATTGGCTAGGGCACTGAAGGATCTGTTTCTGGATGGCATGGGATTGTAGGTGAGGGGATATATTTATATGCCAGTACATCTGTGGTTTTCCTGTCACTCCTCTACTTTCTATTCTCATATCTCCCTTACTTTCCTCTTTTTACCCCCTTGCAATCTCTTATGCTCCTCTTTCTCTTTTCTCCCTTCCTATTCCCCCTCTGTGTTGTGGTTCTCCTGTAGATGTCTAAGGACTCTCTGAGAGCAATTAATACAAGTGACAGGCATTCAATAATAATCTGTATCTTCCAAGTTATCAACTTCATCTTGTATGGACTGTAACTGAAAGGGTATGCGTCTACTCACTCTCCTGCTTCTCAGGCTCAGCCTTAATCTACTGTATTAGAGTTGTGGGGTCTGACTGTTCTGGTGTTCCAGCCTCTGGTTCAGACAGTTTGCTCGGCTGGCTTGGGGGGGGGGGGTTCTTGGAGATAAAGTTTGCCAGTTTCTTCTTAACCACCCCTTTCTCTGGAACGGGAAAAGAAAGGGTTATGACAGAGGAATAAGTATTGAGTTGCATGGTTGAATCTAAAAGCGGGTTATCTGGTTTAGATAGTATCTGTGGTGCGGGATGGTTTTGGGAGAACTTACTATTTTTCCCCATAGGCTTGTGTTTCTTGCGACAGGATCTACGAAAAGGAGAACACAAACAACACATGCCAATCAAACGACACTCAAAGCTTGCATCAATATAACAGCAAATAGTGGGCTCGTGCATGTGCACATGTGCTCGTGTGCGTCTCTCCACACATCCCGCCGAGTCCTCAGTTCTTACCTGGTCCAATGGGTGGCTGGAGCTGGTATCCTGTGACCTCACACCAGCCCACATGGTTGATATCTGGAAAGCCACCCACTGGTCAAAGTCTGGCTCCCAGCCATCAAGGTCAAGGTGCAGCAGCAGCCGGCCCACAGAGCGCCTCACGGTGGCCACGCACACCAGCCGAGGCTCCATCAGGTCCACTGCCTTCAACTTAATGTTCTCAGTGAAGCCGTTACTCAAGCCGTCCTGTAAGACACACACACTCATACACACCATAGATGCAGAATTCCCAAACCTCTCTGAGTAAGAATAGCATCTCATAAGCCCATATACTGTAAGCTGGGCACCTGTGCGCAGCTATGGTTCCCTTCTCCTCCAGGTATTTGGCCCAGTTGAAGGTTTTCCAGTCATAGCCTGGTAGAGAAGATGAATATCCCACTTGTGTAAGGGATATGACATAGCATAGGGAACCACTGACTTCATTCTTATCATAGATTCACCAAGCAGGTGGCGTTTGCCCAGAAAAGTAAACCAGAGCAACAAGAAATAGGAAGAGCGAGAATGTAGGGGAGAGAGTAGGGAGGAGATAATAGGATATTACCAGGGGGTGGTGTGAGCTGTATGTTGTGCTTTTGGCAGTATCCCTTGGGTAGGATCGCATGGAAGATAGTGTGGTAGCAGAACCAGTCAGACCCGTCACCTGTGCCATCCATGTCCACCATGAGGTAGCCATCCAACAGCACCGGAGACAGAAAGAGACCTTTTTCATCAGGTTGAATCACTCGTCTGCTAGCTAGAAGTAGCCATTATAGCAAACTCCTGTTCATCTTCTGTTACCTTGTGTATAGTGGCCACACAGATGTTGCCCAGGTTTAGAGGGTTGATGGCCTCTATTTTTATCCCCACATCAAAGAAGCCTCCATGTACACTGTCCTGGGCTATGGGTGGGGGGGGGGGGGGGGGGGGGGGTCATAGTTAAGCATAGCGGTGCTATAAAAGGTTCACAGTCATGAAACAAGCAGTTGTGGCATGCAGAGACACTGCGCTCTATTTTATTTTTTTAAAGTGTACCGTTTGGTTTAATCACGTAGCAGGTGGTTTGATGACATGGCCCACTTTGCTGGACCAGACCACTGGGTGCAGTAGGGGACTCCACATATGGCACCAGAAGTCAGAGAGGGGCTCCCCATGGGCCTCCTGCTCCCCGTCATCATAGACAAGTCTGAGGTGGCCCCCGGTTACAGTGTCCACCACCGCCAGTCGCGTCCAGGCTCACCAGAGTCCGGTCCACCACATGCATCCCAGTACGGAACGGACCCTTCATACACTCTGCCAGCTGTGTGTCTGTGAGAAGGAAGGGTCATTAGAGAAAAAGGGGGCAGCGGTAATTTGGTTGGTTCTACCACAGAGAAAAGGCAGTATGTTTGTCACAAGTGTTACTTTCATATACAAATCCATAGACAGAGTTCTGGCTCCAACCAGCCAGTTCATCGGGTACTCCTTCCAGTCTGGGATGCTCTAGTGCAAAGCTAGAAAGGGGACACAACTGTCATGACGCTAGCCCTTTCAGTGAATTGGCTAGCAGAGATGTGAACAACCCCACTCTCCTGTTAAGGGGGGAGCAGTTTTACAACAGTCATAAATTCCGTAAAGGGACTCTCCCTGGCCATGCAGTATGGATAGAGAGTTTCACAGTAAGACAAAGGGATCCTCCCACGCAATTCTACTCCATCCCAGAATTGGAGAACTGAACAATATTCCTATTCTGGAGAATATGTAAACTGTCGGTGGAGACGCCAGCTACGACCCGGTACATTTTGTTTCATGTTTGTGACCTCATGACCTCATGAAAGACGATACCCTAAATCTGTTTCTACAGGTGCCTCAGTTATAAGGTTTGCATCTAATTATTGTATATTTTTTCTTTATTTCACTTTTATTTAACCAGGTAAGCTAGTTGAGAACAAGTTCTCATTTGCAACTGCGACCTGGCCAAGATAAAGCATAGCAGTTCGACACATACAACAACACAGAGTTACACATGGAATGAACAAAACATACAGTCAATAATACAGTAGAAAAAAATAAAAAAAGTCTATATACAGTTAGTGCAAATTAGGTAAAATAAGAGAGTTAAGGCAATAAATAGGCCATGGTGGCGAAGTAATTACAATATGGCAATTAAACACTGAAATGGTAGATGTGCAAAAGATGGATGTGCAAGTAGAGATACTGTGGCGCAAAAGGAGCAAAATAAATAAATACATTATGGGGATGAGGTAGATAGCTGTATACAGATGGGCTATGAACAGGTGCAGTGATCTGTGAGCTGCTCTGACAGCTGGTTCTTAAAGCTAGTGAGGGAGATGGGAATCTCCAGCTTCAGTGATTTTTGCAGTTCGTTCAAGTCAGTGGCAGCAGAGAACTGGAAGGAAAGGCGACCAAAGGAGGAATTGGCTTTGGGGGTGACCAGTGAGATATACCTGCTGGAGCGCGTGCTACGAGTGGGTGCTGCTATGGTGACCAGTGAGCTGAGATAAGGCGGGGCTTTACCTAGCAGAGACTTGTAGATAAACCCACTGGCTACAGGTTGGCGACGAGTATGAAGCGAGGGCCAGCCAACGAGAGCGTACAGGTCGCAGTGGTGAGTAGTGTATGGGGCTTTGGTGGCAAAACGGATGGCACTGTGATAGACTGCATCCAATTTGTTGAGTAGAGTGTTGTAGGCTATTTTATAGATTACGTCGCCGAAGTCAAGGATCGGTAGGATGGTCAGTTTTACGAGGGTATGTTTGGTAGCATGAGTGAAGGATGCTTTGTTGCGAAATAGGAAGCCAATTCTAGATTTTATTTTGGATTGGAGATGCTTAATGGGAGTCTGGAAGGAGAGTTTACAGTCTAACCAGACACCTAGGTATTTGTAGTTATCCACGTATTAAGTCAGAGCCGTCCAGAGTAGTGATGCTGGATGGGCGGGCAATGATCGGTTGAATAGCATGCATTTAGTTTTATTTGCGTTTAAGAGCAGTTGGAGGCCACGGAAGGAGAGTTATGGAATTGTAGCTCATCTGGAGGTTAGTTAACACAGTGTCCAAAAAAAGGCCAGAAGGATACAGAATGGTGTTGTCTGCGTAGAGGTGGATCAGAGAATCACCAGCAGCAAGAGCGACATAATTTATGTATACAGAGAAGAGAGTCGGCCCGAGAATTTAACCCTGTGGCACCCCCATAGAGACTGCCAGAGGTCCGGACAACAGGCCCTCCGATTTGACACACTGAACTCTATCAGAGAAGTAGTTGGTGAACCATGCGAGGCAATCGTTTCAGAAACCAAGGCTGTTGAGTCTGCCAATAAGAATGGGGTGATTGACAGAGTCGAAAGCCTTGGCCAGGTCGATGAATACAGCTGCACAGTAATGCCTCTTATCGATGGATCATGGAGCGTGGCTGAGGTGCACCCATGACCAGCTCGGAAACCAGATTGCATAGCGGAGAAGGTACGATGTGATTCAAAAAGATCAGTAATCTGTTTGTTAACTTGGCTTTCGAAGACGTTAGAGATGCAGGGTAGGATAGATATAGGTCTGTAACAGTTTGGGTCTAGAGTGTCTCCCCCTTTGAAGAGGGGGATGACCGCAGCAGCTTTCCAATCTTAGGGAATCTCAGACGATACGAAAGAGAGGTTATACAGGCTAGTAATAGGGGTTGCAACAATGTCGGCAGAATTTTAGAAAGAGAGGGTCCAGATTGTCTAGCCCGGCTGATTTGTAGGGGTCCAGATTTTGCAGCTCTTTCAGATCAGCTATTTGGATATGGGTGAAGGAGAAATGGTGGGGGCTTGGGCGGGTTGCTGTGGAGGATGCCGGGCAGTTGACCGGGGTAGGGGTAGCTAGGTGGAAAGCATGGCCAGCCGTAGAAAAATGCTTATTGAAATTCTCAATTATAGTGGATTTGTCGGTTGTAACAGTGTTTCCTAGCCTCAGAGCAGTGGGCAGCTGGGAGGAGGTGCTCTTATTCTCCATGGACTTTAGTGTCCCAGAACTTTTTTGAGTTTGTACTGCAGGATGCAAATTTCTGTTTACAAAAAGCTAGCCATAGCTTTCCTAATTGCCTGTGTATATTGGTTCCTAACTTCCCTGAAAAGTTGCATATCACGGGGGCTATTCGATGCTAATACAGAACGCCACAGGATGTTTTTGTGCTGGTTAAGGGCAGACAGGTCTGGAGTGAACCAAGGGCTATATCTATTCCTGGTTCTACATTTTTTGAATGGGGCATGCCTATTTAAGATGGTGAGGAAGGCACTTTTAAAGAATAACCAGGCATCCTCTACTGTCGGGATGAGGTCAATGTCATTCCAGGATACCCCGGCCAGGTCGATTAGAAAGGCCTGCTCGCAGAAGTGTTTTAGGGAGCGTTTGACAATGATTAGGGGTGGTCGTTTGCTTGCAGACCCATTACGGATGCAGGCAATGAGGCAGTGATTGCTGAGATCTTGGTTGAAAACAGCAGAGGTGTATTTGGAGGGCGAGTTAGTTGGATGATATCTATGAGGGTGCCCGTGTTTACGGATTTGGGGTTATATCTGGTAGGTTGATTGATAAATTGTGTGAGATTGAGGGCATCAAGCTTAGATTGTAGGATGGCCGGGGTGTTAAGCATGTCCCAGTTTAGGTCACCTAGCAGCACGAGCTCAGAAGATAGATGGGGGGGGGGGGGGGGGGTGGCAATCAAATCACATATGGTGTCCAGGGCACAACAGAGGGTGGTCTATAGCAAGCGGCAACGGTGAGAGACTTGTTTCTGGAAAGGTTCATTTTTAGAAGTAGAAGTAAAATGAAACTATTTGCAAAATGTAATGTGAACTTTTAAAATGAGAAAATCTTCCCTGTGAAGTTTAACTAAGTCAGTAGCCACACCCAAGTGAATTGGCATTGGTTGGAAATTATGAACCAACCCCTAATCTACATTTCTATAAAAGCCCCCGTGACCCAAAGTCACCTAAGTTCCAAATAACGGGAGGACTTGTCCTCACGTTTTTAAAAGGGCTAATTCTAATGTCAACCTACAGGCCAGGAAACATGGGAGTTTGCTCTACATGTGAAATCTTATGAACTCTGAACTATTGATCACTCAAGAAGAACAGAGTCCTAGATGACAGCCTAACAGACTGTAGCTGGAAAGGTAGCAAATCTAGTACGAGAACACTGACCGACGTGGACCACATGACAACCCGGAAGATTCCACAAAGGACAGGGAAAACCAGAGCCTCACGTCACCAGCTTTACGTAAATACAATACATTGCTTTTCCAAATGAGCGATCATTAGTGGCATATGTATTTGTGAGAATAGCTTCCCAGGTCCGATAAAGACCAAAGTCCCTTAGTCTTCCTTCCAAAACCCCCTTCTTTTCTTTCTGAATCTATTGTGTTATAACCCAATTGTTTCGGTTTAGTCCACTAGGGACGATATGTTATTATGTATTGTATATTCTGTAATTGGTTAGTAAATAAATAATTGAGCCAATTGGTGTATGGATGAGTCATAGTTTAGGCTGTGTTTCTGCAGATAACCAAGTATTCTACAATGCTTGAAATGAGACTGGCGTAAGGGTAAAGAATAATTAATTGATAGACTAATTGATCAAATATTAAAATATCTAGAGTTATATTTGCAAAATTATAACTTTGTAATCTGAAGATTTTCCGTGGTTCCCCGACTTCCCAGTTAACTAAATGTACATGATTAGTTAATCAGTAATAATAATTACAGAGAAAGAATTTGATAAAATAACAGTCACCATTAAATGACACGACCAATATTGATGAATTAAGAGCAATTCAAAATTTCCCTCATGTTCTTCTAATTACAGTGGGGCAAAAAAGTATTTAGTCAGCCACCAATTGTGCACATTCTACCACTTAAAAAGATGAGACCTGTAATTTATCATAGGTACACTTCAACTATGACAGACAAAAAAAAAAAAAAAAAATATCCAGAAAATCACATTGTAAGATTTTTTATGAATTTATTTGCAAAAAATAAGTACTTGGTCACCTACAAACAAGCAAGATTTCTGGCTCTCACAGACCTGTAACAACTTCTTTAAGGAGGCTCCTCTGTCCTCCACTCGTTACCTGTATTAATGGCACCTGTTTGAACTTGTTATCAGTATAAAAGACACCTGTCCACAACCTCAAACAGTCACACTCCAAACTCCACTATGGCCAAGACCAAAGAGCTGTCAAAGGACACCAGAAACAAAATGGTAGACCTGCACCAGGCTGGGAAGACTGAATCTGCAATAGGTAAGCAGCTTGGTTTGAAGAAATCAACTGTGGGAGCAATTATTAGGAAATGGAAGACATACAAGACCACTGATAATGTCCCTCGATCTGGGGCTCCACGCAAGATCTCACCCCATGGGGTCAAAATGATCACAAGAACGGTGAGCAAAAATCCCAGAACCACACGGGGGGGACCTAATGAATGACCTGCAGAGAGCTGGAACCAAAGTAACAAAGCCTACACTACGCCGCCAGGGACTCAAATCCTGCAGTGCCAGACGTGTCCCCCTGCTTAAGCCAGTACATGTCCAGACCCGTCTGAAGTTTGCTAGAGAGCTTTTGGATGATCCAGATTGGGAGAATTTCATCTGACCATATGACACCAAAATATAACTTTTTGGTAAAAACTCAACTCGTCGTGTTTGGAGGACAAAGAATGCTGAGTTGCATCCAAAGAACACCATACCTACTGTGAAGCATGGGGGTGGAAACATCATGCTTTGGGGCTGTTTTTCTGCAAAGGGACCAGGACGACTGATCCGTGTAAAGGAAAGAATGAAGGGGGCCATGTATCGTGAGATTTTGAGTGAAAACCTCCTTCCATCAGCAAGGGCATTGAAGATGAAACGTGGCTGGGTCTTTCAGCATGACAATGATCCCAAACACACCACCCTGGCAACGAAGGAGTGGCTTCGTGAGAAGCATTAAGGTCCTGGAGTGGCCTAGCCAGTCTCCAGATCTCAACCCCATAGAAAATATTTGGGGGGTTGAAAGTCCGTGTTGCCCAGCAACAGCCCCAAAACACCACTGCTCTAGAGGAGATCTGCATGGAGGAATGGGCCAAAATACAAGCAACAGTGTGTGAAAACCTTGTGAAGACTTACAGAAAATGTTTGACCTCTGTCATTGCCAACAAAGGGTATATAACAAAGTACTGAGATAAGTATTTGGTCAATAACAAAAGTTTATTTTCCACCATAATTTACAAATAAATTCATAAAAAATCCTACTATGTGATTTTCTGGATTTCTTTTCCTCATTTTGTTTGTCATAGTTGAAGTGTACCTATGATGAAAATTACAGGCCTCTCATCTTTTTAAGTGGGAGAACTTGCACAATTGGTGGCTGACTAAATACTTTTTTGCCCCACTGTATAACGCCCCTTCAGATACTGCTTAAAAAAAGCTTTCTCTTCCCAACATTTTTATTTGTAGAGTACTATTTAATACACTGCTCAAAAAAATAAAAGGGAACACTAAAATAACACATCCTAGATCTGAATGAATGAAATATTCTTATTAAATACTTTTTTCTTTACATAGTTGAATGTGCTGACAACAAAAGCACACAAAAATGATCAATGGAAATGTATCAACCCATGGAGGTCTGGATTTGGAGTCACACTCAAAATTAAAGTGGAAAACCACACTACAGGCTGATCCAACTTTGATGTAATGTCCTTAAAACAAGTCAAAATGAGGCTCAGTAGTGTGTGTGGCCTCCACGTGCCTGTATGACCTCCCTACAACGCCTGGGCATGCTCCTGATGAGGTGGCGGATGGTCTCCTGAGGGATCTCCTCCCAGACCTGGACTAAAGCATCCGCCAACTCCTGGACAGTCTTTGGTGCAACGTGGCATTGGTGGATGGAGCGAGACATGATGTCCCAGATGTGCTCAATTGGATTCAGGTCTGGGGGACAGGCGGGCCAGTCCATAGAATCAATGCCTTCCTCTTGCAGGAACATTGTCTTGCATTAGGAGGAACCCAGGGCCAACCGCACCAGCATATGGTCTCACTAGGGGTCTGAGGATCTCATCTCGGTACCTAATGGCAGTCAGGCTACCTCTGGCGAGCACATGGAGGTGCGGCCCCCCAAAGACATGCCACCCCACACCATGACTGACCCACCGCCAAACCGGTCATGCTGGAGGATGTTGCAGGCAGCAGAACGTTCTCCATGGCGTCTCCAGACTAATGTCTGTCACATGTGCTCAGTGTGAACCTGCTTTCATCTGTGAAGAGCACAGGGCGCCAGTGGCGAATTTGCCAATCTTGGTGTTCTCTGGCAAATGCCAAATGTCCTGCACGGTGTTAGGCTGTGAGCACAACCCCCACCTGTGGACGTTGGGCCCTCATACCACCCTCATGGAGTCTGATTCTGACCGTTTGAGCAGACACATGCACATTTATGGCCTGCTGGAGGTCATTTTGCAGGGCTCTGGCAGTGCTCCTCCTTGCACAAAGGCGGAGGTAGCGGTCCTGCTGCTGAGTTATTGCCCTCCTACGTTCTCCTCCACGTCTCCTGATGTACTGGCCTGTCTCCTGGTAGCGCCACTTGTGTGGGTTGTAGACTCCGTCTCATGCTACCACTAGAGTGAAAGCACCGCCAGCATTCAAAAGTGACCAAAACATCAGCCAGGAAGCATAGGAACTGAGAAGTGGTCTGTGGTCCCCACCTGCAGAACCACTCCTTTATTGGGGGTGTCTTGCCTATAATTCCCACCTGTTGTCTATTCCATTTGCACAACAGCATGTGAAATGTATTGTCAGTGTTGCTTCCTAAGTGGACAGTTTGATTTCACAGAAGTGTGATTGACTTGGAGTTACATTGTGTTGTTTAAGTGTTCCCTTTATTTCTTTGAGCAGTGTATATATATATATATATATCTCAGCAAAAAAGAAACGTCCCTTTTTCAGGACCCTGTCTTTCAAAGATAATTCGTAAAAACGTCATGGTCTGGAGCGGTGTGTCACAGCATCATCGGACTGAGCTTGTTGTCATTGCAGGCAATCTCAATGCTGTGCATTACAGGGAAGACATCCTCCTCCCTCATGTGGTACCCTTCCTGCAGGCTCATCCTGACATGACAATGCCACCAGCCGTAATGCGTGTGATTTCCTGCAGGACAGGAATGTCAGTGTTCTGCCATGGCCAGCGAAGAGCCCGGATCTCAATCCCATTGAACAAGTCTGCGACATGTTGGATCGGAGGTTGAGGGCTGGGGCCATTCCCCACATAAATGTCCGGGAACTTGCAGGTGCCATGGTGGAAGAGTGGGCTAACATAGCACAGCAAGAACTGGCAAATCTGGAGGAGGAGATGCACTGCAGTACATAATGCAGCTGGTGGCCACACCAGATACTGACTAACTTTTGATTTGGACCCCCCCCCCCCCCCCCTTTTTTCAATTTCTGTTAGTCACACGTTTGTGGAACTTGTTCAGTTTATGTCTCAGTTATTGAATCTTGCCATTTGCTGAAAATTAATGCAGTTGACAGCGAGAGGATATTTCCTTTTTTGCTTAGATACATACATATAGTTGAAGTCAGAAGTTTAGTCATTAAAACTTGTTTTTCAACCACTCCACAAATTTCTTGTTAACCAACTATAGTTTTGGCAAGTTGGTTAGGACATCTACTTTGTGCATGACAAGTCATTTTTCCAACAATTGTTTAGACTTTATTTCACTGTATCACAATTCCAGTGGGTCAGAAGTTTACATACACTAAGTTGACTGTGCCTTTAAACAGCTTGGAAAACTCCAGAAAATGATGTTATGGCTTTAGAAGCTTCTGATAAATGATGTCAGTTAGCCTGAGTCAATTTAAGGTGTGCCTGTGGATGCATTTCAAGGCCTACCTTTCAAAAGCAGTGCCTCTTTGCTTGACATCATGGGAAAATCAGAAGAAATCAGCCAAGACCTCCACAAGTCTGGTTCATCCTGGGGAGCAATTTCAAAAGCCTGAAGGTACCACATTCATCTATACAAACAATAGTACGCAAGTATAAACTCCATGGGACCACTCAGCCGTCATTCCGCTCAGGAAGGAGACGCGTTCTGTCTCCTAGAGATGAATGTACTTTGGTGCGAAAAGTGCAAATCAATCTCAGAACAGCAGCAAAAGGACCTTGTGAAGATGCTGGAGGAACAGGTACCAAAGTATCTATATCCACAGTAGAATGAGTCCTATATCAATATAACCTGAAAGGCCGTTCAGCAAAGAAGAAGCCATTGCTCCAAATACACCATAAAAAAGCCAGACTACGGTTTGCAACTGCACATGGGGACAAAGATAGTACTTTTTGGAGAAATGTTTTCTGGTCTGATGAAACAAAAATAGAACTGTTTGGCCATGATGACCATCATTATGTTTGGAGGAAAAAGGGGGAGGCTTGCAAGCCGAAGAACACCATCCCAACCTTGAAGTACGGGGGTGGCAGCATCATGTTGTGGGGGTGCTTTGCTGTAGTAGAGACTGGTGCACTTCACAAAATAGATGGCATCATGATGAAAGAAATTATGTGGATATATTGAGGCAACATCTCAAGACATCAGTCAGGAAGTTAAAGCTTGGTCGCAGATGGGTCTTCCAAATGGACAATGACCCCAAGCATACTTCCAAACTTGTGGCAAAATGGCTAAGGGACAACAAAGTCAAGATATTGGAGTGGCCATCACAAAGCCCTGACCTCAATCTTACAGAAAATCTGTGGGCAGAACTGAAAAAGCGTGTGCGAGCAAGGAGGCCTTCAAACCTGACTCAGTTACACCAGCTCTGTCAGGAGGAACGGGCCAAAATTCACCCAACTTATTGTGGGAAGTCTGTGGAAGGCTACCCAAAACGTTTGACCAAAGATTAAATTATTTAAGGCAATACACTGAATTAGTATTTGGTTGCATGTAAAGAAATAAAAGCTGAAATAAAAATCAATCATTCTTTGATATGACAGGACATTTTTACTAGGATTAAATGTCAGGAATTGTAAAAAACTGAGTTTAAATGTATTTGGCTAAGGTGTATTTAAACTTCCAACTTCAACTGTGTGTGTGATATATACACACCAACGTTTGTTTTTACTGACATTTCACCTAAAACGTTAATACCTATAATACTCTTTATTGTGGCAGTCACACACCCTGTGGTGGCACCTGCAGCTTGCCGGTCATGGCACACCATCCGATGGGGTACATGTCTCCAGAGCCCAGGCTGCTGTCCTCCTCAAAGCCCTCATACCTCAACCAAACTTTGTAGCCTGGAAAACAGAGGGAGGAAGAGCTAGACCACAGAGAGGTAAACTGTAACATACAGTACTTGACAATAAACATCAAGTGTGAGGACTCAGTATGATTCATAAGTGGAAAATTGCTTCCTGTGTAATGCACTCAAAAGTTGTACACTTCTAGGGAAAGGGTGCCATTTCAGATCAGTCAGTTTCAGTGTATTTGGCTGATGCTGGCGATCCAGTAAACCTTATTAGGCAGGGTGGCACTGGTATTCAGGACCTCCACCTTTAACCTCATTGTGATGTCATCCCACTGGGCACATAGTTGCGCCTGCAGGGTTGGAAACTTACTTTTTGGTGAGTGAGTGAGTGAGTGAGTGAGTGGAGATTTTTTTTAACTAGCCAAAATGTTTCCGCCATAATTGCAAAAAAAAAGTTTTGAAATGGATGAGCATGCTTTGTAATGTTTCTAAAAACAATAAATGTATTACTAGTATGAAGTATTGTGGTATATTGCTGAATTTCATTTCATTTTTGTGACCTGCATCTTTTAAACAATACATGTTCAAATCAATAATTTAGATGCATGATGCAATAGTAAAAACAGATCAACAGTTCTACAACTAGACCAATAATCAGCAAAGTGCCTGCCCCGTCACAAAATGCTGAGTGATACGGCTTATTTATTATTATAGTTCAGGCAGGGCCGTAACCAGTGTCTTAGTGTGGTCTGGAGATAATTTAATACATATAAAGAGGGATCTGTTAGCAGAAAAAAATATTTATAAACAAAGTAGACAAATTAGTTTGCTTTACAGAACACATTTTGCAGTTTTACAGCTAAATTTCCTGCAATTTTACACATTTTGCCATATGGAGTTGGGAGAAATTTATGCAGTTTTAAAGCAACGGCATAAGTCATTTTGATTTATGCAATGTTAATATGATGTGTGACTACTAAAATAATTTACCTATCTACATTTGTTTTACTGACATGAGCAAATTGAGTGACTGTTAGTGACATATAACAAGAGGAAAACTACTGATGCACAACTAAGTTTCAAAATTTGACCTTTTGTATTCTACTATTCTAACTCTCAACAGTAAGGTGAGACCCCGACGGAGTTCCAAAATTATACATAGAAAAAAAATGACGGAGGTCTGGACCTCGTTGTCCTCATACGTAGTTCAAGTCACGGATCCCCCCGGTACTGTTGCACCGGCCTTCTAGGCGTCACTGAAATGGATTCATTACCACCAACCCCGGACTGTCTTGTCTCATTACGCACACCTGGTTCCCATTCCCCCCGATTAGTATGTGTCTACATGTGCCCTCTGTTCCTCATTGTCCTTGTTACCATGTGCTATTGGATCGGCTTCCATACTACGTGTTATTGTGCCCTTGTTTTACGGGTCTCGTCCCGTGCATAATTTAGAGATTTACTCCTCGTTCTTCTGTTTGGGTAGAGAAAATAAAAAACCCTATTACGTATTTTTGTGCCGGTCTCCAATAATTATACAACATGACAGTTCAGGGCTCTACGCTGACATTTAAAAAAAAAAATTTACAAGGAGTACATGATGTGCTCCGAAGTAGAAATGTAGAAACACACAAATCTAGGATCACAATTAAAGCAGGCAAGGTGATCCCATTTCACCTCTGCTATTTGTCTTTGGAGCCCCTGGCAATTCGACAATCGAAAGAAATTACACCAACATCTCTCAATTCTACGGATTATGTCATCTCATTATTATGCCAATAATATCTTACATTGTCCAGATAAAGTATCTCAATCCCTCAAACGCTTTTAAGATCAAATTCAGCGCCATCTAAAGTTCTAAAATAAATCTAACCAAATCTGCCTCAAGACCCCGATAAGATCTACATCCCTATTTATGGTATCCCAAACATTTCCGATACACACACACACACTTGAAGTCAGAGGTTGACATACACCTTAGTCAAATATTTAAACTCAGTTTCACAATTCCTGACATTTAATCTTTGTAAAAATGTCCCTGTCTTAGGTCTGTTTATCACCACTTTATTTTAAGAATGTGAAATGTCAGAATAGTGATTTCAGCTTTTATTTATTTCATCACATTCCCAGTGGGTCAGAAGTTTACATACACTCAATTAGTATTTGGTAACATTGCCTTTAAATTGTTTAACTTGGGTCAAACATTTTGGGTAGCCTTCCACAAGCTTCCCGCAATAAGTTGGGTGAATTTTGGCCCATTTCTCCTGACAGAGCTGTTGTAACTGCGTCAGGTTGTAGGCCTCCTTGCTCGCACACGCTTTTTCAGTTCTGCCCACAAATTTTCTATGGGATTGAGGTCAGGGCTTTGTGATGGCCACTCCAATACCTTGACTTAATTGTCCTTAAGCCATTTGGCCACAACTTTGGAAGCATGCTTGGGGTCATTGTCCATTTGGAAGACCCATTTGCGACCAAGCTTTAACTTCCTGACTGATGTCTTGAGATGTTGCCTAAATATATCCACATAATTTCTTTCTTCATGATGCCATCTATTTTGTGAAGTGCACCAGTCCCTCCTGCAGTAAAGCACCCCCATCTTCACGGTTGGGATGGTGTTCGTCGGCTTTCAAACATCCCCCTTTTTTCTCCAAACATAACGATGGTCATTATGGCCAAACAGTTCTATTTTTGTTTCATCAGACCAGAGGACATTTCTCCAAAAAGTATGATATTTGTCCCAATGCGCAGTTGCAAACCGTAGTCTGGCTTTTTTTAATGGTGGTTTTAGAGCAGTGGCTTCTTCCTTGCTGAACGGCCTTTCAGGTTATTTCGATATAGGACTCGTTTTACTGTGGATATAGATACTTTTGTACCGGTTTCCTCCAGCATCTTCACAAGGTCCTTTGCTGCTGTTCTGGGATTGATTTGCACTTTTCGCACCAAAGTACGTTCATCTCTGGGAGACAGAACGTGTCCCCTTCCTGAGCGGTATGACGGCTGAGTGGTCCCATGGTGTTTATACTTGCGTACTATTGTTTGTAAAGATGGATGTGGTAACTTCAGGCGTTTGGAAATTGCTCCCAAGAATGAACCAGAATTGTGGAGGTCTACAAAAAACCTTTTTTAGGTCTTGGCTGATTTTTCCAATGATGTCACGCAAAGAAGCACTGAGTTTGAAGGTAGGCCTTGAAATATATCCACAGGTACACCTCCAATTGACTCAAGCTTCTATAGCCATAAAATCATTTTCTGGAATTTTCCATGTTTAAAGGCACAGTCTGACCCACTGGAATTGTGATACAGTGAATTAGAAGTGAAATAATCTGTCTGTAAACAATTGTTGGAAAAATTACTTGTCATGCACAAAGATGTCCTAACCGACTTGCCAAAACTATAGTTTGTTAGCAAGAAATTTGCGGAGCCGTTGAAAAACGAGTTTAAAATTACTCCAACCTAAGTGTATGTACACACACACACACACACACACGGTCAGTTTTAGTACACCTAATCATTCAAGGGTTTTTCTTTATTTATTTATTTTTTCTACATTGTAGAAAAATAGTGAAGACATTAACACCATGAAATAACACATGAATTCATGTAGTAAACCATTTTTAAAAAATAGCCACCCTTTGCCTTGATGACAGCTTCACACTCTTGGCATTCTCTCAACCAGCTTCATATATTTGGATTCGTTTCACACTTTTTTGGTTACTACATTATTCCACGTGTTAATCCATAGTTTTGGCGTCTTCAGTATTATTCTACAATGTAGAAAATAGTAAAAAGCAAGAAAAACATTTGAATGAGTAGGTGTTCTAAACCTTTTGACCGTTAGTCTATATATTTCCTTCCTTAGATAAACCCATTTCCAGAAACTTTAACACAGCGCTCAAATCAATTCAATTCGACCTCAATAGATAACATCTAGATTTGGCCGGTATCCAGATTTTCAATATAGTCATGCCTTCCTTCTCTCATACCGGGATTTAGGGTATTACCTGCATAGCACACAAGGGGCGCCATAAAAGCAAGAAAAGACAATTGGGTCTCAATTACCAGAATGCTAACAAAATTAGCACAAACTAATATCGAAATCACAGACGCTGTTAGCTAAATGCTTACAAGCGGAAAAATAGCAAATTTCTAAAACTGTCAATTCCAGCTCATAAAGTTATACAAGCATTGTTAATAGCTAACGAATGTAATTTTCGGTGAGTATGGAAGCCCTTATAAGATATCTGATTTCAGTACAAAATGTTTGCATTGAAAGAATGCTCTGGACTCACCTGCTGCTTTCTCGCGTTGTGCTATTTACAAACGAACGCTTGACACGGACTCACTGTTCTGGGAAACTATGGTAATCTTCATAAGGTAAAATAATGTGAAATGAAGAACGCAATTTGCGTTCTCCTAAAGCGGGGGTTCCAAAACCTTTTCCCTTCCAGCATTTGGGAACGTCCCACGCGTCTATTTATATGGGCAAACTGTTCACAGCTCTCGTTGGTAGAGAGTGTTGCATGTTTAAAGCACATTTTCTGCATTTCTACACATTTTGTCATGGAGTGCAAAGAAAATGTTGCCGTTCTAATGCAAAAATTGACTACAAAATTACAACAATATCTATGGGCTAAGAAACCTAAATAAAAAAAACATGTTTGCTAACATTGGCTAGTTGATCTGGACATTTCTGACAAGTTATAATAAATAGCTTTCTAAGGTATGCAATGACTGACATGACAAGAGGAACTGCTGATGCACTAAACAATTTAGAAATTCTAATATTACAACTTTCAAGAGTAAGTTTAAAGCCGGCTGAGTTCCTCAATAAAAAAACTGCGCACCCCACAGTCTGGGAACCACTGTGCAAAATAATTGCACAAGTTGACTGCAGGTAATTCAAATGGATTTAAAAACGTCAAAGAAATAGTTGACTGAATTGAAAACACATCCCGTGGCTTTTTCCAAATACACCGATATACAAGTTAAACCGCCCAAGCCTACTAACATCCCAGTTGCTTTAACCGGCAGCAGATCTATTGTCAAAATGAATATATTGCCACGGTTGAATTTATGTAGTGAAATCCTTCCCTTGTCGCCCCCTTCTTACTATTGAGAGAAAAAAAAATCATATTGTGGTTTCAAAATGTATATTGCAAGGTAAGCGATCCCGGGTAAAATTACAAAATGGGAAAGACGTAGGGGGACTATCCGTACCAAACTTTAAAATTGTAATTCCAGGCACTAGAATTTTGTCCGATCCTAAATTGGTTTAGACATGATTCTTCCACCAACTGGGTGAGTATAGAGAGAAATACAGTATATCCTATTGCCCTGGAAGAGGTGGTCTTCACTGATATATCTGTTAAACAATGTAAACTATGCTTTGGTCCCATTTCTGCTCACACAATCTCGATTTGCTGCAAAAATTTCAAACAATGTAAAGGAATCAAAATGGCATGCCCATACTCCAATATTTCACAATAATGCCTTGTGACCTGAAGGGCAGCCTTTTTCATACCCTCAATGGCACAAATGCGGAATCCATATCCTTGCCGATATCTTGGACAGTAATGGCTTGAGAACCTTCCGAGATTTGAAAGACACACACATTACCATGCAACTCCTTTTTTTATATTTACAACTTAGGTCAGCTATGCTGGCCTATGGAGTCCCTTGCCAAACGCAAGTCAGGAACCACCCAATGATGGGATTTATAAATCAATTATCTGGGCTCCCAAAAAGATTGATTTCAATAATACAGTGCAATTGGAAAGTATTCAGACCCATTCCCTTTTTCCACATTTTGTTACGTTACAGCCTTATTCTAAAATGACTAATAAAAACTGTTCCTCATCAATCTACACACAATACTCCAGAATGAGAAAGCGAACAGTTATTGAATAAAAAATATCAGAAATACCATGTTTACATAAGTATTTATTATTTACAGACCCTTTAATATGAGACTCAATATTGAGAGCAGATGCATTATGTTTCCATTGATCATCCTTGAGATGTTCCTACAACTTGATTGGAGTCCACCTGTGGTAAATTCAAAATAATTGGACATGTTTTGGAAAAGCACACACCTGTCTATCTAAGGTCCCACAGTTGACAGTGCATGTCAGAGCAAAAACCAAGCCACGAGGTCAAAGGAATTGTCCGTAGAGCTCCGAGACAGGATTGTGTCGGGGCACATATCTGGGGAAGGGTACCAAAAAAACTTCTGCAGCATTTAAGGTCCCCAAAAATGCAGTGGCCTCCATCATTCTTAGATGGAAGACGTTTGGAACCACCAAGACTCTTCCTAGAGCTGGCTGCCCGGCCAAGCTGAGCAATCGGGGGAGAAGGGCCTTGGTCAGGGAAGTGAACAAGAAACCGATGGTCATTCTGACAGAGCTCCAGAGTTTCTCTGTGGAGATTGGAGGACATTGCAGAAGGACAACCATCTCTGCAGCACTCCACCAATCAGGCCTTTATGGTAGTGGCCAGACGGAAGCCACTCCTCAGAAAAAGGCACATGACAGCCCGCTTGGAGTTTCATTTTTTAACTGGTACCGGGCTATCGACAGACTAGTATTGTGAGGCAAAACCACCAACACGTACTTGCTCGTGAGAGTCATCTTTCCTTTGAGGGGCCTTAACAGACGTTTTCGTGTGAAGACAGGTTTTTGGGATGTCTCGTGATCTAACTAACACCGTTCTAGCTCTGCCACCTTTCACCACCGATGCGGAAGGGCGACATTGGCGAATGTGGTGGATTTCTGTAGCTTAAATGGACAGATTTTGTTGGGGATAAAAAAAAAAAAGCTAATTAGATCGACTCTCGGGGGTTAACATACTAAATGTTTTGCTATGCAAATTTCTTTATGGTATAGGTTAGTATAAGATCAGAGGAAGCCTCACGTGTCTGAACCAGCGACAGAGCCTCTCTCCTCCACTAAGCACCCCAGTCAAAGCTTCCTGTTGCTGTAACTAAATAGCAAGAGGGAAAGGGGATGATAATACTAGACAAGTCTCAGAAAAAGAACTAAATGTTTCACATTTTGTAACTTACATACAATTATTGATAGTATTTTCCTTCCCTGGCTGCAATGGTGTGATGTTTTAACTAACATAGTCTATGTATGTGTCTGCCAATAATGTGGCTTTTTCACTATAGAAACACAAGAGCCTTTAGGTCAAACACCTGTGTAAAAACCCAGCAATGGAAAGCCCTCTAAGTGGTCTAACCATCCTGTCCAGCAAAGCTGGAGCTATTGTCCTGACTATTGCCCAGAGAGGCGATCATGTTCCCCATCTGGGGGGACCAGGCAGTCTAAGTCAGCACCTTGGCTTTCTTGGTGGGGGGTTTTCCCTTTAGAAAATAGAACAAGGAGTGGCGAAAAGGGTGTTGCTATATAAATGGCTATACAGTATAAAGTCTGTACAGATCTAGCCTCACCACCTGTACACACAGAAATACATTTTGTACTTAGAGGCCGATCATCACCTGTGCCTTGATTCTCTCTCTCACCTGCAGCCGTGCCAGGATAGAGGACTTCTTGCAATTGAAGGAGTAGGCTTTGGAGCAGGAGATGCTGCAGAAACGCTTGGTCTTGGAAAAAAAGGTGTCTCCGGTCCCACTGAAACCACACGTCTCACACACCGTTGTGGAGGGAAGAGGATGAGAATATGTTACAGACTGGATCGGTGGTTTGGTGAGCCGTGATGAGTAGCCTTGTCTGGACCCAGAAGACTTGCATTAGTTCCCTGATTAGCTTGAGATCAGCACTCTGATCAGCTTATATTAGAGATCCACACGACATGACCAAAAGTATGTGGACACCTGCTCGTTGAACATCTTATTCCAAAATCATGGCCATTAATATGGAGCTGCTATAACAGCCTCCACTCTTCTGGGAAGGCTTTCCACTAGATATTGGAACATTGCTGCGGGGACTTGCTTGCGTTCAGCCACAAGAGCATTAATGAGTTCGGGCACTGATGTTGAGTGATTAGGCTTGGCTCACAGTCAGAGATCCAATTCAACCCAAAGGTGTTTGATGGGGTTGAGGTCAGGGCTCTGTGCAGGCCAGTCAAGTTCTTCCACACCAATCTCAACAAACCATTTCTGAATGGATCTCACTTTGTGCACAGGGGCATTGTCTTGCTGAAACAGGAAAAAGGCCTTCCCCAAAATGTTGCCACAAAGTTGGAAGCACAGAATTGGCTATAATGTCATTGTATGCTGTAGCGTTAAGATTTCCCTTCATTGGTACTAAACGACATAGCCCGAACCGTGATAAACGGCCCCAGACCATTATTCCTCCTCCACCAACCTTTAAGGCTGGCACTATGCATTGTGGCAGGTAGCGTTCTTCTGGCATCCGCCAAACTCAGATTTGTCCGTCGGATAGACAGATGGTGAAGCATGGTGATCTTAAGTTTATCTGCAGCTGCTCGGTCATGGAAGCCCATTTCATGAAGCTCCAGGCGAACAGTGCTTGTGCTGATGTTGCTTCCAGAGGCAGTTTGGAACTTGGTAGTAAGAGTCCTGCAACCGAGGACAGACGATTTTTACGTGCTACAGCACTCGGTGGTCCCGTTCTGTAAGCTTGTGTGGCCTACAACGGCTGAACCGATGTTGCTCCTAGACATTTCCACTTCCCACTACCAGCAGTTACAGTTGATCGGGGCAGTTCTAGCAGGGCAGATATTTGACCGAACTGACTTGTTGGAAAAGTGGCATCCTATGACTGTGCTACATTGACATTCACTGAGGCCATGCTATTGCCAATATTTGTCTATGGTGATTGCATGGCTGTGTGCTCGATTTTATACACCTGTCAGCAACGGTTGGGGCTGAAATTGCCGACTCCACTAATTTGAATGGGTGTCCACATACTTTCGTATATATAGTGTAAGTTGTGTGGTGCAAACAGAGATCATATTAAAGTATTCTAATTTCTAATTATATGGTTGCAACATGGTATTTCAGATTTGATAGCATATCCATCATTTACCACCATGCATGCAGTTGCAATTCTGACTTAACCAGATACATTGTCATATGTGTTGCATTGCAACATATAGGCTATTGAAATACAAAATTCATCAATTGCATTTTACCAGACCCTGTCGATAATAGGCTATTCTATTCCCCAAAAATTGCAGCTGCGCTGGTATATTTTTTCGCATCACCTCTTCGCCCGCGACCACAACACAACCAACAAGGGTTTGCTACCCGACATTTATGTTCACCTTATGGTAAGGGTGGCAGAAATGACGGTCGCGTACAATCATGGAAGATAAACATTGGGACAATTTTCTCGCATCAAATGAGGCTAACGTTATATGAGTTTAGAGGAGAGCCGCTACGTGTGTCTCCCATACCGACCCCCCTCCTCCTCCGCTGGCAATTTATAAAGAACAAAAAATCAGACTAGGGAGGGGGTTGATACGCCGAAGCTGAAATCGAGAGGCGAACCCAGTTAAGGAGTATTTTTTTTACACGGGACTTCCCCAAAAGGAGGGGGAAAAGTCACAATTGTGGAATCTAAAATAAAATTAAGGTTCAAAATACGTGAGAACGTCTCCCGTTGTGGATTCCGTATATATTTTTAATTCGAAAAAATATGGCCGAGAACGTTCTGGACTCTGGCCCGCCTTCAGCCAAGAGGCCTAAACTATCCTCTCCGGCACTTTCTGCCTCCGCCAGCGATGGAAACGGTAAATATTGTTACATCTTTTTTTGTTAGGGGTATTATTATTTTTGTTTATTTTGTAGTATTTTCAATTATTGTGGTATGATTCGGAAGGAAAAGGGGCCGTGTAATTGCCCACTGTTTTTGTCGCGCTAGCTAGCGAATGTGTGTCGGAGTTGCATAGCAGTAGGCTAGTAGTAATTTCAGCACTACGATGAACGCTGGCTAGCGAGTTACGAATACGGGGCTTGCTGCATGGGTAGTTCGCTACATTATTTGTACTTAGCATTTAGTTAATAAATACTGTCAAATTAAGATGTTATGCCAACACGGCAAACATTAATTTAAATTATTATCCCCGAGATTGACATGGACGCTTTCATTTAAGCGACACAGAACTCGCTAACGTTAGCTAGCTACTGTAGTGATCGGTTTGGCAAATGGTTTTAAAAACATGTTTTATACTAAATGAGGTAGCTAATTCAGCTGAGTGGCAATCCATGAAACACAAATCGTTCAATTGGTTTACAAGTTAATTCGCCCAGCCAAGTAGCTTACTTTGCTAACTAGTTATTTTTCAGGTTGCTAGTGAGCTCTCTAGTCAGTTCGCTAGCCAACTTTCAAAGCGAGTTGTGACAAAGCTCTCATCGCCATTCGGTGCTAACGCGCTAGCTAGCCCGCAAGCACACCAACTAAGGTTAACAGTTCACTGCAACACTTGCCGTTTTTACCCTTTCAAATATAGTATTTAATTAAGTTAAGTAATTAACTTGAACTATATATATATATATATCTCAAACGATAACGTTAGCTAGCAAACTAATTGGTGAAGTTTCGTTCACCTGGATACTTGGTAACGTTACATGTTTCCAACTAACTTAGCTAGCTAGTCATCGTTTATAAAACTAACGATGTTAATTACATAGCTAGCTACTACTGCAGCAGGCCCATGTAGCTAGCTTGCTGGGTGAGTGATTATGTTCAAATTGCCATTAACTAGTTTTTCTGAAGATGTGTGGCAGAGACTGGAGGACTAAGGCTAACAACCTATACAAAAACGTCAAATTGCAGTGGTAAAACATAGAACTGGGCCACAGTATTTACCACTGTGATATGTTTAGATGGCCTTCTGCAGATGCTAAATAGCTAGCGAGTAGTAGTTTGAAATTGGACTTGAAACTGTTAGTTAATTTTGTCATTGCATAGCTAGCTAGCTACTGCCTCCCATTGCCCATATATTAGCAAACAGTACATGCTAAAGTCAGCCACTTGACACAAAATACTTTGACGGCCCAAGGTACTTGATAACAGAAAAATCCCGTGCCTGTACTGCACTTTCGATATATTTTTCTCTCGTAGTGCTAAGAGAATGCTGTGGCTGTCCAATTTCTCCAGGGAAGGTCCTGTAGGCCTATAGCAATTCGTAAATTCTTTAGTTATTTTTTATTATTATTTTTAATTGTTGCAACTTGCTTTAGTTATTTTTTATTATTATTTTTTATAGTTGCAAAAGGCATTCTGTACGTTACCCCAATATTCAGTGCATATCAAAACGAGGCCTGAATATGCAAATTGGATGGACACTACAGAAACTTCAGTGACTTATGTCTTCGGGTGAGACACAATGCACTGCTTTCTGTTTGAGAGCATCTCAAGGATTCAGCAATTGACAATGTGTCAGTGTGGGGGGGGTCCTTTTTTTGTTAGAAAGCATGGAATCCCTGAATATAGCACAACAAAGAAGAAAAGCTATTTATTGACAATTGGTATAATTTTGTGACGCTCTGTCTTACCCCTGGGTTGTGTTCAATACTCTGGCACAGCTTTGCAAAATGTTTTGAAATGGACAACTACCCGTTGCCGCTCTGTTTTTCTCAGTTTCAAGACTGTTTTCTCCCATTTGTTACCTACTGAACATGACACTGGAGGTGGATCTGTGTCCAGAGGGTCTCTATGAACCTGGCTCTCTGTGTGGTGTTAACGCAGTGTTGAGGCCCATCTGTCACTCTGTGTGTAAAGCTCTGTCTGCGCCGTGCTAAATCACACTCGCGGTCCGGCACAGATCGTCCGAGGCCAGCCACTGTGTGTGTGGGAGAGCGTCTGTTTGAACGGCCACCTTAATTTCAAAGCATTGGTTCTCCTCATACAAATGTAGTTCTCAGGCTATGCCAATTGGCCACCACATTTGATGCAACCATGTATAACTGTTTGAATACAGTGCACTGGAATTGGTATTGTTATGCCAGAAATGTACCCTGGCACACCTCTATTTCTCTCCCTTTCACTTCTTTCTCTTTTCTCTTGTTCACAATCCCCCTCTTGCTCTCTTTCTACGTACTCATGTTTTCTCCCTCCCTGCACAGATTTCGGCTCATTGTTCGACCTGGAGCACGACCTCCCTGACGAGCTCATCAATTCCTCGGAGTTGGGCCTGGTCAACGGAGGGGACCTCAGCCAGCTGCACACCAGTCTGGGGGGAGGAGGTGGAATGGGCCTGGGAGGGGGGGGTGGCCAGGACGCAGTGGCCAAGCACAAGCAGCTCTCAGAGCTCCTTCGATCAGGCGCTCCACATGCCTCCACACAGCAGGGCCAGGGTGTGGTGGGCAGCCCAGGCGGGGCCAGCATGGGCCACCTGGGGAACATGAAGGTATCCCCTGGGCCCCAGGGCATGGGCCAGCAGCAACACCTCTCACCCCAGCAGCAGGCCAGCATGATGCAGCAGCAGGTGGGGATGGTGGGTGCCATGAACAGGGGCATGATTGGGGCCCAGAAGGGCAACGGACAGCAGCAGCAAGCCATGATGGGGGGGCCGGTGATGAACGGATCCCCCAGGATGAGCTTCTCGAACCAGGGGATGGTGGGGAACAGTAACATGCTGGCTGAGACTCTGCAGCAGCAGGGTGCCGGGGGACAGGCTGGACTCAGAGTACAGCAACCTGGAGCACTGAATAAGGTTTGTATGAACCCTTCAGACAAGAGAGCAGAGATGTTTTTAATTTACATATTCTTTAGTTTAAGGACATTGAGATGGGCATCTTTAAGCCACCCTGACCAAGAAAGCTGCATGTGGGTATTTTTGCCCACACAATGTTAAAATTCAACAGTTGATTCACAAAAACAGGTTAAAAGAGCAGTTGTCATTATTCAAATATGAAGGATGTTTTAATCCAGGTTTAAAAGTGTACAATTCAAATGATTGGAGTTTTAGAGATCTAAAGCTGTGTAGTTAAAGGCAAAGTTAAAGTCAGGGAAGGCAAAGTTAAAGTCAGGGAGGAGGAAGACTAGTAGAGGGCATGGCTGGCATGTGGAGGGAGGAAGGTGGGGAGGGAGAATGTATGCAAAATGATGAAAGCATTCGATTAACCCCTAGCGAGCAACCAGACATTACTGCAAATTGGGAGCCACGTGGAAGCCCTTGGTTAATTAAGCACATCAGTGGTCGTCTTATTCCAACATGTCAACATGAAATGTGGGGCAACCGTGGCATGGCGGATTGATAATTGGTCTGCCTGTTCTGAGCCATCATTAATGATTTAATTGAACCCACCAACGTTACCTGCTGCTAATTGATTAGAAAATAAGTACGTTGTCACTCTTTAGAAGTAGTTGATTTTAATTGGTGTGCAAACGGCGTGTCAGAGAAGTTGATTTGTGGTGCAAGGGAGATGGTTGTTCTTTTAGCTTTAATGGTCTTCACTGGGGCTGCGAATTTCCAGAGACTTGGCGATACGATATTATCATGATACTATGGTGCCGATATGTCTTTTGAATCTCACGATTCTATATGTATTGCGATTCAATGTTCCAACTACTGCTGCAGAGTGTCAAGCGTGAGTCATGAAAACAAGTTTTGATCAGTCATGGAAATAAGTGCCCAAAAACAAATTGGCTCCCTATTTAAAAGATGGAGAACAAACAATGAAGGAAAAATACTGGCTTTTTGGTGCAGGTATAGCAAACTGGCACAAAAATAATATTGCGTTGTCAGAACAATACGATATTCCATAAAATAATATCTCCATATGTAACTCTAGATTTCCGTTTTTCTCCCATTACTATTTTTCACACTGTTAGTGATTAATATCCCCGGGGTTGTGCTCATTTAACAGGACTACTCTCGGTCTGAAGAAATACAATTCAAGTGATTTGAACACTTACATTTTCTAACACATTGCAAATAAAAACTAAAAATGTATGTCAATTTATTTCACTATTTTTCTCAATCCAGTATGCTTTGTTTAAACCACAAGTGTCATACTCATTCCACAGAGGGCCAAGTGTCTGCGTGTTTTCGATCCTCCATTGTACTTGATTAAGATAATTAATTAGTAAGGAACTATCCACACCTGGTTTTCTAGGGCATAAAAAACTAAAACCTGTGGACACTCGGCCCTCCATGGGATGATTTTGACGCCCCTGATTTAAACCATGCCATCTCTAACCCTCCCTCCGGTCTTCCATTTCTGTCTCTCCTTATCTTCTATACATTTCCCTGCCCATCCTCTTCTCAGATGGGTATGACGGGTAACCCAGGCCCCTATGGAGTCCCCTACGGTGAGCAGCAGGCAGGCCAGGGCCTGGGGGGAGCAGGGCTGGGCCCTCCGCTCCAGAACAAAGGCTCCATGCCCAACAGCCTGGCCCAGTTCAGCATGGACAAGAAGAGCCAGCCCATGCAGGGCATGGCTGCCATGGTAAGGAAGTTAGCTAGCTAGTCTCCTACCTATCATTTCAAACTTCTGTCATGGATGCTGCTTTTTTGTGTACCAGTCAACCACACTGACCAGCCCTGAACAAACTATCACAGTTGCAGTAACTTGTATATTTTCAATTATTTGATTTCCTCTTCCTGCCCTCTATCCTCAGGCCACACAGCAGTCTGCCACAGGTGTGGGCGGTGGAGCCGGAGGCACTGCAGGGTTGGTCCCCAACGCCCAGGGAGGCCTGGGGCCCGCCGTGTCTGCAGCAGCTGGGGCGGCCCCTACGGCCGACCCCGAGAAGCGCAAGCTGATCCAGCAGCAGCTGGTACTCCTGCTCCATGCACACAAGTGCCAGCGGCGGGAGCAAGCCAACGGGGAGGTGCGCCAGTGCAACTTGCCACACTGCCGCACCATGAAGAACGTCCTCAACCACATGACCCACTGCCAGGCCGGCAAGTCCTGCCAGGGTGAGCTGATAAGACCCAGAATAGATAGACCTGCAAGATGGTTCCCTGTCACACCTTTACCTAAGATGTGTATGATATTCATCAAGAGCTCTCTGAAGTAATCACCACTATCTTTTTCTCACCCTTTTTCTTTTGCTTGTCTCTGCCCCTTTGTTCTCTCCTTCCTTAGTGGCTCACTGTGCGTCATCCAGACAGATCATCTCTCACTGGAAGAACTGTACGCGGCACGACTGTCCTGTCTGCCTGCCGCTCAAGAATGCCGGGGACAAGAGGAACCAGCAGTGTGAGTGTCTATCTGCCTATCAAGCAATACTTTTTTCACTACCCCGCTCTCCCTCAGTCTGTTAGCTGGCCCGTGTAATAGTAGTACACGTCTAGTCTTAGGTTTAGAGAGCCGTCAAGTCTCAACTCATTCAAGTAATGTCTATGGATGTACAGTGTGTTCAGACCCCTTGACTATTTCCACATATTGTTATGTTACCACCTTATTCTAAAATGGATGAAATAAAACATGTTCCTCTTTAATCTACACACAATACCCCATAATGACAAAGCAAAATGTTTTTGCAAATGTATGAAAAAATAAACAAACCGATACAATATTTACATAAGTATTCAGACCCTTTGCTATGAGACTTGAAATTGTCCACCTGTGGTAAATTCCATTGATTGGACATGATTTGCAAAGGCACATACCTGTCTATATAAGTTTGCACAGTTTACAGTGCATGTTAGAGCAAAAACCAAGCCATGAGGTCGAAGGAATTGTCCGTAGAGCTCCGAGACTGGTGCCGACACAATCCTATCTGGGAAAGGGTACCAGAAGAAGTTTGTAACCACCAAGACTTTTCTTAGAAATGGCTGCATGGCCAAACTGAGCAATCGGGGGAGAAGGGCCTTGGTCAGGGAGGTGACCAACATCCCGATGGTCTCTGACAGCTCCAGAGTTCCTCTGTGGAGATGGGAGAACCTTCCTGAAGGACAAACATCTCTGCAGCACTCCACCAATCAGGCCTTTATTGTAGAGTGGCCAAACGGAAGACACTTCTCAGCGGCAGGGACTGGGAGACTAGTCAGGATCGAGGGAAAGATGAATGGAGCAAAGTACAGAGATCCTTGATGAAAATCTTAGGAGTGCTCAAGACCTCTGATGGGGGCGAATGTTCACCTTCCAACAGGACAACAACCCTAAGCACACAGCCAAGACAACGCAGGAGTGGCATCGGGACAAGTCTCTGAATGTCCTTGAGAGGCCCAGCCAGAGCCCGGACTTGCACCCGATCGAACATCTCTGGAGAGACCTGAAAATAGCTGTGCAGCAACGATCCCCATCCATCTTGACTGAGCTTGTGAGGATCTGCAGAGAAGAATGGGAGAAACTCTCCAAATACAGGTGTGCCAAGCCTGTAGCGTCATACCGAAGACGACTCAAGGCTGTAATTGCTGTCATAGGTGCTTCAACAAAGTACTAATAAAGGGTCTGAACACTTATTATTAATAATCCTGTCTCTACAGCTCTGCTAGGAGGTGCTGGTGTAGGTCTGGGTAGTTCCCTGGGCTCGGTGCCCGGAGGCCAGCCCAGCTCCGCCAATCTCAACCCCCCCAGCCAGATCGACCCCAGCTCAATTGAAAGGGCCTACGCCGCCCTGGGCCTCACTTACCAGGGCACCCAGATCCAGAGCCAGCCCAACCAGGCTTCTCTGCCATCACAGGGTCTGCAGGGCCAGCCGGGCATGAGGCCGCTCAACCCTATGGGTAAGCTGTTAGTTGTCTGAAAGATAATAAGGTCTACTGTGTTTTTTACCCCCATTTCAAAGTCCGTGCCTTTAAACATCTGGCTTTTTTTTCTTTCTTTTTTCTGACTCCATGCCATAGGTTAGCAAGTGGCCGGGTTCTACATGTTTCAATATTCAGGTGTCCTGTCCCCTTTAAAAAGAGAATGCCAGTGTTTTACCTACAGAGAAAATAGTCCAGTTTTGAGAATTGTGTTATTATTGGTTTAAATAATGTACTACAACAGGAGTGTGCATGGTCCTCTTGGGTTTTGAAGCCGTAACCAGTCTGCCCATAATAGTAAGGTTACACTGTTGCTTTGCCTAACTGAAACCGCCCCCTTTTGTCCACTTTAATGGGAATTACGCACACACGTTTTATTTGTCTGCATTTTGGTGTAGTCGACTTTTTTTCGAGTCACTTGAAAATATAACGTGTGGTGGGAGTAATTTCCATCATTGACTTCTAAGTAATGTTTTAACAACTTTATTCTCATAACCACAAACAAAAGGCCATGTTGAATATTATTTGTGGAAAACCTGTGTGTGTGAATGTTTATTTCACCATGTTAGGTGGTAACCCAATGGGGGTGAATGGAGGAATGGGTGTTTCACCCCAGAACCAGCAGGCCAGCCTGCTGCAGGATACCATGCTCCACCTCAACATGAACTCCCAGGGGTGAGTAGCAGACCTGCCTTAAAATATAATTATTTGCTCTCTTAAATACTTCTACCTGCACTTGATTGAGCATGCCTGGTGCAATAGAATTGTCCCAGAACTGCAAATCTCATCCACCCATCTGACACTTCAGCCAGGCGCAAACTTTGTTCTCTCTGTATGTTCTAGTCTGATGAATGATGCGGGTGGGACGGGTAACATGGGCTCCATGCCCATGGCGACCCCACCCTCTGCAGCAGGTATGAGGAAGAGTTGGCATGAGGACATCACCCAGGACCTGAGGAACCACCTGGTGCACAAACTGTAAGTGGCCGGGAGGGACAATACAGCCTCTGGATGGGACCTAAAAACACCTTGTCTCTGGGGACCCATGCGCCTGTCATCGATGGGGGAAAAAATTGTTCTGCATTTAATAAATTTTGACAACAACCCTCCATAAAGTATTTCATAAACCTTTTTAATTTCCATATGTGCTAGGAAGCTAAGTGTTTGTTTCTTGGGCTTCAGGAATGTGACTGATTTGAAAGTATAAGGCATATCAGTGAACAAATGCCGTGGTCAAGGCTACTAGTGGAGCTTACCCGGGTTTTCAAAAGCGCATAGCAGACCGAGAGCCTAATGCTTCTTAGGTAAATCAAATGTTATAGGTCACACACATATATTTAGCAGATGTTGCGGGTGTTGCGAAATGCTTGTGTTCCTCGCTCCAACAGTGCAGTAGTATCCAACCATTCACAATGCACACAAATCTAAAATAATGGAATTAAGAGCTATACTATAACGAGCAATGTCGGAGTGGCATTGACTAAAATACAGTAGAAAAGAATACAGTGTATATACAGTTGAAATCTGAAGTTTACATACACCTTAGCCAAATACATTTAAACTCAGTTTTTCATAATTCCTGACATTTAATCCTAGTAAAAAATGCCTTGTCTTAGGTCAGTTAGGATCACCACTTCATTTTAAGAATGTGAAATGTTAGAAAAATAGTAGAGAATTATTTATTTCAGCTTTATTTCTTTCATCACATTCCCAGTGGGTCAGAAGTTTACATACTCAATTAGTATTTGGTAGCATTGCCTTTAAATTGTTTTACTAGGGTCAAATGTTTTGGGTAGCCTTCTACAAGCTTCCCACAATAAGTTGGGTGAATTCTGGTCCATTCCTCCTGACAGCTGGTGTAACTGAGTCAGGTTTGTAGGCCTCCTTGCTCGCACACGCTTTTTCAGTTCTACCCACACATTTTCTATAAGATTGAGGTCAGGGCTTTGTGATGGCCACTCCAATACCTTGACTTTATTGTCCTTAAGCCATTTGGCCACAACTTTGGAAGTATGCTTGGGTCATTGTCCATTTGAAAGACCCATTTGCGACCAAGCTTTAACTTCCTGACTGATGTCTTGATGTTGCTTCAATATATCCACAATTTTTCTCCCTCGTGATGCCATCTATTTTGTGAAGTGCACCAGTCCCTCCTACAACAAAGCACCCCCACAACATGATGCTGCTTCCCCCGTGATTCATGTTTGGGATGGTGTTCTTCAGCTTGCAAGCATAACACCCTTTTTCCTCCAAACATAACGACGGTCATCATGGCCAAACGGTTCTATTTTTGTTTCATCAGACCAGAGGACATTTCTCCAAAAAGTACAATATTTTTCCCCCATGTGTAGTTGCAAACCGTAGTCTGGCTTTATGGCGGTTTTGGAGCAATGGCTTCTTCCTTGCTGAACGGCCTTTCAGGTTGTCGATATAGGACTTGTTTTACTGTGGATATAGATACTTTTGTACCTGTTTCCTCCAGCAGCTTCAAAAGGTCCTTTGCTGTTGTTCTGGGATTGATTTGCACTTTTCGCACCAAAGTACGTTCATCTCTAGGAGACAGAATGCGACTCCTTCCTGAGCGGTATGACGGCTGCGTGGTCCCATGGTGTTAATACTTGCGTACTATTGTTTGTACAGATGAACATGGTACCTTTTCAGGCATTTGGTAATTGCTCCCAAGGATGAACCAGACTTGTGGAGGTCTACAAAACATTTTTTTCCTGGGGTCTTGGCTGATTTCTTCTGATTTTCCCATGATGTCAAGCAAAGAGCCACTGCTTTTGAAAGGTAGGCCTTGAAATACATCCACAGTTGCACCTCCAATTGACTCAGGCTAACTGACATCATTTATCAGAAGCTTCTAAAGCCATGACATCATTTTCTGTAATTTTCCAAGCTGTTTAAAGGCACAGTCAACTTAGTGCATGTAAACTTCTGACCCACTGGAATGGTGATACCGTGAATTATAAGTGAAATCTGTCTGTAAACAATTGTTGGAGAAATGACTTGTCATGCACAAAGTAGATGTCCTAACCGACTTGCCAAAACTATAATTTGTTAACAAGAAATTTGTGTAATGGTTGAAAAATGAGTTTTTTAATGACTCCAACCTATTTAAACTTCTGACTTCAACTGTACATATGAAATGCGTAAAGCTTTATGTAAACATTATTTATTTATTTAAATTTTTACCCCTTTTTCTCCCCAATTTCGTGGTATCCAATTGTTGTGGTAGCTACTATCTTGTCTCATCGCTACAACTCCCGTACGGGCTCGGGAGAGACGAAGGTTGAATGTCATGCGTCCTCCGATACACAACCCAACCAGCCGCACTGCTTCTTAACACAGCACGCATCCAACCCGGAAGCCAGCCGCACCAATGTGTTGGAGGCTACACCGTGCACCTGGCAACCTTGGTTAGCGCGCACTGCGCCCGGCCCGCCACAGGAGTCGCTGGTGCGCGATGAGACAAGGACACCCCTACCGACCAAGCCCTCCCTAACCCGGACGACGCTAGGCCAATTGTGCGTCGCCCCACGGACCTCCCGGTTACGACAGAGCCTGGGCGCGAACCCGGGGACTCTGATGGCACAGCTGGCGCTGCAGTACAGCGCCCTTAGCCTCCCGGGTGGCGCAGTGGTTATGTTAACATTATTAAAGGATGATTCTATGTACGTAGGGCAGCAGCCTCTAATGTGCAGAGTTGAGTAACATGTTGGTAGCCAGCTAGGGATGGCTAATTAACAGTCTGATGGCCAGTTGAGAGAGAGAGAGAGAAGCTGTTTTTCAGTCTCTCGGTCCAAGATTTGATGCACCTGTTCTGATCTCGCCTTCTGAATGATGACATATCGAACAGGCCGTGGCTCGGGTGGTTAATGTACTTTTTGACCTTCCTGTGGCATCAGGTGCTGTAGATGTCCTGGAGGGCAGGTAGTTTGCCCCCGGTGATACGTTGGGCAGACTGTACCACGCACTGGAGAGCCTTGCGGTTACGGGCAGTGCAGTTGCCGTACCAGGCGGTGATACAGGATGCGCTCTATTGTGCATCTGAAAGTTTCTGAGGGTCTTTGGGGCCAAGCCAAATTTCTTCATCCTCTTGGGGTTGCAGAGGGGCTGTTTCAGAAATTTCAGATTGTCAGTGACATGTTATCCGAGGAACTTGAAGCTTTTCAACTTCTCCACCGCGGTCCTGTGGATAGTGGCGTGCTCCCTCTGTTTCCTGAAGTCCACCATCTGCTCCTTTTGTTGACGTTGAGTGAGGGGTTATTTTCCTCGTCATTGTTGGTAGTCAGGCCTACTACTGTTGTGTCTGCAAAGTTGATGATTGAGGTGGTGTGCATGGTCTTGGGTGAACAGGGAGTACAGGAGGGGGCTGAGCACGCATCCTTGTGGGGCCCCAGTGTTGAGGATCAGCAAAGTGGTGTTTCATACCTTCACCAGCTGGGGGTGACCCATCAGGAAGTCCAGGACGCAGTTGCACAGGGTGGGGTTCAAACCCAAGGCCCAAGCTTAATGATGAGCTATAGTCAATGAACAGCTTTCTTACATAGGTATTCCTCTTGTCCAGATGGGATAGGGCGGTGCGATGGCGATTGCATCGTCTGGATCTATTGGGGCGGTATGCAAATTGTAGTTGGTCTAGGGTGAAGGTGATATAATCCTTAACTAGCCTCTCAAAGCACTTCATGATGACAGAAGTGAGTGCTACAGGGCGATAGTCATTTAGTTCAGTTACCTTTTTGCTTTCTTTGGTAGAGGACATCTTGAAGCAAATGAGGACAGCAGACTGGGATAGGGATGCAGCCTTGCAAGGTTTAACATGCTTAAATGTCTTACTCATGTCGGCCACGGAGAACGAGAGCCCACAGTCCTTGGGAGCGTGCCGCGTCGGTGACTCTGTTATCCTCAAAGCGGACGAAGGTGTTTAGCTTGTCCGGGAGCAAGATGTCGGTGTCCGACGATGCTGGTTTTCCCTTTTTCTAATCATTGATTGTTTGTAGACCCTGCCACATACATCTCTAGGGATGCAACAGTGCACCGTATGTTATCGAACTGTTCGGTACACCTCCTAAGGTTCAATACACACACATGAACTGCGGCTTGTGGATGTTAGGGGGCTCCTGAGTGCTGACCAACTTTACTCCACAGCGACGTCTCAATTTAGTGACCGCAACCCCCCCCCCTTAAACAACTAATGGATGATTTGCAATGACATTTCAGTAGGAAACATCCCTGAAGGGGCCCCATGTAGAATGGGGAAACGAAAAACAAATACTCTCTCAGCTCCATGACAATGGCTAGCGAGAGAGGGAAGCCAATTTGAAGAGGCACCGACATCTTTTAAATCCTCTGTGTTGGAACATTTTAGATTCAGCGTTCAATACGATGAAGAGGATAAGACTTTTAACAAAGTACAGTCTGCAAGCATTGCTTTGCCACTGTTGGCTACTCAAGTGTAAACACTTCTAACTTGTCGCCGCCATCACCTGGCCGTATCCCTTGCAGGTGGAGCTGGAGCAAGCAGAGTCCACTCGTTAGCGAAAACACAATGTCGCAACACAACAATGTATTCCATCAACAATTGGTGACAAATTCAGAAAAACAAAGAAATTATGAAAGCAGTGGGGGTATTCGTAGCCAAAGACTTGCAGTCCCAGTCGGTGGTTACTGACTTGGGATTTCGTCACCTGATTTTTAAAAATGTAACCGCGTTACGATGTCCCCTCCCGCACACATTTCAGCAGCATAGTAATTCCCAAACTCTGAAACATCAGAGAAATTGAAAAAGGATGTCTGTCAATTCAATCTAGCTCTCTCCACTGATAGTTGGACCTCCAGAGCAACTCAAAGCTACTTCGCTGTGACGGATCACTATGTTCTGGATTGGGAGATGACGAGCTACAGGTTGTCAATGCTTAGAATAGTTGTTCGTTTTTCTATGCTTGATTTCATACAGTAGAGACAGAAACCAGGCCTAGTCAGTCATGCTGCCATTTTTCAGAATGGAAAGTAGTTTTTTTTTGTCTGAGTTTATTATAAAGATACCGAAATGTACCATTACCGTGGCCCACAAACTGATACATAGCGTATGTCCACTTTACCATTGCATCCCTTTGTCTGAGCTGTTGAATTGCGACTCCACTGACTCTGTATTGACATTTTGCCTGTTTGCTGTCAATCCAGGTTTTTTGTTTTGAGTAGGTTTTAATAGTCAGTGGGAGCAACATCGCCTATTCACTTCCTGATGAACTGAGTCACTGTCCGTGTATACGTCAATGTTATTCTGAGGCATCCCGGAACATATCCCAGTCCGTGTAATCAAAAGGATCTTTAACTTCTTATGGCTGCCATCCCGTGAAAAGATCATTGTCATCAACAACCGCTGAATTGCATAATATTGCATAATATTATCAAAAATATTTATATTCATGAAATCACAAGTGCAATATAGCGAAACACAGCGTAGACTTTTGTTAATCCACCTGTCGTGTCAGATTTTGAAAATATGCCTTACAGTGAAAGCAATCCAAGCGTTTTAAGTTTATCGATCGCTCGACAAAACATTATGGAACATGGAGTTTTCAAAATAGAAGCCACTTCCTGGTTTGATTTTCCTCAGGGTTTTGCCTACAATATCAGTTCTGTTCTACTCACAGACAATATTTTGACAGTTTTGGAAACTTTAGAGTTTTCTATCCAATACTAATAATAATATGCATATATTAGCAACTGAGACTGAAGAGCAGGCCATTTAGTTTGGGCAACTGATTGGTCAGACCAGTGTTGAATAGACTTCCTGTTTGAGTTTCTCCCTATAGGAAGGGAGGAGCAAAATGGAGTTGCGATCTGATTTGCCGAACGGAGGACAGGGATGGCCTTATAGCCATTCCAGAAGTGGGAGTAACAGTGGTCAAGCATTTTTGCAGCACGAGTACTACAGGCAATGTGTTGTTTTGGTAGCCTTTTCCAGCTACAACAATATAACAATATTCCTGTCTGCGCAATGTACTGAGAACCCAGCTAGCTGTTTGGAAGTGGACAGTATATCCCAGAGAGAGCCATGATTCAGTTAAACCGAGTATGTTACATTTCCTAATGTCTCTTTGGAAGAGGTCCTCGCCATGAGCTTGTCTACTTTATTATCCAGAGTCTGAACATTAGCAAGTAATATACTCGGAAGTGGTGGATGGTGTAAACCTCTTCTCCGCCAGAAGCATCTTGGAGCAGCCTCGGGAATAACTTCAATTGGGGGGGGTATGAACATAGGCTCCAACTTGGGAAAGTCGTAATGCTGGTGAGGTACCGCCGCTCTGATATCCAGAAGTTATTTCCGGCTGTATGTATTAACCCCAAAAACGTTCTGTGCTAATAATGTAAGAAATAGCCAAACCCCCAAAAAGAATACTGCAGTTGTTTAGAAGCAGAGCTGCCATGACACGTTCTTTGAGTTTTAATTTACAAATGATCTATACACCGACGTGTCCGTTACCAGGATGGTAAAACGGCTTCACCGCCGTAGCAACATCAGGGGAACTGGGCTGAAGGGTTTGGTGCTTCAAATACAGCAGTTCTGCAACATCTTTAATTGAGCCTCTCATTCGCCTTAATTGCCAGCCTCAACATGTTACAGATAGATGAACTGTATAGGAAACTCTGGGGACATGTTGTCTGGATGCATGCAGATATCATATTTAGCTGGCAACTGCTCTTGAGGGGTTGAACAAAACCAGCAGTTTGCGATTTTGTTCATACTGGTGAATCTGCATTTGAGTTGTGGTTGCAATATCAACAGTCCCTTATCTCTGGTATACAGTGCATTCAGAAAGTATTAAGTCCCCTAGACTCTTTACATATTTTGTTACGTTACAGCCTTACTCAAATTGATTAAATAAAAATGTTCCTCATCAATCTACACACAATCCCAGTTTTTTAGAATTGTATGCAAATTTATACCTAAAATGACTTTTTTATTAAGATCCGAAGTGATGAGACTCGAAATTGAGCTCCGGTGCAATCGGGGGAGAAGGGCCTTGGCCAGGGAGGTGACCAAGAACCCGACGATAACTCTGACAGAGCTCCAGAGTTCCTCAGAGATGGGAGAACCTTCCAGAAGGACAACCATCTCTGCAGCACTCCACCAATCAGGCCTTTATGGTAGAGTGGCCAGACGAAGCCACTCCTAAGTAAAAGGCACATGACAGACCGCTTGGAGTTTGCCCAAAGAACTCTGACCATGAGAAACAAGATTCTTTGGTCTGATGAAACCAAGATTGAACTCTTTAGGCTGAATGCCAAGTGCCACGTCTGGAGGAAACCTGGCACCATCCCTACAGTGAAGAATGGTGGTGGTAGCATCATGCTGTGGGAATGTTTTTCAGCAGCAGGGACTGGGAGACTAGTCAGGATTCAGGGAAAGATTAACGGCGCAAAGTACAGAGATCCTTGATGAAAACCTGCTGCGGAGCACTCAGGACCTCAGACTGGGGCGACGGTTCACCTTCCAGCAGGACAACGAAATCCAAGACAACGCAGGAGTGTCTTCGGGACAAGTCTCTGAATGTCCTTGAGGGGTCCAGCCAAAGCCCGGACTTGAACCCCATCGGACATCTTTGGAGAGACCTTAAAATAGCTGTGCTGCATTCAACCTGACAGAGCTTGAGAGGATCTGCAGAAAATAATGTATTTGTGGAGATAATACCAGAGTCTGTAAATGCTGTATAAAGTGCTTCAACCAAGTAGTGAGTGAAATTTGAATACTTATGTAAATGTGATTAGATTTTTTTATTTTTATATAAATTTGCAAACATTTCTAAAACCCTGTGTTGCTTTGTCATTATGGGCTATTGGGTTGTAGATTAATTAAGGATATATTTTTTTTAAATCCATTTTAGGATAAGGCTGTAACAAAACGATGTGGAAAAAGTCAAGGGGTCATAGTTTCCGAATTCACTGTATCTTGGCA
Organism: Oncorhynchus mykiss; assembly: GCF_057628025.1. NCBI lineage: Eukaryota > Metazoa > Chordata > Actinopteri > Salmoniformes > Salmonidae > Oncorhynchus > Oncorhynchus mykiss. The sequence continues at coordinate 25,732,191 of NC_143041.1, read as the reverse complement.
TGCATCATTCAAGACAGAGTGTGCGTTGTGTCAATTGCGCTACACACAATCTCAGGAAAGACTGTCTGGGTTGCCAATAAGCAGTATATAAAACAGTTTGGCAGTGGACCTGGACCTACAGGCTGTGGTGAAAACAGTTCAAAAAAGGACTTCATGAGATCATGGTAGTCTCAAGTTGAATTTAATTTACTTTAAATATTGCAGCCCTTTTGTGTGGGCTATTAGCCAGGCAACCTGCTGAGTTCAATGTAGATTGTGCCTGAATTTATCCTCAAGCAGACTACTTTTTTCCTAATTGATAGGCTATTTGATTTGTATTTTCTTTACAAGGTTTATAAATGGTAGCTAAATATATTATATACAGTTGAAGTTGGAAGTTTACATACTGGGAGTCATTTAACTTGTTTTTCAACCACTCCACAAACTTCTTGTGAACGAACTATAGTTTTGGCAAGTCGGTTAGGACATCTACTTTGCGCATGACACAAGTAATTTTTCCAACAATTGTTTACAGACAGATTATTTCACTTATAATTCACCATGTCACAATTCCAGTGGGTCAGACGTTTACATACACTAAGATGACTGCCTTTAAACAGCTTGGAAAATTCCAGAAAATCATGTCATGGCTTTAGAAGCTTTTGATAAGCTAATTGACATAATTGGAGGTGTGGATGTATTTCAAGGCCTACCTTAACTTGATGCCTCTTTGGCTTGACATCATGGGAAAATCAAATCAGCCAAGACCTCAGAAAAAAATTGCAGACCGTCACAAGTCTGGTTCATCCTTGGAAGCAATTTCCAAACGCCGGACGGTACCATGTTCATCTGTACAAACAATAGTACGCAAGTATTAACACCATGGGACCACTCAGCCGTCATACCGCTCAGGAAGGAGGCGCGCTCTGTCTCCTTGAGACGATAAAGTATGTAGAAAAGATAAAGGAGCTATTTGTTATCTTAGAACTAACAATCACCTAAATAAAAACTAGACTCGGGGAGAACCTAAAAAAAAAATGAATGGCATGGGGACCCCATTGATTTGTATAATATTTGAGTCACTCAGGTGGCTGATGCCATGTAGAAGGACATGGCAAAATGTGAAGAATTGCAGGGAAAAAAGCTTTAAAAACTGCAACATTGTCTCTGCGGCCAAGAGGGCCTATATTTTTTGGGGTCAGACGTTCGTGCCATTGGCCATGCCCAATGCTTTGCCACCACTGTAAGAACATTGGAAAATGTAGTTGCTAGACAAATAGTCAATACACTGAACAAAAATGTAAACGCTACATGTTATGCCTTGGTTCCATCTGGACAAGCGGAATACCTATGTAAGAATTATGTTTATTGACTATAGCTCAACATTCAACACCATAGTACTCTCCAAGCTCATCATTAAGCTCGAGGCCCTGGATCTGAACCCGGCCCTGTGCAATTGGGTCCTGGACTTCCTGACCCCCCCCCCCCCCCCCCCCTCCTCTGATCCTCAACACTGGGGCCCCACAAGGGTGCGTGGCTCAGCCCCCTCCTGTACTCCCTGTTCACCCATGACTGCGTGGCCATGTACGCCTCCAACTCAATCATCAAGTTTGCAGACGACTCAACAGTAGTAGGCTTGATTACCATCGATGACGAGACCGCCTACAGAGAGTGGGTGACGGCTCTGGGAGTGTGGTGCCGGGAAAATGACCTCTCACTCAACTTCAACAAAACAAGGGAGATGATCATGGACTCCAGGAAACAGCTGAGGGAACACACCCCCCCCGTCCCCCCCGTCCACGTCCACGTCGAAGGGACAGCAGTGGAGAAGGAGGAAGGCTTTAAGTTCCTAGGCGTACACATTTGACAAACTGAAATGGTCCACCCACACAGACAGTGTGGTGAAGAAGGTGCAACGGAGCCTCTTCAACCTCAGGAGGCTAAAGGAATTTGGCTTGTCACCTTAAACCCTCAAACTTTTACAGATGCACAATTGAAAGCATCCCGTCTGGCTGTATCACTGCCTGGTATGGCAACTGCACCGCCCTCAACCTCAGGGCTCTCCAGAGGGTGGTGCGGTCTGCCCAACTCATCAACAGAGGCAAACTACCTACCCTCCAGGACACCTACAGCACCCAATGTCACAGGAAGGCCAAAAAGAGAATTAAGGACAACTACCACCCGGGCCACTACATGTTCACCCTGCTATCATCCAGAAGGCGAGGTCAGTACAGGTGCATCAAAGCTGGTACAGAGAGACCTCTATCTCAAGGCCACCAGACTGTTAAACAGGCATCACTAGCACATTAGAGGCTGCTGCCTATTGGCATAGACTAGAAATCACTGGCCATTTTAAGGAATGGAACATTAGTCTTTTGAGTAATGCCAGATATGTAAACATTATTAATCTCGTACTGTTTTTCTATACTATTCTACTGTATCATAGTGTGTTCCACTCTGACATCGCTCGTCCATGTGTGTATATAGTCTTAATTCATTCCATCTTAGATGTGTGTTTTTAGGTATATGTTGTGTATTTTGTTAGATATTACTGCACCGTCGAAGCTAGAAGCACAGGAATTTCAGTACACCCGCAATAACATCTGCTAATCATCTGAATGTGACCAATAAAATTGTATTTGTTTCATGAGCTGAAATTGAAGATCCCACACTCACAAAGCATATTCTTTTGTGCTAAAATTATCTAGCCACTTGACAGGTGTGGCATATCAAGAAGCTGATTTAAACAGCACAATCATTACACAGGTGCACCTAGTGCTGGGGACCAAAGGCCACTATAAAATGTACCGTTTTGTCACAACACAATTCCACAGATGTCTCAAGTTTTGAGGGAGTGTGGCAATTGGCATGAACAGGCCACAAGTTTCACAGTAAACTCACATCCTCTGATCCATGCAGCGTACAACTATAGAAAACAGACTGACAAACACTCATTACGTTCACCACTGTCAACCAGCTCAGACACAGCAAGCTGTGATTCAGTCCACTTACAACACACTTCACTGCTCTATCTCCCCTAACATTCCTCTAAAAGGATTATCTCAGTGGAACAAAATAAAAGTTAAAACGGGTTTGTTTTAACTGAAATTTGCTTTACATTGTACTCTCGTTCATATATCCACCCCCAGTTTCCATAATGTCTGTTTCTCTGTGTAGGGTGCAAGCCATCTTCCCGACCCCGGACCCCGCTGCTCTGAAAGACCGGCGGATGGAGAACCTGGTGGCGTACGCTAGGAAGGTGGAGGGGGACATGTATGAGTCAGCCAACAGCAGGGTAAGCTGCTACACTGAGTAAAGATGCTCTTTTACTGAATTTCTGAGTGTGGGACCAACTTCAGACCTTACTGCCTGGAATAAAAATAAACTACTGTATTGTTTTGTCTATTCCTATGTTCTAATTTTCCCCCTCTCCTTTACACAATTACCTCACTGTCTCCTTCACGCTTTCTTAATTTCTGATTCCTCTTCCCAGGCGGAGTACTACCACCTGTTGGCTGAGAAGATCTATAAGATCCAAAAGGAATTGGAGGAGAAGAGGCGAACGCGGCTCCAAAAGCAGGGTATGTTGATGTCTACATCAGGGCACACATGTAATTTTACAGAACAGTTTTGGGACATAAAAATACTAAATCGCCAAGAATTCAGCAAAATTAGATTAATTCAGGAAATCTGTTTGAAGTATTTCTACAAATAAAGAGGTGATTGTGTCTCAATGTAATCAAGGTATGATGTTATTTTCAAATACGTTTTAGTTTTGGACTTGTGGTCATTTTGCTGGGTACAAATTTGTATAATTATGTTCTGGCCACCTGACCATCTGCTCGGACAAAACTCGTCCCATTGCTGAGTCTAGTTGCCTACCCCTGCTTTATAGTGCGATAACAGCAAGACATCCTCTCTTCCTTATCTCCATATTCTCACCTCTGCACTCCTACAGATGGTCCCCTCCCTGACCCCTCTCTGGTGCGGCCCGGTGGACCCAACCAGATGGTGACTAGGATGCAGAATCCGGCAGGTGAGTCCATGGGGCCAGGAGAGGGTGGTTGCCACACAGAGACACAACATTACTGGGCTGGTTTGTGTTTTAAGCTGGCACTGTATGGTTGCTGTCTTGCGAGCTCCGAAACAACTGCTATTTTGTGATTCCTTTTGGTGTTTATCTTCTTTACGGAATGTATCCGCTATCAGTTCTTATGATCGACAAGAACTTTTGGACATCAGATCGTCAGTTTCTAACTTCAATTCTGACATCGACTCCTCTGCTTTGGGTTCTTTGTGTACCTCCAACCCAGTCTTCAGGCTACCCAAGAGGAAATGTGGGTTAAAAAGAGGCAGGAGAGCAGCGTCCTGGTGAGACTAATGCTAAGGGAAAACCAGCCACCACTTCCCTCCATTCTGTTGAAGTCTGTTTTCTGAAACATGGGTTTCAGACAAGATTCCCCCGTGGCTTTCCAACTTGATGGATTATCCATTCCCCGAGTGAACAGGACATTGGATTAAAGGAAATCCAGAGGAGGGGTATGTCTCTTCATCAACAACAAATGGTGTGCAGAATCTAGCGCAGTGCAAGTCTCAACCTATTGTTCACCCGTCTTGGAATACCTCATGGTCAAATGTTGACCCTTCTACCATCCGAGAGTTTTCATCTGTTATCGTGACTGCTGTATATGGGTATTTCTATAAATAAAGGGGCCAATGTGTGACATCGGTATCTAAATTTCAAAATGGTTTGATATACAATACCAGTCAAGTTTGGCCACCTACTCATTCAGGAGTTTTTATTTTTACTATTTACTACATTGTAGAATAATAGTGAAGACATCAAAACTATGAAATAACACAATCATGTAACCAAAAATGTGTTAGACAAAAATATATTTGAGATTCTTCAAAGTAGCCACCCTTTGCCTTGACAGCTTTGCACACTCTTGGTGTTCTCTCAACTGGCTTCATGAAGTAGTCACCTGGAATGCATTTCAATTAACAGGTGTGCCTTAACTTCTTACGGCTAGGGTTTCCGTTTTCCGTGACAACATTCCACTGAAAAGGCAGAGCGTGAAATTCAAAAATATTTTTTACAAATGTAACTTCCATACATTCACAAGTGCAATACACCAAATTATAGCTTTACTTCTTGTTAATCTACCCATCAAAACCGATTTCAAAAAAGGCTTTACAGCTAAAGCACACCATATGTTAGGTCAGAGCCTAGTCACAAACACATCCAGCCAAAGAGAGGAGTCACAAAAAACAGAAATAGAGAGAATGAATCACTAACCTTTGATTATCATCAGATGGCACTCATAGGACTTCATGTTAACCAATACATGTTTGTTTTGTTCGATAAAGTTCATATTTATATCCAAAAATCTGTTTATATTGGTGCTTTATGGTCAGTAATGTTGTGCCTCGAAAACATCTGGCAAATTTTCATAGCTACATGAATTTACGGAAATGGCAAACATTGCTAAAAGATACAAGTAATATGCACATATATTAGATATACTATATATATAGATATACTTCTCAATGCAACCGCTGTGTCAGATTTTAAAAAAGGAACGAAAGAAAACGGAAACCATGCAATAATCTGAGTTCGGCGCTCAGACACAAAAACAAGCCATGTTGTGGAGTCAACAAAAGTCAGAAATAGCGTTATAAATATTCACTTACCTTTGATCTTCATCGGAATGCACTCCCAGGAATCCCAGTTCCACAATAAATGTTTGTTTTGTTCGATAAAGTCCATCATTTATGTCCAAATACCTCCTTTTGTTAGCGCGTTTAGTAAACAAATCCAAACTCACGAGGCGCGGTCAAGTCCAGGCGAAAGTTCAGATGAAAAGTTCAAAAGTTATATTACAGTTCATAGAAACATGTCAAAAGATGTATAGAATCAATCTTTAGGGTAATTTTATCATAAATCTTCAATGTTCCAACCGGAGAATTCCTTTGTCTTTAGAATTGCAATGGAACGGAGGTCGCTCTCACGGGTACGCGCGTGATCAGCTCATGCCACTCTGGCAGACCTCTGGTTGAATCAGCTCTCATTCGCCCCCACTTCACTGTAGAAGCCTCAAACAATGTTCTAAAGACTGTTGACATCTAGTGGAAGCCTTAGGAAGTGCAATATGACCCCATAGACACTGTATATTCAATAGGCAATGAGTTAAAACCTACAAACCTCAGATTTCCCACTTCCTGGTTGGATTTTTTTCTCAGGTTTTCACTTGCCATACGAGTTCTGTTATACTCAGACATCATTCAAACAGTTTTTTTCTATCCAATCTACTAATAATATGCATATATTAGCTTCTGGGCCTGAGTTGCAGGAAGTTTACTCTGGGCACGCTTTTCATCCGAATGTGAAAATGCTGCCCCCTATTCCAAACAGATTAAAAGTTAATTTGTGGAATTTCTTTCCTCAACTTCTTATGGTATAGGGGACGGTTGCGTCCCACCTGGGAAAAAAACAGGGAAAATGCAGCGTGGCAAATTCCCAAAATTATATAAAAATCTAAACTTTCATTAAATCACACATGTAAGATACTCAATTAAAGCTACACTCGTTGTGAATCCAGCCAACATGTCAGATTTTAAAAAGGCTTTTCGGCGAAAGCATAAGAAGCTATTATCTGATGACAGCACAATGTCAACAAAGAGTAGCATATTTCAACCCTGCAGGCGCTACACAAAACACTGAAATAAAATATAACAACATGTATTACCTTTGACAGGCTTCTTTTGTTGGCACTCCAATATGTCGCATCAACATCACAATTGGTCCTTTTGTTCGATTAATTCCGTCCATATATATCCAAATGTCCATTTATTTGACGCGTTTGATCCAGAAAAAAACAGCTTCCAAAAAACGCAACGTCTCTACAAAATATTTCAAAAGTTGCCTATAAACTTCGCCAAAATATTTCAAGCTACTTTTGTAATACAACTTTAGGTATTTTTAAACGTTAATAATCGATCAAATTGTAGATGGCGCAATCTGTTTTCAATACAGGAAGTAAACAAACCATGCTCCTTTTTACGTCTTGCGCAACTCTCAATAGTGTAACGTTGTTCGTGGATGTGCTTCTTCATTGCACAAATGAATAACCTCAACCAAATTCCAAAGACTGGTGACATCAAATGGAAACAGGTTTCTAAGAAATATCCCATGGCAATGACAACTCAGGGAACAGAAGGAGGCAAAAAAAATTAAAACATTCTGAACAGGTAGTCCTCTGGGTTTTGCCTGCTACATAAGTTCTGTTACTCACAGACATGATTCAAACAGTTTTAGAAACTTCAGAGTGTTTTCTATCCAAATCTATGAATAATATGCATATCTTATATTCCTGGCATGAGTAGCAGGAAATGGAAATTGGGCACGCTATTTATCCAAAAGTGAAAATGCTGCCCCCTATACCTTAACAGGTTAATGCATTTGAGCCAATCGGATGTGTAGTGACAAGGTAGGGGTGGTATACAGAAGATCGCCCTGTTTGGTAAAAGACCAAGTCCATATTATGGCAAGAACAGCTCAAATAAGCAAAGAGAAACGACAGTCCATTACTTTAGGACATGAGACATTTCAAGAACTTTGAAAAAGTATAAGTGCAGTGGCAAAAACCATCAAGCGCTATGATGACACTTGCTCTCATGAGGACCGCCACAGAAAAGATGACCCAGGGCTCCCGAGTGGCGCAGTGGTCTAAGGCACTGCATCTCAGTGCAAGAGGTGTCACTACAGTCCCTGTTCAGAATCCAGGCTGTATCCCTTCCGGCCGTGATAGGCAGTTCCATAGGGTGGCGCACAATTGTCCCTGCGTCGTCTGGGGTAGGCCGTCATTGTCAATAAGAATTTGTTTTTAACTGACTTGCTTAGTTAAAGGTTTAAGTAAAAAAGTTCTGTTGCAGAGTCATTAGTTACCAGCATTAGAAAATGCAGCCCAAAATAAATGCTTCAGAGTTCAAGTAACAGACACATCTCAATATCAACTGTTCAGAGAGACTGCGTGAATCAGGCCTTCATGGTCGAATTGCTGCAAAGATACCGCTAACGTCCCACCTGTAACGTCCCACCTGACCAACATCCAGTGAAAGTGCAGGGCGCCAAATTCAAACAAATTTCATAATTAAAATTCCTCAAACATGCATGTATTATACACCATTTTAAAGAAACTTGTTAATCCCACCACATTGTCCGATTTTCAAAAAGGCTTTACGACAAAAGCATACCATGCGATTATGTTAGGTCAGTACATAGTCACAAAAAAACACAGCCATTTTTCCAGCCAAAGAGAGGAGTCACAAAAACCAGAAATGGAGAGAAAATGAATCACTAACCTTTGATCTTCATCAGATGGCACTCATAGGACTTCATGTTACACAATACATCATTGTTTGTTTGATAAAGTGAATATTTATATCCAAACATCTGTTTACTTTGGCGTGTTATGTTTTGCCTCCAAAACATCCGGTGAAAGTGCAGAGAGCCACTTCAATTTACAGAAATACTCATCATAAATGTTGATGAAAATACAACTGTTATGCATGGAATTAAAGATATACTTCTCCGTAATGCAACCGCTGTGTCAGATTTCAAAAAAATCTTTGCAGAAAAAGCACACCATGGAATAATCTGAGTACAGTGCTCAGAGACCAAAACAAGCAATATAGATACCCGCCATGTTATGGAGTCAACAAAAGTCAGAAATATCATTATAAATATTCACTTACCTTTGATCTTCATCAGAATGCACTCCCAGGAATCCCAATTCCACAATAAATGATAGTTTTGTTCGATTAAATTCCTAAATTTATGTCCAAATATCTCCTTTTTGTTCGCATTTAGTACAGTAGTCCAAATGCGCAGGCACTAGGTCCAGACAAAGTCAAAAAAGTTATATTTCAGTTTGTAGAAACATGTCAAACGATGTACATAATCAATCTTCAGGATGTTTTTATCATAAATCTTCAATAATGTTTCAACAGGAGAATTCCTTTGTCTTTAGGAACAGAGCTAACGCTAACGGACTGAGCACATGGCCTTCTGGCAGACCCATGACTCAATCAGCTCTCATTCTCCCCCACTTAACAGTAGAAGCCTGAAACAAGGTTCTAAAGACTGTTGACATCTAGTGGAAGCCTTAGGAAGTGCAATATGACCCCACAGACACTATAAATTGGATAGGCTAAGACTCAAACCTACAAACCTCAGATTTCCCACTTCCTGGTTGGATTTTTTTTATCAGGTTTTCACCTGCCATATGAGTTCTGTTTTACTCAGACCTCATTCAAACATTTTTAGAAACTTCAGAGTGTTTTCTATCCAATACTACTAATAATATGCATATATTAGCTTCTGGGCCTGAGTAGCAGGAAGTTTACTCTGGGCACGCTTTTCATCCGAATGTGAAAATCCTACCCCAAAGAAGTTAAAGGACACCAATAAGAAGAAGAGACTTGCTTGGGCCAAGAAACATGAGCAATGTACATGGTGGAAACTGGTGGAAATCTGTCCTTTGGTCAGATGAGTCCAAATGAGAGATTTTTGGTTCTAACCTGCGTGTCTGATACGCAGAGTAGGTGAACAGATCTCCGCATGTGTGGTTCCCACCGTGAAGCATGGAGGAGGTGGTTTGATGGTGTGGGGGTGCTTTGCTGGAGACACTGTCTGTGATTTATTTAGAATTCAATGCACACTTAACCAGCATGGCTACCACAGCATTCTGCAGTGATACGCCAT